>NC_139778.1:5986353-6451678 GCF_965231275.1 Zosterops lateralis
CTCTGAGAGGTGCCCAGGGCTGACAGGGATGGTTTTGGAGATGGAGCAGAGGGAGTTCTCCCAGCTCAGGCAGCTGAACTGTCAGCCCGGGGCTCACTCAGCAGCATCCCCCTCTCTCCTCCCTTTGGCACAGGTGCAAGCTCTTCTGGAAGAGATGCTGGAGAAGCTCACAGACGAGTTCAACATGGCAGAGCTGGTGGCAAAGGTGGAGGAGAGGACTCCCTACACCGTGGTTGCCCTGCAGGAGTGCGAGCGCATGAACGTCCTCACTGCTGAGATCCGGCGCTCACTGACAGAGCTGGAGCTGGGCCTGAAGGTACTGCAGCCTTGGGGTGCCTGCCCAGAGCACAGGCTGGACACAGTGTCCTGGTATGGGGCTAATTTGGGAGAAAACTTCCCAGTGGGGGCCCTCCAGAATAGCAAATTCAAGTGGTCTCTCCCCCAGCTGTCTCAGGAAAAAGATTTCCTTGGAGAGAAGTGGTTAAAAAAAAACCCAAACAACCCTGTTTATTTAACAAGCCAAGTATCCACAAGTATAAAAAATGAATAATATTAAACAATTAAACCTCTCACTATTTGAAGAGATGGCAAAATTGAGAAAGTCCTCGCTGTGGGTGTAGCTCAGATCACCCAGTCTCTTATCAGTCCCTCCAGTGCTGGAAAATGCTGAGGTCCAGGCCCCAGTGGGCCACAGGTGTGAGCTCCTGATGCTCCTCTGGGTTTTTAGTCCAGAACAGGCTTAAACAGTCCCAAGAAAAAGAAGGAAAAACTGTCCAGGGAACTTCTCTGCCTCAGCTAGATAAAACTAACTAAAAGCACAGGAGGTCTCTGTCCTGCTGTCTGTCCATCCTGCAGACAGCACAGTCGAGAAGCAGAATGTGTAGGAGTCAGAGCAGTTTCTGAAAACAAACCCTGCACTTCTTCTTTGCCCCCTTCTCTCTCAAAACGAGTCTGAAAGGTACAGAATGTAACAGCTAGCATAAACAGAACAGACAGTTGGGGATACAAGTATCATAAAGTCACCCTGGCACATAGAGTGAAGAGAATAAAGTGGGTGTTTATTAAAGACCTTCTATAGATGCACCTTGGGCAGCCAAAAGCCTCCCGGAGGCTACACCCAAGTTGGATGGTGGTCTCCAGTTTTTCAGACAGAAAGAAGTTTGGTATTTTTGCATGTCAAGAGTTAATTTTCCAATTACAGCTTTAGGTAATGAAGTCATATTTCCCCAGTTTGTTCCCCCCCAATTTACTTATGTTTATACTTTTTGGTGCCTGGGGCTGTGGTGTGTCCTTGGATCACAGGCCCAGAGGGCTTGTTTTGTCTGACCAAAATGTGAAGACAGTTAACTAACACTTTATATGGAGTTTAGAGCTATGCATCAATGCACTCTAGGATTTGAAAAATACAGAAACTAAAATCTTAAGGCATCATGAGCAGGAGAGCTGGCAAATCCTGCACGGTCCTGGTCAGGGAATAACAGGGGTCACAGGGAAGAATTTCCTGCTGGTTTCACAGGGCTCACAAATGGATTTGCAGTGGCACTGTGTCCCCAGGCACACACAGCAGTGCTTGGCTTTTGGGAACAGGGGACAAGCACTTCTGGCCACCCCAGATTGTGCCACAGCAACAGCAGGTCACTCACAAATTGAGACATGGCCTACTTAGAGGTGACCCAAAAATCACACCTTTTCATAAAATGTCCATGAGCAGGGGGGGAGCTTGGAGCAAAGTGTCTCAGAGGCACAGGCTGAGCTGAAATCAAAGACTGGTTTTGTGTGAAGGCACAAAATGTCCAGAACTGTAAGAGAAAAAGGCTAAAATCACAAGGGTTTTGGGAGAGGTACAATTGCCCTTGCTGGGCGTGAGCCACGTGCTGGGGAGTTCCATGGGGAACTGCAGATGCTTCCCCACCTGGTGTGGAAAGAGACTCTGCCCCAGGAGGGGATGTCTGTCCCTCTGGGTGTCCCGTGGGAGGCAGTTGAGAGGCAGATTTCTGGGTTCAGCAGGGTGTGAGGGAGGGCTGTGATTGATACTGCATCCACTGGTAGGAGAATTCACCTCCTGCATCCCCCCGCCAGGCACTCAGTGGAGAATAGAAAAGGCTCTGACTGCTCCTTAGGGGATGAACCAGAAAATTTTCAAAACCTTGTGCCTACAGGCCCAGATTTAGAAATGAATGCATTTAGAAATGATCTGAGACCTTGGACAAGCTTCCAGATGTAGAGACTAGAAGCAAGAATGTGGATTTGTACGTTAAGTAGAAACATGTTAAGCTGGGTAGAAGAAAGTTTAAGGATTTAAAATTTAAGCTATAGAAGTAGTTACAAAGGTAGTAAGAAGCTTTAAGGTGTAGTTCTGTAAGTTTGTGTATTGTTATATGATTGGTGAAGAAAGTCCTCATTATGGCAAAAAATGTGTAAAACAAAATAATTAATATTGGGTTAAAGACACAAACATTCCTCATGGCAGTAGTTTATTGGCTAATAAGTCTTTAAAAGGCATTGTAACTAGAGATCTTGTGAATTCTAGCTTGGGCAAAGGTGTTCTCACCCTTCATGAGGCTGTAGAAGATAAGAGCAATAAATGATGCTTTAACACACCTCCTGCTGGTCCCATCTCTCTTGCACAATCCCCATAGCCCTGGGATGGAATCACATCTCAAACCCCTTGGAAAAGAAACCTTCAGCTGCCCACCCTGCATGAGGAGAGGCAGACTTGGCTGGGGATTTAGGCACCAAGCTGCTCCCAAATCCGAGCTGCACCCTGGAGGCAGCAGCTGCAGATGTGTCTGCACTGCATTTGCTGCTGGTGCTTGTTAAAGGAGAGATATCCTGTGCACTTGTGGTGGGTTGGTGTGTGCAGCCCATTTGGAAAGAAGCTGATATTTATGTAGTCAATTATCATAAACAGATTTCTCTTATTTTCTAGCATAAGGCAGTGGAATTGAAAATTCCGTTTCCTGAGACAGGTAAACAGAAGTGATTTAATGTTTCAATCCCAGGGCCCCAAACAAGATATAATTGTGGCTTGGACAATGTGTGGCAATTAGATTTAATGTGGGGAAGAATATGCTGTTTAATATTGGTAGGGGAATGAGAGGATGCATGGGCTTAAATAAACCACAAAATTAACCACAGGAATCTGTAACACAGGGTGCAAACCTCTCCCCAAACCCTGCCACAAATCACGGCACAGGAGGAGATGGGATCTGCAGAAAAGGCTTCTCAAAAGGCCTGCAGCAGCCTCACTCTCTGAACTGGGGTTCACACACACCCTGGGGCCAGGACTGGAGCAGAACTGCAGAGCAGAGCAGCAGCATTTGGCCTTTCTTCATCTGCTCTTTGCTGCAGAGACACGTCTGAAGCGTCTGAGAGGCCATCAGAGGGCAATTCACAGAGCCATGGAGTCCTCAAGGCTGGAGTCCTCAAGGCTGGAAAAGACCTTGCAGCTCACCAAGTCCAGCCATCACCCCAGCAGCACCACCATGGCCTCAGCTGCCACATCCAAATGGGTTTTTTGGGCATTTCCAGGAATGCTGAATCCCTCCAAGCTTACCCTTGGCAGCCTGTGCTGATGCTTGACAACCCTTCACATGAAGAAATTTTTCCTAATATCCAATCTAAACACGCCTTGGTGCAACTTTAGGCTGTTTGGTCTTGTCCTGTCACTTGTTACCTGGGAGAAGAGACACCTGGAGAGGTGCTCACCATGACCAAAACAATGGCCTCAGGTGCCTCATGCAAATGGTTTTTTTTGGCACTTCCAGGGTACTTTGGCTCAGTTGGTGCTGACACCACCAAGGCTGTGGGTTCAATCCCTACACAGGCCATTTACTGAAGAGTTGGACTAGATGATCCTTGAGAGCCCCTTCCAGCTCTGTCAGCCTGTGGTTGGGTCAGCCTGACCCCACCACTTCTCTGGGCAGCCTGTTCCTGTGCTTTACAAGCCACTGCCTGAAAAAAGCTTTCCTGATCTCCAAACCAGGTCTCCCCTGGCACACCTTGAGTCCAGTTCTTGTGTCTACAGCCAAATGTCACATGTGGGTCCCTGCAGAGCTGAATTAGGACCCAAAACCCTGCTGAGCATCCCTCAAATCACCTCCCACACCTTGGGGACCACAGAACAGCCAGAGTGGGCTGATGGCTCTTTATGATGCTGCCCTGACTTGACTTCTGGGCCTTACACTGGAGAAATCCTGCTTTAATTGTCCTTCCTGACAATTAAAAGAGATGTGAAGGCTCGTTCCTCTCTGGGGCTGGGGGCCTGCACTGACAGCACTCAGAGGAAGAGAGTTTACAAGCCAGGCCCCACGGAGCCCAGCAGAGAATAAATCAAGCCCAGAGAAAACAAGGCTTATTGTTTTTAACTGACTGAAGGATCTGCCAAAAGAAGGTGATTTGGAAATGTCACGCCTAATTTGAATTTTTGAATAATTCATGGTGTCGTCCTAGCGGAAAGTGATTGTTTGGTCCAAAAATAGGAGACATCCCATTAGGAGGAAGAGAAATTGCAATAGACTGGTAGCCATCAGAAATAACTGGCATGTTGCATTTCAAAGCCCCTTGTTCTGGCTGGCTTGGGTGGAACCAGAGGCTGGGCTGAAGCACTTGCATGTTAATGTTGTACCAGCCTCGGTTTTTTTTGCAAGCAGATCCTGTGGTTTGCAATTTGGGTGAAGGATGAGCCTCCAAAATGAGGATAATATATATTGTAAAATAACAAAGACCAAATTTTGATCAGCAAGCTGGGTATCAAGTGAAAATAACCTGAACTGAGGAAACAGTTTGTGCCTACAGTGTGCTCATCTTGAGGGAATGGCTGCAGGCTGATTAGGATTTCCTTCAAGGGTGTCTTTAAATGAAAATTACTCCCAGCGTTTGGGAAAAAAAAAGAAAGAAAAAAAGTAACTTGAATAATTTCTGATGCACTTTAGTATTCAGCATCTGAAATGCAAATTTATGCATAATTGTGTTTGGACAACTCTATGAGATTGCTGCTATAGATGCTTTGAACCCTCACAGGAGACTCAAAGCATGCTTGAGTGCGCAGGCTTTAAAAATTGCTTTTCTCAAGTCTTGCTGAGAATTACATTTGTTAATTCATTTGTTTCCTGAAAGTAAAACTAGACATGATATATGATCGAGGGGGGGCTGTGTTTAAATCAATTTGGCTGCTTGTACACATTCTGCCATATTCTTACCCACATCAAAACACTTCCAGGATCACAAAATCCTCCTGTTTCAGAGTCCTGCTGTGGCCAGTGCAGGACTGTTCGTTCTTCCTGCACAGTCTTGCCATGGCTTTAGCCCAGCCCATTGATAGTTTCTCTTTGTGTCCAGTTTCTCCTGAGCATGGAGATCATCATGGAGATTTCGAGAGGTTGTTCCTCATATTTTAGTGTTGATTGCAAGTGCTGCTTCTTCCAGCTTTTCATTTAACCTCATTTGTTCTTTTAGCTCCGAAACCCGTCCTGAACCCTTTGTACTCAGGATTTTCTTTATCCACCGGAAATCTGCTCTCCAAGGAGAAACCCAGCAGGTTCAGACAGTGTCTGCCTTTAAAACCTTGCTGCATTTAACAAATCATGCCTGGAGCAGAGGTTTAATACTGTCTTGCAACAGTCCATCCTGTTATGGGATTAACATTTCCCAGGGAGGGGATTTTGGGATGTGAATCCACAGACCTTGGCAGGGAGGGATTTTGGGATGGGAATCCACAGAGCTTGAGAGGGAGGGGGACTCTGAATGGAGATCCCAGGGCTGCAGTGGTTTCCAGGCAAGGGGCAGTACAAAAAGTTCTCAGCTCCCAGTGGAACTGGGGGATGCTGGGGACTTCCCCTGAATTCCTGCCCTTGATTGTTCCCAGAAAACAGGAATTTTATTCTGACTATTTAGAAATTTTCAGAAAAACAAACAAACCAAAAGGAAAAGGAAAAAAAAAAAAAAAAAGAGTAAGGATTGTAAGTCAAGTTCTAAAAACCAGAAGTGCTCATGTGGATATTTCCAGGGCCTGAATTCAGCTGACACCCCTCCTGCCTCTGGATGAACACACTGGATGGGACAGGTGTATGTCCAAGCCCCATGCTGGAGCTGCCATCCAACAGCTCCCAGGGCTGCCTTTGCCACAGCATGGCCACCTCAGAGGATCCCTGAGTGCGGTCACCCCAGAGAACCCATGAGTGTGGTCACCTCAGAGGATCCCTGAGTGTGGCCACCTCAGAGGACTCCTGTGCTGGTGACAATTCCTCGGCCAAGGGAGGCTCTGGTCTCTTTGCAGGGCACTTCCTTGTAGCAAGCCTGGTTTGCCCTAAGGAGTTTGTATCCCAGGTGGGTTTGTCCTCTCCAGGTGTCTCTTCTGTCAGGTAACAAGTGACAGGACAAGACCAAACAGCCTAAAGTTGCACCAAGGCGTGTTTAGATTGGAAATTAGGAAAAAAATTATTCACATAAAGGGTTGTCAAGCATCACTTCACCATTTGTGGAAGTGCCCAAAAAACCCATTTGGATGTGGCAGCTGAGGCCATGGTGGTGCTGCTGGGGTGATGGCTGGACTTGGTGAGCTGCAAGGTCTTTTCCAGCCTTGAGGACTCCAGCCTTGAGGACTCCATGGCTCTGTGAATTGCCCTCTGATGGCCTCTCAGACGCTTCAGACATGTCTCTGCAGCAAAGAGCAGATGAAGAAAGGCCAAATGCTGCTGCTCTGCTCTGCAGTTCTGCTCCAGTCCTGGCCCCAGGGTGTGTGTGAACCCCAGCTCAGGGAGTGAGGCTGCTGCAGGCCTTTTGAGAAGCCTTTTCTGCAGATCCCATCTCCTCCTGTGCCGTGATTTGTGGCAGGGTTTGGGGAGAGGTTTGCACCCTGTGTTACAGATTCCTATGGTTAATTTTGTGGTTTATTTGCATCCCCACATTAAGTCTAATTGCCACACCTTGTGCAAGTCACAATTATATGGCTGGACTTGGCAATATTAAAGGTCTTATTCAGCTGTCAGTGTGACCCACAGGGCATGGTCAGAATGGGAACAAACTACAGAGATCTTTAACTGCTGGGCTCTGACAAGCATTGCTAAACAACTGTGGGGGTTACTTCAAGAAGATTTAACTTTTGCTACAGCTTCCTAGATTTTTGTGGCCCCAGCAAAGGGCACCTCTGCTGACCTCACGGCTAGAGGCACTGAAGTCCCGGAAAAGAACAGTTGGAATCTTTTAATGTGAATAGACTGACCCAATTCCCTCCCCCTTGTTCTCAGCAATGGCTCAACTGATTTCAGTTAATCTTTCCAAAAACATTTAGCCCGAGGCAAAGAGAAATTGTAAATCAGATGAATTTTGGCCAAATGATAAGTGAACAAAAGGAAGTGTTTACAATGGAGAGCAGTGATGGACATTATCTGTGGGTCTCCAAAGTGCTGAATGGGGGTGTGTTGTACCCCTCCAGCTGAGCACAGAACGTGCAGAGATTTGAATTGTGGAGACTATTCCATAGCAGGGAAGCTGAGCTGGCATTTGCAGGTTTTCTCTTTGTGTCCTGCTTGGCTTTAGTGAGCCAGGATCACAGAGGAGTTGGTCAGGACATTGTTTGGTCCAAGCCCATCCCAAGCAGGGATAGGCACAGCAGGTTGTTCTGGACCATGCCTTGGTGGGTTTTGAACATTTCCAGGAACGGAAACTCCACAGCCTCTGTGGACAACCTGTTCCAGTGCTCAGCCACCCTCTTGTTGTCTGTGGAATGTCCTGGAATTCAGCTCTTCTGGCAGAACTGATACAGGTTTCTAAAAGCTTTAAAACTAATTAATTGCTGGACAAAGGAAAAGTCAAACCTCTCCCTTTATCTCACTTGGCTGAATCATATCTTACTTTGTTGTGCTTCTTCCATGCTGTGGAAGGAGCTGTGATTACATTTGCAGACAACATGTGAAGTCAAAAATAAAATCTTGCACTGCAGAGCAGTAAATGAGGGGAGGAGTGAGGGGAAGTGGAGGAGAGGAGGGGGGATAGGGCTTGAGATAACAAATATTTGGACGGTTTTAGGGGATTGTCAGAAACTCCAGTATCCTGCCCTGGCAGTGAGCCCTGAAAATCTGCCAGTCCATGAGAAAAAACAGAAAAAACACTGGGACAATTGAGGGGACACCCCTGCTGCTGTCACTGTTACACAGCTTTTCCTCACAGCAGTATTTCTACAGCAGGATGCAGGAATATGCAATAGAAAGCGTGCAGGAAAACCCCAAAACCCATGAAGGCACCCACAGGACGTGGCCAGCAGTGCTTGTGTGGGGTGCTGTGCTCTCCCTAGTGTCCTGGCCCAGCTCTGCTCCCAGGCAGGCTCAGCTGGGCAGTTGTCAGTGCTGACTGTGCCCTTTGTTGTGTGGGGTCTTCAGGCACGAATGTGACAGGACTACTGCTGGGCATTCCTCAAACCTTTATTGTGGGATCAGTCTCATAACAAGGTTTTCCATAGCTAAAAGGATGGCAACAGCTCACATCTGCCAGCAGCAGCCCAAAATCTCTTTGTTACAGAGCATCTTAAAAGTTTTCCAGCCAATAACACATTGCTAAAGCTCACAGACAATTGTTCTGGCCAGTCACTGAAAGCACAGGTACACCTGCTGCAAACAGTGCTTGCTTGTGTGCTTTATATTGACAATAAACAATATTCCATTTTTAAACTTAAAACTTTCTATGATGCTACTGAGCATATTTTTTGGCAGCCATAAGATCTATCCTAGCCAAACCTAAGACTCAGATTATTGTTTTATGTCCTTGCTGGCTGTACTATTGTAACTTTTTCTACTTTCAAACTTTGCAGTTACAGCTGATTCTAAATTCTTCAGCTCCTTCTGTTTTTTGGGCCTGCTTCCACAGATTTCTAAAAGCCTTTTAACCTTTAATATTTCTCACATTTGTCACCAGGGGGAACTGACCATGACCAGTGACATGGAGACCTTGCACAACTCCCTCTTCTTGGACACGGTGCCTGAGTCCTGGGTGAGGAGATCTTACCCTTCCATGGCCAGCCTGGGCTCGTGGTTTGCTGACCTCCTGGCTCGTATCAACGAGCTGGAAGCCTGGACCAGGGACTTCTCCTTGCCCTCCACGCTGTGGCTTGGAGGGTTCTTCAACCCTCAGTCCATGCTGACGGCCGTCATGCAGACCGCGGCGCAGAAGAACAAGTGGCCCCTGGACAAGATGACACTGCAGTGTGACGTGACCAAGAAGAGCAGAGAGGATTTTGCCAATGCTCCTCGTGAGGGGGCCTATATCCACGGGCTGTTCATGGAGGGAGCACGCTGGGATGTTCAGGTGAGCTCTGCAAGGCTCTGGGGGTGAGGGAGAAGCTGTGGTGTGGCCTTGCAATTCTGATCTGACACTCGCCGCTTATTTCACAGAATCACACGATCACACAATCACACAATCCCACAATCACACAATCACACAATCATACAGAATAACAGAATTCTCAGAATCACGAGGTTGGAAGAGACGTCCAAGATCATCGAGTCCAACCCAGCCCTAACACCTCAACTAAACCACAGCACCCAGTGCCACATCCAGTCTTGTTTTAAACACATCCAGAGATGGCAACTGCCCAGGCAGATCATTACAGTACTTTATTATTTGTTCCATGAAAAACCTTTTTCTAATATCCAACCTATTTGTCACCCCCCCTCTCTGCCATGGTTTTCCATGAAGGATAGGAAATTAGGAAAAGCTGTGAGCTTCCTCATGGATGTCATTTCATCAGATATCCCTGGGGAGTTCAAAGCTCCAGGCTGTTTTTTGCTCTGGAAATGACCTGAATTTGGTCTGGGAAGCCACAGGGAACACTGGCAAAGGCTCTGCTGGAAGATGGCAGTGAGGATCTCATGTGGCAGGTCACATCTCTGCTGCTCACAGCAGCAGAACAGGGACCAGCCCTGTCCAGCTCCCAGCTCTGGCCCCACACTGCCCTGGCTGTTCCCTTCTCCAAGCCACACACAGCCCTTGGGAGATCACAGCCCCTAACTACAGGGAGCACTGAATTTCTGCTGCCCTAAAAACCTGACAGAAATCAGCTGGACACACCAGGAGAGTGTTTTTAAAAATTTCCAGTCCTGAATATCAAATTACTCCATTTAAGAACATTCCAGGGCCTGCTGTTGTTTTCTTTGCCACTATTACTAGAAAATGAGTTCTGTCTGGGGTTTACCCATCTCCAGGCCATGCTGGAAGTGAAGAGTGAGAAGTTTTGGTGTGCAAAGCCAGAAATCTTTGGGAAATACTTGGCTTCTCCCCTCTGCCTTCTTCCAATAATAACTGGTACGGGTGATTGCATCCAGCAATGGGATTTGTCTTCAGAGACCATCCCAACTCCAGTAAATGTGTTTTTCTGATTACATTTTCCTTGTGATTGAAAGATACTGAGCAATTATGTTCATGGAGCCATTCATAATCTCTGGGTATCATGCTTCAATTTATTTCAGAAAGGAAAAGGATATTTTTATGGATTGCTGCTCACATGAAATATCATTTCTACCTAGTGGAGCTATTCATTTTACCTGTAATCCAGTGAGTACCAGTGTGCATTAATGGATGCAGGACTTTTAAAACAGGTGCACGGCTCTTTTGGGTTGTACTCCTTCCAAATTAATCCTCTGATAAAAATGGCAGGCCACGTTTAGAAGAATTCCTCTGGGGAACACCTCCACTTTTAAAAGAGTATTTCACATTTAGGTTGTTCGTCCAAAAAAGGAAAGAGATTCTTCTATGTTCTGCTACTCACATTTTTCTATTTATTTAAACATTTATGTTTGCCCTTGGGTGTCTTAAATTTATAAAACATTCATTACAAAACAGCAGGCAGCTATTAGATGAAATGAAACTAAGCAGATTATTTTGGGTGCAAATGATCTCTTGCAGCAGCCCTGTTAAAGTCACTGGAACTCAGTGGCAGTCAGAGGGATGCTGTGACTGGAGACACTTGGAGACAATTTGTCTCAAGCTGCTGACTGATTCTTGGCTTTCTTGCCCTCTGCAATAGAGAGTTTGATGCCAAGAGTGTGCCCTGCCCCTCCCCAAGGGGGTTGGAGCATGGTGGGAGAAGGGCAGGGGTGAGTTTTACACCATGGGTGCTCCATGGAGCTTTGGCAGCTGTGGACAGCACAGCCCCTGCCATGGAACCACAGCATCTCAGACTGGTTGGGCTGGAAGGGACATCTGAGACCATCTCATCCCACCCCACCATGGGCAGGGACACCTTCCACTGTCCCAGGCTGCTCCAAGCCCCCTCCAGCCTGGCCTGAGACACCTCCAGAGGTGGGGCAGCCACAGGGCAGGGCCTCACCACCCTCACAGGGACGAGTTTTTCATTCCCCTCATCCAGTTGAAGCCACTGACCCCATCCATCACTCAGGGAGCACCTTGGAGTGCTCCCTGCTGGCTCTGTGTCCCCTTCCCTGCTGGCTCCGTGTCCCCCTTCCCTGCTGGCTCCATGTGTCCCCTTCTCTGCTGGCTCCATGTCCCCTTCCCTGCTGGCTCTGTGTCCCCATTCCCTGCTGGCTCCATGTGTCCCCATTCCCTGCTGGCTCCATGTGTCCCCTTCCCTGCTGACTCCATGTCCCCTTCTCTGCTGGCTCCATGTCCCCTTTCCCTGCTGGCTCCATGTCCCCTTTCCCTGCTGGCTCTGTGTCCCCTTCCCTGCTGGCTCTGTGTCCCCCTTCCCTGCTGGCTCCATGTGTCCCCTTCCCTGCTGGCTCCATGTCACCATTCCCTGCTGGCTCCATGTGTCCCCTTCTCTGCTGGCTCCATGTGTCCCCTTCCCTGCTGGCTCCATGTCCCCTTCTCTGCTGGCTCCATGTGTCCCCTTCCCTGCTGGCTCTATGTCCCCTTTCCCTGATTCCTCTGTGTCCCCATTCCCTGCTGGTGACCACCAACAGGTGACTCCATCCCAAAGGCAGCCAGGCCATGCTGGGGGTCCCTGGGCCAGCTGACCCCAAAGGGGCTGTGGTGTGAGGAATCCCTCCCCATGCAGGGATTGCAGGGCTGTGGGTCACAGGCTCTGGGTTTGGGCCCATCTGTCACCAGCCCTGGTTTGTGACAGTCCTTTGTGCCCTCAGCCCTGGTGGCACGTGGCACTGCCACTCTCAGTAGCCTGCTGGCATTCTGGGACAAGCAGAAGTGAAGGATTCTTTAGGATCTGAGCTCTCCAGGCACAAAATGGTGGTTTTTGCACCACGAGAGCTGTGCTGCTCGTCAGGAAGAATTGCTTTCCGAGCAGAATTAATTTCTGACAGTGAGAGCGATAAAAAATGCAAATGAGAATCAGCCCAGACATAACAAAATGATATCTTACATAGAGGTACCTCAGGAAGATTTCAGCTCTTGTTAACCCAGAAACAGGTAGAATATCTCTTAGAAATTTCATTTGAAGTGTTCTCAGCAGTAAAAAAAAAAAAAAAAAAAAAAAGGAAAAGACCTGATCAAAACCCAGTCTCAGAAACGAAAGGTGTGGATTTAAGAAGAGTGCATAATAATGTTTCATAAATAGCTACTTTGCAAGGTATTATACAAATTATTTAATATTTGTTCACCATGTTGGAATATAAAATCTTAAATGAGAGCTGGATTTATCTTAGCTGAGCATAGCATATGGCATTAGTACAATTAAACCGAGGTGTGTGGCAAGAGGGATGATTTTTCTTCACTCATTTGCAGAACTAAATAAACTACTGGAGAGGCTGAATCTCACCCCACAACTCTGATCTCAGAGCATTTGGAATAATGATGATATGTGAAGCTCAGCTACAGTGAGAGGCAGTTTCTTTAGTGCTGGAAAGTTTCGTTTCCATTTCCCTATTTGTTTTCATTTGGTCTCTCTAGCCTCCATTAGGCAGTTTTCCCAAGAAATGGATTGATGTGCAGGGTATTTTATTGTCAGGAAGAGAGAGAGCAAATGCCAGAGAGACCCAAATTAGAGAAGCAAACTTGGTTTCTTGTCCTGGCAGGGTTCTTTCCCTGTCCTCTGTAGGGCAGCCTGCTGGGTAGGGCATTGCTTGGAGGAGAATAATGGGACTTGATATTTAATGGTGCTATTCCCTCAGAAAAGTAATTTTGAATTTTCTTGGCTGCATCCATGGGAGTGAGAACGAGCCTGTGGTGCTTTTTGGGGTTGTTCTCCATCCACCCTCACTCCCACCACAAGCAGCACCTCCCACAAGGTGCTTCTGGTCTGACAATACTCTGAGAAAGAGATGCATGAGAATAATCCCAAGACCACTGAGGATGGAAAAGATCCCTCAGAACATCCCATGCCCATCCCCACCTTGTCCCCAGCCCAGAGGTCTGAGTGCCACCTCCAGCCCTTCCTTGGGCACCTCCAGGGATGGGCACCCCAAACCTCCCTGGGGAGCCCCTGCCAATGTTTAATCACCCTTTTAGCTTAGAAATTCCTCCTGATGTCCAGCCTGAGCCTGCCCTGGCACAGCTTAAGGCCTTTTCCTTTTGTCCTGTCCCTGTTCCCTGGCAACAAGACGAGGAAATGGCCTCAAGCTGCGCCTCGGTAGAAACCAGGACAAGAGAAGGGAAACTTTGTTCATGATATGGCTGGACAGGGCCAGGGACACCGTTCCCACACCAGTCCAGGTCAGGTGTGGAGGTTTGAGCATCTGGTGAGAGTACAGGCAACTGGACCCTTGAGATGATCTCCATTGAGGAGGGTCATAGTGAGACAGTGAGCTGCTGCATCCAGACCCTGCTTCCCCAGAGAGACTCATCCCATGACCCTGGAGAAGCTGTTTGCACCTCCCCAGGAGGAGCAGCTTGGATAAAGACCATGGGGGCTCAGGTACATCAGAGAGCAGCTGATGGCACCTTGCAGATGTGAGCAGGCTTTGTCTCCTTCTCTCTGCAGGCCGGGACAATCACGGATGCCAGGCTCAAGGAGCTCACCCCGGCCATGCCGGTCCTGTTCATCAAGGCTGTTCCTGATGACAAACAGGACCCTCGGGGCCTGTACCCGTGTCCTCTGTACAAAACTCGCCAGAGAGGGCCAACCTACGTGTGGACTTTTAACCTCAAAACCAAGGAGAGCCCTTCCAAGTGGGTGCTCGCTGGTGTGGCTTTGCTGCTGCAGGTCTAAGACACCCACACAGCCCCTGGTTCTGCACACCCCTCCTGTGGTCCTCCAGTTGTGACGTGGGTGTGGACCCTCACAGAGGACAGCAGGCAGCAGCAGGTCAAGACATGGAAAGCTTCTTCATTTTTCTGACTCTATTAACTTATATACACTTTTTACAGAAGGCCAGGATTGGCCCAAGGAGGTTACAACTTCATGTTTCTGTTGGTCACCCTGACCATCAGTCAAGTTCTCCTCTCAGAGAAGAACTATGCAAAACACATAAATAATTTCTAAAAATATATATAGTTTACATGAACTAGTATGAGAATCAGGCTGCAAAGATTCAAATACTTGAAAGCAAGAAAATGCAGGGCCACATCCTTCATAATGCCTTTGTCACACAATTTAAACAGTTAAATGCTGGGATTAACCCAAGTTCCATCTCTCTGATGGACTCCCAAGTTATGTACCCAGGGCTGCCTCTGTGTCCTGGGGATGTGACTAAAACAGGGCCAGTGAGAAGGTGACAGAGGTGCAGAGTGACACAGCCCATGGCTGCTGTAAATCAATATTCTGTAATTCCTACATTGCTGAACTAGGAGATCCCAGCCCCAAGCCTGATGTACCACACCCAGAGAGTGCTAAACTTAAATCTAATTTTTATTTCTCTTCCTGATCCAAAGTAGTTTTAAAATCAGTATCCTTCTCCAAAACACTTAAATAGTGCAGTGACTCGTGAAAATCTCCAGAATTTATTCTTTTCCCTCTGTGAGTGTTTCTTTGTCGTGTGTGTAATGTTGAAAGCTGGGAGGTGAGCAGATGTGGTTATAAGCTATGCCTTGCTAACACTCCTGTAAATCTTAGAAACATTGAAAATGGTCTTAATATCCAATGTGCTTAATGGAATCCACAGTGAAAGTACAGCAGAGGGATTATTTAAGAGGAATATGTCGTGGTGATAGATACTTGCTAATAAAAGTAATTGTTCCTGGAATAGTCTCTGGGAGCTGCAGAGGTGAGGAGAGCATGGGGGTCAGGTGGGAGGTGTTGGATTATAGTTATTTTGACTTAGAGATGGGGCAACTGAGATGTGTTTTATAAACTTTAAAAAGTTTACATACAGATGTGTACTACGTAAACCTTCTCTCAAGCTTTAAAAATTCTCTACAAATCCATTTCCCACAAGAGAAACACACCTGTGTGGGTCACTGGGAGCTGAATTCCAACTGGAGTGGGAGAGCAGTGAGAAGTGAAGTGCCCCTGGTGCAGAGGGCACGGAGGGGTGGCTGGGTAGGCACTGTGACAGTGACACAATGGAGCCCACTGGGTGGGAATTGTGACAGGGACACAGTGGAGCCACTAGGTGGGAATTGTGACAGGGGCACAATGGGGCCCACTGGGTGGGAACTGTGACAGGGACACAGTGGGGTCCACTGAGTGGAAATTGCAACAGTGACACAGTGGGGCCCACTGGGTGGGAGCTGTGACAGTGACACAATGGAGCCCGCTGGGTGGGAATTGTGACAGTGACAGTCACACTGAGCAATGCTGAGCACACAGACTTGGGTATGGCAGGAGCTGGGCTGGCTCCTGGGGAAATGGGGTTTTTCCTGGGAAAGCTCTCTGTCCTTGGAGGTTCCTACAGGCCCTGCTTCTGTGGGACATTTGCTGTTCCCCTCCTCATCCTCCCAGCCATTACCACACCCAGCAGCCCTGGGTTTTCAGCTGGGGCCTCACTGCCACCTCTGAGCTGCCCAGGGAGCCTGGCAGGGGGGAGGGGAAGGTGCCAGGGGTGCAGAGGGGTTGGCTCAGTGGTATCAGCACCTGTGAGCACCCCCAAACCCTCCCACCCTGACCCAGTGCCAGGGTACAATCTCAGGGGCAGATTCGGGTCTCCAGCAGGGACTGTGACCCTCCTTTGGGGACACCACAAACCCTCTTGTTAAAAATGGGCGGAGATAATAAAATGCCTTTATTAATCAGCTCTTACAAGGGTGGTTTGAGGGAGGTTTCAGCCCTTCCGCGTTTACCCTTGAGGAGGAGGGTCTTGGTCAGCTTTGCAGTTTGAAGTTCTTGCAAAGTTAGGAACTCTCTCCTCGCAGGGGGTCTCAGGAGTTCTGGTTTTCGTCGGGTCAGCTTGGGGTCCTGCCTTTTCTTGGGTACTTTTAGGTTATAGCGAGTTACAAAAAAAATTGTCCATTAATACTTTAGGGTATGCATGGTTTAGTACTGTCTTTTGTGGGTTTAAATTTTACATTGGTTTGTTTTTATAGGGGTTTTTTGGTTTTAAAAAGAGTCCCAGTGTACACCAGGGTTCTTAATTTACATATTGATATTACGGGGTTGCCCCGGGGGGGGGGGGTATTTCGCAATTGGCGCTGCAGCAGCCTCATGGTGGGGAGTCGGGCCGGGGTCCGGCAGCAGCGGCATGGTTGTGCGGTGGCGGCGGCGGCAGTGCCGGCAGCCGTTCCGTGGTGCGAGGGGGTCGGGCCGGGCCGGGGCAGCCGTTCCGTGGTGCGGGGGGGTCGGGCCGGGCCGGGAAGCCCGGGGCAGACCCCCCCGCCGGCAGCCGTTCCACGGTGGGCTCGGGCTGGCTCGGCAGCCCGTGCCACGCGGCGGCGGGCGTCCGCCCCCCCACCCCGGCTTCTCGGCACTCACGGCGGGCGAACCCACTCCGGCATCGGGGGAGCTGCTGCAGTTTGGCAAGCGTGGGGGGCTTCTTCTCTTTTCTTTGACTGCTCGGGGGGGCTGCGGTTTTCAAAGAGCTCCCCCCTTTTTGCTTACCAAGGTCGCTTCTCATTGTTACATTACAAAATAAACATTCAAGATATTAATACACTTATTGTACAATAACTAAGGGTCTTAACACTTTAAATTCAACATATATGTACTTAGGAGCCTTCTAATTTTCATTTTCTTCACTCTCACCTTGATAAACCCCCAAAATCAAGAAGCACCTCGACAAATACCACTTATCTGGAGAGGTCCTCACTTGTCAGCTCTGGCCCTGAATGGGCTCAAGTGTTCAGCACGAGCTGGGGAAGGGGGAGAATCACCAGCCAAAGCTGCTCCAGCTGTTTCCATGGTGGCACTGAAACTGAAATCTCCTGACAGACAGAAATCCAGCAAGCAGCAGTGCTGTGACCATTCACTCCTGGCTTTGCCTATCACACTGCCTTTACCTCAATTCAGGAGTTTTCACACTTTTCCCCTCTGGCAGGGAGGGGTGTGGAGGGCTCGGCTGTTGGTGGGGTTAAAGCAGGACAGCATTTCTGTGGGCAGTGTTTGGTTTCTCAGAGCCTCATGGTTTCATGGGTGGCTTTGGCACATGGCAAAACACATGGTCAAATCTCTGCCAGTGCAGGGGATCAGCTTTGCTGCCACTGAGAGTCCTCCAGGAGATCCATAGGAAGTCTCCTGCCCTGAGCAGCACAGCAGGAATGAGAACATCCAAAATCCTTGTCTTTGCAGTCCTGGAGAACGACAAACTTCTGGATGAAGGTAAGGAGGGAAAACTCCCTGATGAGAACTTTGTTTAATTGCTAGGCACTATCCCACAGGCACAGCCCCAAAAATTTAATGATGAAGGAGCTAGTTATGGCTTAGCAAAAGCCATCTGCAAATATCTAATGGAAGGCAGAGTAATGTCTTAAGCTGGATTTTTTAAATTGCCTCCAACCCATAAATGAGAAAACAGAGTCTGTAGAGTATCCCACATAATGAGCACCTGCTAAAAGAGGTCTGTTAGCTGAGGAAAGCTTTGCTATTAAATTAAATCCCTCCCAATTTAAATTAAAACCTGCCAAATAGATGTGAAATGTAAACTGGTCACTTCTCACCAGCTTTGCAAAGTTGGGCACATTAAATTCTCTGTTCATTTCACCATGCAGGAGGTTTAGATGCATAAACAGAGCACTGCTGAATTAAACACAAAAGAGAAGGACCAGAAGGAAGTTCATTGTGCTCCAGATAATCCATCATGCTGGATTAGTCCTTCACTGGGATGTCTTCAAGGCTTCTTTTACCAGAGGGGACCTTGTGGCTCTGCACAAGTCCCTGCCAGGAGGGGACAGCCAGGGAGGTCGGGCTCTGCTCCCAGAGAACAGGGACAGGAGGAGAGGGAATGGCCTCAGGCTGGGCCAGGGGAGGCTCAGGGTGGACATCAGCAGGAATTTCTCCATGGAAAGGGTGGTCAGGTCTTGGAAATGCCCAGGGAGGTTTGGGGTGCCCATCCCTGGAGGTGCCCAAGGAATTCCTGGAGGTGTCACTCAGAGCTCTGGGCTGGGGACAAGGTGGGGATGGGTTACAGGTTGGACTTGATAGTCTCTGAGGTCTTTTCCAACCTCAGTGATGCTGTTTGTAATTCCATGTGATTGCCAGTGCTCTGCATGTGGGATTTTCTGCCATTCTGGAGACTTTTAGTGTCTTAAACTTCATCCTCCTTCTCTTTTAAAAACTTTCCTCCTTTTCCCAGCATAGCAGGGCCTCTCTCTGCTCAGTGTTGCCCTCCAATATGCCCCTGTATATCCAGGAAAGGAGAAACTCAGTAACTCCCCAGGCACTGCCTGCTCTTTTCAGAGCCACAGCCTGAGCTGTTCTCTTGTCAGCTGAAGAAGAATGGTCTGTTGACAACAAAATGGATCCGATTGTTTTATTATATATATATCTCCCTGCATAATTCACCAGTTGGGCAGGCAGGGTAGTGGGGAGATATTTATAGATACTAGAAATGTCACCAGGGTGCTCATTCTTCATCCTTTGAAAATCATCACAGGAAAGAGTTGGCTGCAAAATGCTACAAGAGGACGGTGAATAATTTGATGCTTTAGGGAGTGGAAAAAAAAATCTGACAGGCATGAGATTTTCCAGCCATATCTGCCCAAACCAGGCAATTAAATCCAGCTGGACAGGCTTTTCATTAGGAGTGATTCATTAGTCAAAGGTCAACGTTTTCTGTCCATGAGCTCTTGGAGACAGCTGCCACCCTGGCAGTGCACCTTCCTCTGCTCTCCTGGGCTGGGCTGGAGGCTCCCAGCTTAGGAAAGACCTGGAGCTGCTGCAGAGAGCCCAGAGGAGACTCCAGGATGAGCAGAGGGATGGAGCAGCTCTGCTGGGAGGAAAGGCTGGGAGAGCTGAGATTGTTCAGTTGGAGAGGAGACCAGGGATGATCTCATTGTGGCCTTCTAGGACCTGAAAAAGCTAGGAAAAAAAATGCAGAGACTCCTTACAAGGGATGGAGGAAGAGGAGACAGGGAATGGCTTCCCACTGCCAGAGGGCAGGGCTGGGTGGGATATTGGGCAGAAATTGTTCCCTGGGAGGGTGGGGAGGCCCTGGAATGGAATTCCCAGAGCAGCTGTAGCTGCCCCTGGATCCCTGGCAGTGCCCAAGGCCAGGTTGGACACTGGGGCTTGGAGCAGCCTGAGACAGTGGGAGGTGTCCCTGCCATGGCAGGGGTGGGATGGGATGAGCTTAAAAGTCCCTTCCAACCCAAACCATCCTGGGATTCTGTGATTTTCAGGCAGTTTGACAACAGGGAACACGTGGCTGCTCACTTTTCCATAAAGCTGGAGACCCTGGGAAGTGACTTTGCCATCTCTGGAACAAATCTCATTGTCCAGATCCATCCCTGAGGGTGCTTCCAGCCTCCTCCATCCCAACCCCATTCCTTCCCCCAACTTTCTCACTGAGGTCCCCAGGCCTGCTGGACCCCAACCCTTCCTTCACCATCCCCAGCACTGGCCCAGCTGAGCAAACAAGGTTTGAAAGGATCAGGTTGGTGTTTCTGGGTGCCCTGGGGGATCCCAGCCTGGCTCTCAGCCTTTGTCTGCCTCCGTGGAGCTGCTTTGGGCCTGACTCCTCAAAAGGTCTGTGGTCAATTGGTTAATTCCAGTTTGGTGACATTTTCCAAAGAGATGAAAGCGAGAGAAGGGAAATTGTGCTATTGAACACTTAATGTCAGGTAAAATTGACTGAACTCTTCCAGGACAGAGAAAATGGCTTTTCCACAGCCTGGGAATGTTGTACCTGCTGCAAATTATAACTGGCAGAAGAGCACAGTTCAAAGTAGAGTCATCACAAATGCTTTGTAGCTGTGTCCCATATTTTGGGGTTAACCAGCTCCATTTAACTGCAGCTGTTGCTCACAGAGCAAAAGAAAACGAGGAGTAGGCAGATAAAGGAGAGCCTGGTGGCTGGGCAGGAGATTGGCTCCACTGGGGAAAATTAATTGCAGCTATTCCTGGGCACTGGCAATGCCCAGGGATGCAAATTCTGCCCCTGTCACTGCTCAAGTGTTTACAGCACAAAAGTAGCTGTAACATATCAGCAAGATGCATTCGTTTCATAACGTGCTATTAATACATTTAATTAGCAATGGCTTATTAGATTCATGTCTGTTATTATGCATTGTTTTTTAAATTACTGTAATTGCCCAAACAAATCTACAAATGTATTTACCTTGTTCAGGGCTGTGAGCCTCATTTAAAAAGCTTTTAGGCTGTACAAGACGTTCATAGAGTTATAAGCAGCCTCTCTAATTGCAGTGCTGGTGTTCCTGTCAGTGAAGAGGGTGATTTGAGGCTGGAAATACCTTGTCCAAAAGCCTTGAAACCCACTTATGTGTGCAAACTTTTGGGTTTACTTCTGGGAAGCTCCTAAAGAATTCATTTTGATTAGTGCCAGAAGCCGTGAGGTGAAACCCTGAGCCTGAATTTGGTATTTTGGTTCAATGTTCCTGAGAATCCGCTGGGAGCTGGGATGAGGGAGCTGCCAGCTGTGACAGCCCCAGAGCCTGAACCCCTCTGGTCCCTGGTTCCAGCCTCACTGTAGAAAATACTACCTTGGAAAAAACAGAATATTTGTAGCACTGGGGAAGGTTTGATGAAAGCCACACGAGGAAAAGTGGCTCATGTCCACGAAGGAGGTTTTGTCCAGGTCAGCCACCCTAGAGATCCTGGCACATCCAGGGCATTTTCAGGATAATCACACAGGATCACAGGATTACAGCATCACTGAGGTTGGAAAAGATCTCCAGGATCATCCACTCCAAGCTGTACCCCATCCCCACCTTGTCCCCAGAGCTCTGACTGCCACCTCCAGGAATTCCTTGGGCACCTCCAGGGATGGGCACTCCAAACCTCCCTGGGCATTTCCAAGGTCTGACCCTCCTTTCCACAGAGAAATTCCTGCTGATGTCCAACCTGAGCCTCCCCTGGCCCAGCTGGAGGCCACATCCTCAATTTGTCCTGAGGCTTTGCCTGTCCCAGCTGTGTCCCCAGCCTGTTCCCAGCTGTGCCACTCTCCCTGCTCCCCCCAGGGCCCAGGGCAAGCAGGGCTGCCCTAGGCAGAGGGTATGTGCTGGTTTAGCATGGACAGTAAAAATTAATCAGTGACTAGTTTTGAAATTGGAAACTGGATTAATTAATTAAATATAGGGATATGGGGTTTTGGGCTGTATAAGTTTTAAAAAAATTAAGAAGATTTTAGGATTTTTTTTTTTTTTAGTAAATAATTCTAGTAAACACTCAAACCACTACAAATTAGTGTGCTAGCCAAGAAACCAAAATTAGCAAACATTAAAAAATTAGCCATTACAGGGGCCAAGTAAACATAAAGCCATTACAGGGGCCAAGGAGGAAGAGGCTTCCCACACACCTCTGGAGAAGCTGAAGACCCCTGAGGCTCAGGGATGTTTCAGGCTCATTTCTGAGGGGGAACTGAGGTCATTCCCTCTGTGCCTCCCTTTACCCACTCTGTGACAGTGGGATAAGTGACCTGTGCCTGCTTTGGATCCATTCAAAGGTTTATCTCATAGAATCAGAGAATTATTAAGGCAAAAAAAGATCTCTGATGTCATCAAATCCACCCTTAGGCTGGTCCATGCTTGGATCACACTGAGAGCTTGAGATCTGTCAGCTCTTCACAAATAAATGAGCTCCATGTTGACATTTTCCTCCTGTTTGTTACCAAAATTGTGAGGCTCCAGCCCCTCTCCTGCCTCTCCTGCCCCCAGTCTCACATTGTGCTCCTCCCTGTGAGATCCTCCCTTGCAGGGAGCATTTCCCACTGCTGGTGGAGAGGAGAGGAGAGGAGAGGAGAGGAGAGGAGAGGAGAGGAGAGGAGAGGAGAGGAGAGGAGAGGAGAGGAGAGGAGAGGAGAGGAGAGGAGAGGAGAGGAGCTGGTGCCAGTGCCAGGAGACATACTGGAGGCCACAGCCTGAGAGCTGACAGCCTCATGAGTTCAGCCCTCACTTCCCAGCACAAAAAGGCAGCACACAGGGCACCAGGGAATGAGGATGTGGATCTGATTGCAGTAGAGAAAGATGTCAGCCCTGGAAATTAATTATCTTCTCTTCAAAAGAAGCAAGTTCTCCAAGTTAATGATAATTAGGGATAGAAAATTGTAGAGGAGGGAAACGAAAACGAACAAAAGTGAAACGTTCTCTAAAGAAAGGTATTGGGAAGTAAAAAAGCCACAAGCAGAGAGGCAGTTCTGACTAAAAGCCTAGAGGGTGGATGGTGTTAGCAACTGCAAATAAAATTGAATGGAGAACAACTGCAAAGGGAAAAAAGAGAATGCTTCACAAAGCAGAGCTGGATATGTGGGAGATTGCTAAGGGAAGCTGAGAACAGTGGGAGAGAACCTGTAACAGGCAAAATTGCAGTCCTAGGATTCCTTCCCACTGGGTCAGGTCCCACCATGGCATGTGCTCAGCTCTGATCCCTGCTTTGGACAGATGGACAAGAGAACTTGGTGGTTCTGAGGTCAACTTTGCATGTTGGGAGACGTTTACCTCTGTTCCCTGAAGTGGGGGAATTAATCCCTTCCTCTGTAGCCAGACAAGGGTGTTGGTACCTCCTGGGCTCAGTACTGGTGTGCCCACGGCTCCCAGAGAGATCCCCTTGAATTCCTGGGCATTTCCAATGCCCCCTTGAATTCCTGGGAATTTTCAAAGCCCCCAGATGAAAAGGCCACAAAGGATGGCCAAATTGGATGACGAGAACATGAAGGAGAGGCCACATGGGATCCCTCTAATGCTGGATTAAAGGTTAGCAAGGCAATTTTGAGGCTTTGTAGGACTTGGGTCTTGCCAAACAACTAAAAGATGCAATTCCAGGTTGGGCTGGCAGAGGGAACTCCATAATGGGCTTAGTCCAGGGGAGGAATTTCATTTAATAACACATTGTATGCTAATTATGAATAAAATATAGAAAACCATCAAGGAAATAAAGCTTTCCTTTGGGAAATGCAGAGGGAGTGAGAGGATGGCTGCCTGACAGATCCTGGGAGGAAGGACTCAGTCAGAGATCGTGGCTCCCCCAGTGGAAAGGAGCACATCTACCTAGCAGAGCTGGGAAAAGCCGTTCCGAGCTCAGCACTGAGATGGGAACAGCTCTTTTTTTTTTTTTTTTTTTTTTTTTTTTTTTTTTTTTTTTTTTGGGATTCTTGAGAGCCCAGCCCTGTTCAGCTCCATGTTTAGTGAATGGCTCAGAGCAGAGCTGAGAGCTCCCCATCCCTGCAGCACAGGGCGAGCTGAGAGGTTGCCTTTGCCTCTGCTCCTTCATTTGAGGTGAGTCATCATGGCAAGGCAACTTCCAGAGATAAAGCCCACCCAGAGACACAGCCCAGGGGGCTCTGAGTGCTTCCCCCAGAGCTCTGCTCCCCCTTGCTGACTTCCCGCTTCCCCAACTCCTCAGGGAAGGTGCTTTTGGGGCTAATTAGGCGAACCAATCATGGCTCCAGCTGGATTTCACAGAGGAGCCAGCATGTCGTGGTGGTCAGCACACCCAGCTGCCAGCTTTGCCTGTCCACAGCTCTGGGCTCCTGTCCCTGTCTGCATCATCCACTTCTCTCACCTGTCTCTGTCAGAGAAACCCTTTTTCTGACTCAGAGATGGGGCTCCTGAGAAGCATTTTAAAGACTTTTATTCCATTTTCAGTCTCATGTGAAGGGTGAGACAATACAGATGTTACAATTCCCAACATCACAATCAGAAGCTGAACTGTTTCCTAATTGCATTATAACATAAGTGGTTTTTTGCCCTATCAGCTTTTGCTACACAATGCTGCTAATGCCTCTAAATCAATCATTTATTAAAATACCCTATGTGGGTCTTGTTACAATACATCTTTCATAGTTCTATTTCTCCAAAATATCTAGTTTATTTGCAAGGTCATTATTTGAACCTTGTTTCCAGTTCCATTTCTCTCTCAATAACGTCTGTCCCATTCCATGGCATTTCTCAGTCAGCACACCTTATCCCAGAGCTTGCACACAGATGTACAAGACTGTGTGAGCCTTCTGTCAGGCTTTGAGAATCCTCCACAAATCCATTTCCCACACGTCCCCTCTTGGGAGCCGTTTGTCCCCAGCTTGTTTGGTGTAGGAACATCTGGACTGAGTCAGGGCCAGCATCTGTTGGGTTGGTGGGACAGGAGGGACAGGGACCTGTGGCACGTGACAGAGCCAAGGGTCACCCTCACTGCTCACTCTGGGGGGAGCAACAAGAGGCATCTCTGCAAATTAATGAGACATTTGAGTCCCAGCTGGGATCTACTCATCTTCAGGTGACCTCTGCATCTGGGAGCAGTGCCAGGAGGCAGGAGCATGGAGCAGTTGATGCAGATAACAATAAAACACCTCTATTAGCACTGACAAAGAGTGAGAGTGAAGGAGTGCTTTGTCAGGAGCCATCTCTTCTGAGCACACAGTGCACTGTCTGGTTTAAGCTGTGCCTAAAGAATAGGCTGAGATTGCTGTGAGAGCTTCCCCCCAGCCTGGCCATCACCTTTGCTGGCCCATCCATGGCCTTATGATGAGCTGATCACAGCATGACAACCACAAGGCTTTCTCCAAATATTCCTTGTGGCCCTGTCCTCAAATCCACACTGAACCCTTCCAGCTCCCTGTTGTGTTACACACGGTGCACGCATAAGAAATATTCATAATTATTTGAATAATGTATGATCTCGAAGACATCATGGCAGCCAAAAGGGTTGCACTGGGAAATCAAGATGTACCCGGTTCTTCCCCGGAAAAGAGAACAGCCTGAGGCATTCCATTGCCCACATCCATCTTCAAACAAGCCAGCAAGCAAATGCTTTCAGTCCTGCTGGAAAAATTGTTCTGTTGTTGGTTAAACCTGTGGCAGAAGAGCCTGGATTTCAGGGAGGTGCATCAGCAAGGCACAAGGAAAAGGGCAGCCCACAGGGAGATATTCCAGAGACCCATTTGTGCTGGGAAAGAGCAGGATGTGTGCTGGCTGGCAGCTCCAGAGGGAGGCCCGGCTCACTGGGAGCTGCAGAGCTGCCAGGAAATGGGCGCAGACCACGTCTAAAGCCCTGGAGAGGATTTTGGTGTTTCCCCACGTCTTTGCTGCACTTGGTTACCCAATATTTTTAGATTCCACAGGAAATCGACCTCCCCTTGGGAAGAGTGGCCAGACTAATGTGTGAGAGGACCCCTGGAGCATGTGGGGGTCAGCTGGAGTTGAAGCATGAACATCTCTCTCTGCAAGACCTGTTGGGGAGCTGAGGATGCTCTGGCAGTGCTCTGGAGCTGCCCCAGGGAGCAGAGTGGTGGGTGAAACCCTGCTGGGCCAAGGACACAACTTATACAGAAGAGATACCTTTAAATAGTTAAGAGTGGGAGAGTTTGTTAGTTCTATGGGCGCTTTTTCCTGTATCATCCTCCCTGGGAAAGAGCTGCACATTTTTTTTCCCACTCTGAATATGCCTGGCTTCAGCTCCCGGGCCCTGCTCCTGTTGCTTTTCCCAGTTCATTGAGGAGCCTTTCAGAACTTGGTGTTTTTCCACATTAAGCCTCTCCATGTTGTGAGCACATTGTCTTTCAAGTGTCTCCTCAATTAGCTAAACAGGTTGAGGTTTTAAATCCTTTGCTTCAGAGTGTTCCCTTCCACCCTCAAATCATTTTTATGGCTCTTTTTTTGCACTCACTCCCTTTTTATCATCGCTCTGATGTGTGTGGATGGCCTCAGCCTGTCATCCCCAGGGGCTGGAGTCACCTCCCTGCCCTGGGAACACCTCCCTGCTCTTGGAACACCTTGGAGCACTGTTGGCTTCCTTGCTGCTGACTCACATTGAGTTACGGTGCTGCTCTGGCCCCTAAATCCAGAATTCTCCTTGTGCCTAAATCCAGGCCGGTGCTGGCACTTTGGGGACCAGCTTTGGTCAGCTGCAAAGCCCTGCCAGACCTCTCTGCAAGAACACCAGGGAGCACAAAAAACTGAAAAAAAAAAAAAACAACCAAAAACCCTGTGTGAGATGTGAATTGGATCTGGCCTCTGCCCACCACCTTTAAGACCAGCTGCTCTGGGTTTGCTCTGTGTGCTGTTCCCTCTGTGCTTTGCAGTCCTGTAGCAATGTATCTGCATAACTTAGGCCACCCTGTGCACCAGCCAAACTGTTTGTAGGTATTCTTATCAAACCAGGAGAGCAGGGCAGGCTGTTCAGGCTCGAGGACACATCTGGATGTGGGGACACATCTGGATCTTTTGGCCATGTGGGGTTTTTTTTAATTACAAAGAAGGAGGTGGCTGCCAGCTGAGACAATGAGAAATTGTCCTGTTTTACATGGAGAGACTTTGGATTCCAGCACATAAAACCTTTGAATTCCAATGCACCAGAGCCCAGACAGTGAGTAATAGGCTCTTCAACAGGTGCTAACTTGAATTTACCTTGGGAAAAATACATGCAGTGGAAGGCAATTAATCAGATAATCCAACATTTGACTAAATTCGTTTCTTGAACTCTTTGATCTCCTCAATTAGCTGCTACCAGGCTGCCTTGGAAAAACAACTTCAAATATAACAAGGGTGGGTGAAAACCATGAATGAGCAGCCCCAGTGCTCAGAGCTGGGCCAGGAAGGGGGGCAGCAGGTCAGAGACAGCCTGGAGGAGATGGAGAGATTGCTGCTTCTGCTGCTGGAGGCTGTCCCTCTTCACCCACAGCAGGGATGTGCTGTTTTCCTGCCACCAGGCTTGGGCACAAAGGTGGCAGGGAGCTGGCTGTGCCCTGGGAAGCAGCCCAGCCTGCAGGGACAGAAGGGGTGATGGTGATGACCTCGCTGCAGTGAATTGATTTCCGCATCTGAACAGCCTGAGGGGGCTGTGGTGGTGCAGGAGATTAAACCCAAATCCAAGGTAGATTCCCCTGGTGGTAAAGCTCGTCCATCACGATTGGCTGGCTGTATTTAAGGCCAGCTCTGCATGTCCCTCAAACACATGGCACGACAGGGAGACCACCCCATGACCACCCCCAATTTACCCACTCCATCCCCTGCTAAAAGAGCCTCTACTAAAAGCAGCTCTTCAGCCCCATGGAGGGGATGTTTCTGTGCAAACACAACCTCTAAGAAAGCCTGGGTAAATGCCTCTTTATTTTGCTCACAGCAGGCAGCACAATTTGTCTCTAATGAGCACTAACACACTCTCTGCTATCACCGGGAGCAATTATTCTGGACTCACTGGTGGCATGCAGAGCTCGGGTATCCAGCTCACACCCCGTGCCAAGCCCTGCCTCGGCAGCTCCTGCTGGATGCTGTGAAGAGCTCAACTTGCAGGAAGAGACAGCAGCTCAGTGTTGTGGGGAATGGATTTGTTGAGGATTCCCAAAGTCTGACAGGAGATCACACAGTCTTGTGCATCTGTGTGCAAACTTTGAGATAAGGTGTGCTGATTTAGAAATGCCATGGGATGGGATGGACATTGTCAAGAGAGAAATGGGACTGGAAACAAGTTTCAAAGGGTGGCCTTGCAAGTAAAACTAGATGCTTTGGAAACATAAGACTATGAAAAATGTAAGTAGTAAGACCCACGAAGAGTAATTTTAGATGATTGGCTTTAAGACATTAACAGCACTGTGTGGCAAAAGCTGATAGGCCAAAAAGTGCTTACAATGTATTGTAATTAGTAAATAGTTTGGCTTCTGATTGTGATGGTGTGAATTGTAACATCTGTATTGTCTCACTCTTCTCATGAGACTGAAAATGGAATACAAGTTTTAAAAACGCCTCTCAGTTTCCCCATCTCTGGATCAAAAAAAAAAACAAACCAAAAAAACCCAAATATAATCCAACAAGTGTGACACAAAACCAGGCACAAGGACGTTGTCTCTCCTCAGGTGATCAGGTTCCACCTTCTCACAGCACCAGTGACTGGTTTGGCTGCTCCAGCTCCAGCTGTGGGCTAGCACAGGCTGCCAGGCAGAGGAGAGACCAGCTGGGACCCTGCACTGGTCACTGGTCCCTCATGGTGGCTTCCGCAGATGGACAGTGGCTTTTGGGGTGTGGCAGGAGACACCAGCGGCCCTGCAGCCTGAGGGACAGGGAGTCTGCCCTTCTCAGTTAAGAATTCCTCTTCTAAGAGTTTCCTCCTCCTTCTTGTGTTTCTCAGCCCATGTAAAGAAAGAATTTCTGGGATGGCTCATGTCGTGGGGTGACTTTGTGATGCTTGTATCCCCACTCCCTCAAAATCTGTTCTGTTTGTGCTGGATGTTGAGTTCTACACCTTTCAGACTGGTTCTGAGAGCGAAGAGGGGGAAAGAAGAAATGTGGGGTTTGTTTTCAAGAACTGCATTCACTCCTCCACATTCTGCTCCTGGACTGTGCTGTCTGCAGGATGGACAGCAAGAGAGAGATCTCCTGTGCTTTTTAGTTAGTTTTTAGCTAGCTGAGGCAGAGAATTTCCCTGGACTGTTTTCACTTCTTTTTCTTGTTTAAACATTTGTCCCTAAACCAGGACACTGCAGCTCTGCAGAGGAGCACAACTGGCAAACACGAACTGGGGGCTCATCTTCAGGAAGGGACATTGAGACCCTTTCATGCTCAAGAGGCAGAATTTCCTGTGAATTCTCCTTGTGCCTGAGGGATATGGAAAGCAAGATCCTGCTGCCCGTGGTCAGGTGTGTTTCTGCCCCTCCAGTCCCTGCCCTGTGATAGTGCAGGTGAAGAACATCTTTGGTGTCCCATGGCCCAGAGGCACAGACCTGCAGATGAGAGCTGTGCCTGCTCCAGCTCCAAGGAGCACAACTGAGAGCAGATCCCTGAGGGCTTCAACAGCTCCACAGCCTCTGTGGCCTTGCCAAAATCCTAGCTTTGGGACAAATCCCTGCAGAACGCTGCCTGGAGGTTCCTGGGGAGCTGCTGATGAATATGTGAGGAGAATTCTGCAAATCCAGGGCAGCATCATCTCATTAACCCCGCAGGCACAGCCACAGGGTGAGTGTGGGGGTGAGCTCAGCTTTCAGCCTTTCAAACAATCAGCACAAGTGCTCAGAATGCAGCTCGAGGTGCATTTCAGAGATTGGGATCTTCAGATGGTCTAAAGATCAGCTCCACTCGAGTAAAAACTGCATTGGTTGATCCAAAATCTCCTTAAAATATAAAAAGAGAAGCTTGTAAATAAATTAAAAAAAAAAAAAAAAAAGCTTTTGGGGTTCTCTCCCAACCTGCTGTCCTACCCCATCTCACAAATATGGAATATAAATCCTCACACGTCCTTTTCCACAGACCAGGCAAAGGGTTCCACTGACAATCCCTCTGTTCTCATCAGCCACCTGCTTGAACTGGTCCTTCTGCCTCCTTCTGCACTCCCCAAAGGGCACATCTCAAACTTGGTGAAACCTTCATTTCCTGAAGTTCTTGGTTGTACTGAACAGAGAAACGAATATAGGAACGAAGTTTCCTCCAGCCCTGACCTGAGCACAGCACAACAGGTTAACATCAGTCCTGCTGCCTGAGGTTTTTTCCTGTTAGAGAATTGCAGTCAGGGATCCAAAGAATCCTAAATTAATCTTAATATTTATAATGGGCTTCGAAGGAGGTGGAGCAGAGCGGCCCCATATCAAAGGTGATTTAACAAGAAGGTTTAACAAGAAGATTCCTTGCAGAGGAACCAGAATTGAGTGCACAGTAATTGGAAGAGTGGTGGCTCCTGGACAGGAGTGCCTGGGTGAGTAGTGTGGGGTTTTTGTCACTAATGAGGAGCTGGTTTATAGTAGTGATATCCCAGGATTTACAGCTCCCTCAGTTTCTTTCTGTGCTGCTTTGCCTGTGTTGATCTCGAGTGGTGCCAGGGCAGGGCAGGCAGGGCTAGGGCAGGTGTGGGATCCTGGCACTCCTGAATGCAGAGATTCTCTCCCAGAGGTTTCCCAAACTTCACTCAGTGACAGTTTTCAGGAAAGATTCTGCATCAAGCTGAAAAACTGGGAGCTGACATGAGAAAAAATAGGGGAGGATTGGAAGCTGAAGCTGGGATTGCATTTAAGGAGTGTTTGTTAAAAAGATGATTTATTAAAACTGATTTCCTGTGATTGCACATAGCTCCAAAATATTCAGGGAACACCAACACAGGAGCAGCCAGAGGATCTACCCACGACTGCAGCTCACATTTGTTGTGGCCCCATCTCATTCACTGCACACCCAGACCTTCTCCAGAGCAGCCCTGGGCTTGGTGCTGAAGGGATTCTGCTGTCTGTAGAGCCCTACCCCAAATTCAGGAGCAGTTTTGGGCATGGAGAAGGGCAGAGCTGCTGGCTGATGTTGGATGGGGTCCCAGGATGCTGCCTGGGAGTCCAGCTGGGTCTCCATGCACTGCCTGGATATTCACACACAAAAGGTGGTGTTGATTCAGGCCCATTCTCTGCTGAAGGTGATTTCCAGCAGTGCTCCCAATTCAGAGCTGCGGCTGAGGCTTTTCCTGTAAGCCCAAAGGTGCTGTGTGATGGTAAATCTCCTAAAAATCTGTTCCTTTCATAAACCCAGCCCGCGGAAAGCACCAACACATTTGCTCTTGCCTCCCCAAGCCTCGGTTTTTCCTTTGTACAATGAGGATAACACGGGCCCTTCATCTGTGTGTCTGGAGATAAACCTGCCTTTGCACAGCCTCATCCCTGCCCGTGATGAATGGCACAGCAAAGGCCTCTGGAAATGAGTCATCCCTGTGAAAAAAATGAAATTCGGAAAACTGAAACCTTTAATTGTCATACAATAAGTGTATTAATATCTTAAATGTTTATTGTGTAAAAAGCCACCTCCGTGCCCCCCCCCACCCCAGAGCGGCCGGCGCTGCCGCTGCCAGAGTGAAAGAGAAAGAGAAGCCGGCCGTTCCCCCGTGCCACTGCGGAGCTAGCTCCCAGTGTCCCCGAGACTGCCGGGCCCAGCGCTGCCCGGCACGGGAGACCCCGGCCGCCCGCAGCTGCCACCACCGGAGTGGGAAAAAGAGGGGCCGGCCGCTCCCCCCAAGCCCGGCACGGGGAATCCCAGAGCCCGCGGAGCCGCCCCCCCAGCGTGGCTCCAGCCGCCCGCAGCTGCCGCCGCCAAAGCGAAAGAAAGAGGGGCCGGCCGCTCCCCCCAAGCTCGGCACAGAGAATTCCAGCCCCTGCAAAGCCGCCTTTCCCCGGCGTGGCTCCAGCCGCCATGCCGCCCGCCCGGCTCAAGCTCAGTCGCAGAGAAGCCCCAAAGCCCGCGCGTGGCTCAGCCCGCCCGCAGCCAGCCGCCGCTGCTGGATGGCGCGTCCACAGGCCCGCAGGGCCGTGTCCCCGAGCACGCCCGGGCCGCCGCCCCGCTCCAAGAAGAGAGAACCCACGCCAGCCACATCTAGCAGCCCTGGTGCTGCCCAGCCCCGAGGCCTCCGAAACGCCATATTGGATACTATGAAAGCCCGCAGCCCCTGCCGCCCCAGCCAACCCCGCATGCAAATCAAAGACCCCGAAATGCATCTCGGGACCCCTTTTAACACCAAAAACCCCTTAAAAAAATAAAACTAAGTAAAATTAAAACACACAAGAACCAATGCTAAGCCGTGTAGACCCTAAAGTATCAAAAGAACTGATTTCTCCGGTTTTTCTTACTAGCTGTAAGTTAAAAATGCTAAACCAGAAGTGAGACCCCCAAAGAAAACAAAAAAAACTAAGAACCCTGGGTTTACTCCCAGCGAGAGGCGGGTTCTCCAGCTCTGTTGAACTGCCTGCAGCAGAGCTGATAAGGACTCTCCTCCTCCATGGTGCACACGGGCAGCCAAAAACCCCTCGAGCAACCATTGTAAGAGCTGATTAATAAAGGCATTTTAAGGAAATTAATATTATCCCCGCCCATTTTATTCATAACACCTGAAATGTGGACAGCTGAAAAGGCATCTCCCCTAGGGACCAGGCTGAGAATTTGTCTCTCATCTGCCATGAATACCAGGCTGCTCAGCCAGGGGGAACAACAATGGATGAGATTTGCTCCCATAGAGAGCCCCCAGGCCCTGACAGGCAGTGACAGTGACACACAGTGTCACAGAGTGACACACGGTGACACACAGTGGCACACGGTGACACAGTGACTCAGGGCCTGCCCATGGAGCTGGGCTGGAAGGAAGGGGTGTGGGAAATAGAAAAAGTTAAAAAAATCTCATAGCAGTGCAGATGTAGGCCTAGAGTTAAAAAGATACAAGAATGAGGACATGGGACAACAAGATTGTGTAGAGTCAGGCCTTAGCGAACAAAAAGATATGTTAAGCAAGATAATAGAAAAGTTTAATAATGAAGCTCTGTACTTTTTTATAGAAGAGTATTAAAAGTTCCTGAGTAATAAGAAATATGAAACAAGCACCTGTTGTTAGACATAAGGTATAGGTGTAGTTTTAATGATTGGTTTATGCAGATGTCTTTAGGCTCTTAATGATTTGCAGTTGGTTAGAAAACTCTTAAAAGGCCTTGTAGCACAGAGAATTTTGGCTGCTGCTGTTGGTAAAATGTGAGCTGTTGCCATCTTTTGTGTCTCACCCTGTGCTGGGGCTGATGCTGCAATAAAGCTTGAGGATCATCTCCTTTTCTACCCAGGCAGAGAAGCCACTCCTTAACCTCAAGAAAGGCAGGTCAGTGTCAGTGTATCTTGCTCATGTTACCTAGAAATAAAATATATCCTGTTTCAGGAGCACCTCTCTTTCTGAATCCTTATCCTTACACTTGAAGAAAAAAGTATGTAAATTGAGATTGCCTAGATTGTCTGTGGATTTGGATGATAAATTTGTATTTATCCCTGTAGAATTTCGGAAATGGGATGTTTCATGGAAATTTTGAATTATATTATTTTAAAGGTTTTTGATTTATTTTCATTGTGCTGCCATGTTGATAACCTGAAAGATATGTGATATCACATAAAATAACAACAGAAACAATTATTACACCGGTGGCCTACTAAAGGCTTATTTTATCCCATTTTTATAACACCAACATGCTCATTAAAACAGATGATCATGTATATCAGAGGAATACCCAAACCCAGAAACCACACAGTCACTAGGAGCTACTCCTGCAGTCCTGTCCCATTATTTGGAAACCAGATCCAACAAAGGGGAACCAGAGCTCTCCTTTTCAGGGATGCAGACACAGAGGGAGCATCAGCCCAGGGACCTCGACCCAGAAACCATCAGGCCCACATTTGAGTTAAAGGGGCTCCCCAGCAGCATTGTTGGGCTCCATGGGCTCCCATGAACAGCAGGGCACTCACAGAGGGCACGGGGACCACTTGGGAACCAGAGCCACAAGGGATTGTACCCAACAGAGGTGCTGCTGACAGAGACTGGACACCAGCCCAGGTGTGCCCAGATGGGCAAGAGGACAAGGCCACCAGGGCTGTCCCAGCTCTGGGGTGGCAGCAGGGCCAGGGCAGTGCCCATCCCCTGTGCTGGCACTGCTGGGGCACCTCCAGTGCTGGGACAGCTCTGGGACACTCAGGACAGGAAGGACATTGAGGGGCTGGAGTGTGTCCAGGGAAGGGAACGGAGCTGGAGAAGGGGCTGGAGCAGCTGAGGGAGCTGGGAAAGGGGCTCAGCCTGGAGAAAAGGAGGCTCAGGGGGAACTCCTGGCTCTGCACAACTCCCTGACAGGAGGGGACAGCCAGGAAAGTGAGGCTCTGCTCCCAGGGAACAGGGACAGGAGCAGAGGGAATGGCCTCAGGCTGCATTAGGTTTAGGTTGGATATTAGGAAGTAATTCCTCATGGAATGAGTGATCAGCTCCTGAGCTTTATTTCAGTTTCCACATAACCCTGCAGAGTCCCTGAGCAGATCCAGCTCCTCAGGAGCTCTGAGGCAGCAGTGTGACCCCAAATCATCTGAAGTCAGCCCTGAGCTGATTTCTGACCTGCTGTGGTCTTGTGCCAAGCAAGGAGAGGCAGCAAGGTGAGCAGAGAAGCCTTCCTGGCCATGCTTGGGTGACAGGGATACAGACTGCAGGTCACCTGTGAGGTTTGTCCCCTGTCCTTCAGGCTCTGTCCCTCAGCAGCCCCGAGGTCCCTGCAGAGCTGAAGCTCTTCTGGCAGCAGCTGAGCTTTGTCGGCAGCCCTGAAGTTCGAATTTAAAATAAATAAAAAAGTGCTTCCTGAAGCTGGAGGCAGAACAGAAGAGCTTCTACCTGGCATTAGGACAAGGGAAAAGGATGGGGAATGCATCGTATTCCCCCAGTGTGCTCCTGACTCACTCTGTGCCTGGCATGAGTCACTTCCGAAGGTCTCTCCTTCCAACGTCCTCTCTGCTCCGCAGGGAATGGAAGTGCTCCTGAAAGCTCTTCCAAGCCCCATTCATTATTAAATGTCTTTAAGTGTGTGACTGCCGGAGGACAAACACCTTGTGGGCACAGAGATCTCTCCTCTGTGGGCAGAAAACACTCCCAGGTTTGAAGGGAGCTTCAAGCCACAGAAGGGCTGCCTGAGCTGTGGGTTCTGAGTGGGAAAACAGCTGAGGGAAAGGTGGGTTCTTGTTCAGGGGATTCCTGTGGCAATAAGGCAGTGCTGGCAGCCACCCAGCATTTATTGAATGGGACACAACCCCCATTCTATGTCTCCTTGACAGTTTTTTCCGTGGCAGTGGATCTGGCCCCAGCCTTCAGCAGCTGCTCCTTCTGAGCTTGGATTAAAGAGCTGTTTAATACCCTACACTTTTCACCCCCTAAAAGTGCTTATGTGCAGTGACCCTGTCACCTTAGCATCTCACTTTGAATTAAAATGCTGAGCTTTGTAAAAAGCTCTCTGAAAAGCATTTCCCCAACTCTGTTTTGAGCTGGAATCAAATCAATCCTTGGACATCCATGTCCACCTCCCCTGCTCTGGTTCCTGCAGGTCTGACAGAATTGGTGACATCAGGACACCTCCTCTTCAAAGGACCCAGCCCACCCTGACTCATATTTTCCCCCTTTTGTTGCTCTTTGCATCCCAAACTCTTTGGGTCTCCTGAATCTTTTAGCAGTGCCAATTTCATTCTAATTTCTGGATTGCTGAGCTCAGTGTTGTAAAATGTGTGTGGCCTTGCCCTGAATTCTGCCAAACACCACTTGAGGTGGCACTTCAGAGGGTGAAACCCCTCTCTGAGCTCCTCCAGGTCCTCTCTGCTGCAGCCCTTTGACACCAGTTCCCTCAAGGATGTGCAGGGATAAAATTCTCCCTCAGATTATCCAGCAGCACAGTGCTGTGGGAAAGGTGAAACTTCCCACCATCCTGCCAGCTCCAGTTGTAAGAACTTTAAAGAACTGATTGGAGTTTGTTTGACAAGATCTGCTTTTTTTAAACCCACACTGGCAGGTGTTAATTATCCTGTAGTCCTTAATTTCCTCATCATTTCCCAGCATCTTTCTGAGGCATTTGGGAGCAGAGCTAATCCTTAGGTTTGGAAAACATTCCTGCGTGTGGCAGAGCTGCACTGGGGCTGGCCAGGGGCTCCTCCTGTCCTGGCACAGCCACCAAAGTGTCTCCCTGGTCACGCTGGGGATGTCCTACCCTCCTCAGGGGAGGTGCCAGGCTGCCCAGGCCACCAGAGCCACTGGGGCCACCACCAGAGAGGGTCACCCAGTGTGGCCAGTGAAGATGGTTTGAGTGAAAGCTGCTCAACAAACAGTGACTCTGCACCTGAGTGCTGACATCACTTAGCACAGGGGTTGGGAACAGTGAGATTTACTGTCTTTTGAGGTAAGAATTAGACCCAGCTTCATCTCTGTCACCACTTGCTCTCAGCACTGCAGATCCTGACGTTCTCCTCAATAACTTTTATGGGAAGTGGAGAAATCAGCTAATTCCCCATTGCTCCATCCCCACTTATTAGTGCTACACAGAATTGGGTAATTATGAATAGAACTGCCAGGCAAAATTAAACTTCTCCCTTAAAAATGCATTTTAATTAACTCTGCTGGGTTCGTGTACTGCTTAGGAAGTGCTGATTGTGCCTTACTGCCTGAGCTCTGCTAACACAGGAGACCACGAGCTTGGCCAAAGGGCTACAAAAGGGCCTTGTCTTCCCTCTGCATCCACCCTGGAAGATGATGGTGGGGTGTTGCTCCTCAAAGCTTATTTGATCTACTAAAGTTTGATCCACTAAAGCTGAGCAGCAAAGTAACAGAAAAATACAGAATCATTGAATTACAGACTGGGCCGGGTTAGAGGGGATGTGAAAAATCATCCAGTGCCCACTCCTGCCATGGCAGGGACACCTTCCACTATCCCAGACTGCTCCAAGCCCCAGTGTTCAACTTGGCCTTGGGCACTGGCAGGGATCCAGGGGCAGCCACAGCTTCTCTGGGCACCCTGTACCAGGGCCTGCCCACCCTCACAGCCAGGAATTCCTTCCCAATATCCCATCTAAACCCACTCTCTCTGTGTGAAGCCATTCTCCCTTGTCCTGTCACTCCATCCCTTCTAAGTTTTAATTTTCTCTCCCCAGCTTCCTTGTTGGCTCCACTCAGGCACTGAAAGGCCCCAGTCAGGTCACCCTGAAGCCTTTTTTTTTTTCCAGGTTGAGCAATTCCAATGTGCAAAGACTGAAAGCAGAGCTTGGGGCTCGGTGAGTGAGTGGTGGAGAGGTGACAACCTCTGCCCCACACAAGGCAGCAGTGCGAAGGATCCCTGGTGCACCAGCAATGCAAAATATGAAATTATAAATTTCCTTCACAAAAGGCAAGGAAAAAAAAATCCCTGCTGTGTTTTTTTTTACCCAGATGTACAGAGTAGTAAGGAAAACCAGGTTCAGAGCTGGTAGAAATGAAAATACAGTTTCACCCCTCTGGGATGGCTCAGTCACACCTACCCTGATCTCCTTGCCACTTTCACATCCTGGAAGGTGATGGAGAAACTCCTGTGTGTGAAACTCACTGCCAAGGGCAAAAGCAAAGCCCCTGTGGAAGCCTCACCACCGCAGGACATTCCACAAGTTCCAACTTTGAAATTCAAGGCTTTCTAGATGGAGACAATATCATGGATTATGAAGGCAAACTTAAGGAAGGGCAACCTTAAAATAAAATCTTCTAGGCTTGTGAGACAAAATTTTACAGTGAATGGTAATGTCTCTCTGCTCCCCCTGATTTTTCCTGGCAAGATGATGAAAAGCAGTAAATAAATACATAAAAATAATGAGTCTTCCAGACCTTGCAGCATTCATTTTAATAGATGCTATTTAACTACACACAGAATCACAGATATCTACCTTTCAAACGCTGGTTACAAAGATTGGGAAGGCTGCCAAGAAAATGGCTTTTATTTCCCCCCAATAGATATCAAAAAGAAACAATTTATATGTTGAAATTGCCTTTATTTTTTTTATCCATAAATAGTTGTTACTGACAAAAGTGGAAAAAATCCTTAAGACTCTAAATTTTACTAAACTGATAATAGTTTTGTTTACAGTACATACAGAATGTGCTTTTACAGGTAAGTATAACAACAAGAATAATACAGAGAAAAACAGTCAAATACTGCTCATCTTGAAGCTTGTTTAATGGTTAACCAAGAGTCTGTGCAAAGTTACAGATACAAATGTACTTCCTCTTCAGTACTACTGTATAATAAACATGGAATCCATAAACTGGGCTAAAGCACAAAAATATCCACTTAACCCCTCTTAGGAAATATTGTCCCCCAAACTAAAAATAGTACGGTAAGAAGTGTCTTTCTCAGAGCCAAGAAATTCTTGCTACAAAAATGTCTCAGGGGTTTGCAGGCGGGCAGGAGCGGCGACGGAGTAGAGGGGCAGGGGAGTAGCTCCTCCCAGCAGCGGGGTGGGATGGAGACATCCAGGAGTGGGGAGAGACCTCCAGAGATGGGGAGGGACCTCCAGGGGTGGAGAGGAACCTCCAGGGGTGGAGAAAGATCTCCAGGGATGGAGAGAGACTTCCTGGGACGGAGAGAGAGCTCCTGGGACGGAGAAAGACCTCCCAGAATGGAGAGAGAGCTCCTGGGATGGAGAGAGATTTCCACGGATGGTAAGAGACCTCCCAGGATGGAGACCTCTTGGAATGGAGAGAAATCTCCTGGGATGGAGAGAGACCTCCAGGCATGGAGATCTCCTCGCATGGATAGAAACCTCCAGGGATGGAGATCTCCTGGCATGGAGACCTTCTGGACATGGTGAGGCTACGGTGGAGATCTGGGGTGCTGGGAGCAGAGATCTCTTTCAGATTAACACCAATGCCCTCGGGCAGCCCTGTCCAACTCTTCCCACACCGGTTTGGCTTTTCCCAGCTGGGATTTGGGCTCAGGGAGGGCACCCCTCACCACTGAGAGAGCTGGGAGTGATCCCTTCTCCCACCTGCCTGTGGACACACAGCACAGAGGTGGCTGTTCCCCAAGGAGCAGCCCTAACAGGGCTTATTGCTAACAACACTTGCTAGGAAAATATCTAAGTCCCTTTCTCACACATTCTCTCCTTTCACTTAGCTGAAATACACCTGAACATGAAATCTGCTCATGCTAGAGGTATTTCAGCAGATCCCCTCCTTCCAGATCAAGGAGTAAATCTGAAACTAAACTAAGACAAGCTGTATCTCCATGAGCTGAAGATGGCAAATTGATCACAAATAGAACATATATTTCAAACACAATTAAAGTTACTTTTTAATTTCACCTTTTCATGGCGATTTTGTTGGTGGTGGTGGAAGAAGATGAGGATGTCTGCCCAGCTACCAGGAACAAAACATCTCTTACAAAAACCTGATATCAAGCTCCTGCAGGTTCCTGGTGGGAATGCTTCTGATGGAACAGAAATGTGCATGCAGGAAGCTCAGGTTTCTGGGAGCAGCTTTGCAGCCAGCCAGGCTCAGCAGACAGAAATTAAATCCAGGCCAGGGAAGGAGGGCTTACTCCTGGACAGCTGTCTGTGTCTCTTCCCACCCACCCCCATCCCCAAGTAACAGATCATCATTTATAAAAGGAACATTAAAACGTTGAAAAATATTTCTTCTTTTCTTTTCTTTTTTTTCTCCTTAAAACACGATTCACTGGCATTAGAAGGCTTTTTATGACAAAGTTTCTGTTCCGTGTGGTGCTGTGTGTGGTTCATTAAAAATAGTTTTTTCCACGTTTCAAAGAATGATTCAACACAGTTTGGAAGCTTCGATTGGTACAGGGTCAGTCAGAATGTGTTGATTGCATTTTACAGTATGTATGTGTGTATATATATACTTGTATCTATATACACATACACAGAGAATTGTATAAAACCCAGTGCAGCCATCCAGGACGTGGTGCTGCTCAGGGAAAGCAAATAATTATCAGCTTGTAGGAAATAATATAAACTTTTCTATATCCCCCAGTCCCTGCACATGCACTCTGGGAACTGGACACTCCCCAGGCATTGATTTGCACCTGTGGGTGGAGAAAATACAGATCAATTCTTCAGAGTTTATGAGATTAATCAAGGCAGGTTATATTTTACTGTACAGAGGAATGTGGCTGCTTCCCGCTTTTCTCCTGAGTGCAGGGTGTTGTGGTGACTCAGACATGAGGAGAAGGAAGCAGGAAGGTCCCAGTGCAGGGAACAGCATCCCTTGGAGCTGCTGCCTGCCAGGACCCTGACCAGGAGGAGAGCAGTGGGAATCTGAGCAATCCCAGCCCAGCACTCTCATTCTGGGCAGAGTGGATCGGGACACATCACACTAACCATGCGTCAAGACAACGACAAATGAGATTAACATAAAACACTTTGCTGCTCTACAGTTTCTGTTGCAGGAGGGTCTCAAAGAACTTCACAGGCATTGTGGTCTGATTCCTCCACAGAACTGGAAATTCCCATTGTCACCATGTGTGGAGCATGGGGAGCTGAAGTGCTGGGGACCAGGCTGTGGGTCATGACACTGGGTCCCAGACCAAGCATTCATTCATTGACAAATCCTCAGAAGGAGGAATAAGGGAAGAAAAAAATGACCTAAGGACACCTGTGTGTGCTGAAATGCCACTGCCCCATCCACCAACCCATTCCAGCAAACAGAGTGAGCTGTGGGAACACATGGTGCCCAGGTGGTATCCAGGGCACTGCTCCTTCCCGAGGAAATTTGCTGAAAATTTTCTGTGGTGGTGGCAGAGTCCCTGAAGAGATTTGGCCTAAAAAGGCTCCTTGTGGGACACATCTGCTTGAAACAGTTGAGTGGGTGGAAAAAAAGAGAAGGAAATGAGGCTAAGATTTCTCTAGAGGATTCTTGCCCAGGTAAGACACAGCAGCAGAGGGCCTGTGATATTTATTTATGAGCCAGAACAGAAGACACAGAGGTCAAACGGCCCAGGCACAGCTCAGCATCAGCACGGGCTACTTGAAGGAAAAATTTCCAAATTTGCATCTGGTCCAGCAACTTCTTAGTTCACAAATGGAAAATTTTAGATAAGGACTAGAGCTTGAGACACAAAGCTATGGACATGGAAAGAGAGGAGTGTTCACCTTCCCACGGCCTCCCACTGTCACCTTTTCTCCAACTCTGCCACCACAGCTCCTGGAGACTCTACAGTGCACGCTGCTCTCCCACAGTGTTCAGATCTCCCTGGCTTTGCCTGGGCCAAGAGAGAATGGAAGAGCCCCAGGACCTCAGCAGGGGCTGCCTCCCCATCAGCCATGAGAGTTTCTCTTCTTTTCTTCACACAAGTCCCACACTCCAGCCTCTGGGAAGGTCAGCAAGGGCAATGTTTTCACAGGGATTGTCTTCTGGGAGGAAAAATCCAGGGACTGAGCCGAGGAGCTTGGAGGTAGTCAGGGGAGAGTAGTGTCCATCACGGGAGGGGGTAGGAGATGAGGTGTGAGCCCATTCTCCCTCATCCCTTCCGTGCCATGAACTGCCACTCTGATCCACAGACAGTTCTCATTGTTGCCCAGAGTGATTTTGTCCAAGGCTGCAGGATCTGACCCTGGAGGCTGTTATTTGTTTACACCCTCCCAGCTCAGTTTCCGTCAAACAAAGCCCCAGTAACCTCTCACTGATGGAGTCCTTCTCAACACAGTCTCCATCAGATGGGGCAGGATAAAGCTTTGGAAACAGGACCAGCTCCAGGACAGTCTGGGATAGAGAAAGGCCACCTGGACACCCCACTGAGGCCCATCTGAAAGTCCCACTGGGGTGAGGACACGTGTTCCTTCTGCCTACCCTGCACCAGAAAAACCTGGTGCTGCACCAAAGCCTCCACAGGAGACTCACACTCACGCCCTACGATCATTGTGTGTTACAGGACTTGACACGGTTGGGCTGGGAATGTCATTAAGGCCAGGAGGTGGGAAGTATTTGAGGGGAGGGAGGAGGGCAGAGCAAAGTTCAGTGAAGCCAAGTGAAGAGCCATGTAGGAAAAGAGTCTGTGTGGGAGTGTGGGACACGAAGAGAAGGGCACAGGGGTGTGCTCACAGCCTGAAGTCAGTTGTCATCGCACCCCCAGGAGGGAGTGTGTCTGCCTGGGTGTGTGAGTGTGCTGGGACCTCGAGGGCACACCTGGGAGAGTGTCCAGCACCCACAGCTCCTGCGCCAGGTCTGGCTGGCCTTCAAACACTCTGAGACCCTTTCCTGGCTGCAGAAGTGTGTTCCGGTGGGAGTCAGTTCTACAGAATTTGATAGGAACACAAATCAAAGGGGAAAAAAAAAAAAAAAAGAAAAGAGAAAAACTAAATCCAAGTCTAACAAAAAAACATAGCAAAGCCTGATCTGTCTGGAAAGCCAAAGATAATACCCTTGCAAATTCTGGACCCACGAGTCTAAGTTTTAAAGATTTTACAAATATACAGTATCTAATTAGCGTTATATCAGATATACAACATGCCCATTAATTATAATTATGCTGGCTATATAATTTATATGCATGAAATGTAACTGACTTCATGGTTAGGATTGGGACTCAGTGGAATTGGAATTTGGAAGGTTTTCTTGGGAGGCCATTGCAGGGAGAGAAAACCACGGAAAGTTACCGACCTGCTTTTCGGTAAACAGACACCCTCAGCTTTGTGCCTTTGCTAAGGGCTGGAGAAAGGTTTGCTACATACAGAGTTCCAGGCTGTAAATGGGGAGGAGAAAACATTCAGAAACAGGGGAACTGGGCCATGGAAAATGCCATCAGGAAAAGAAACTTCTGGGGAGAACTCATGACAGGCGTGGCAGCCTTGCCTCGCAGGGGTCTCGGTGGGTTCAGGACCTCCCCCAGCACAGGGCAGCAGAGTGGAGCTGAACGGGCTCTGACACTTTAGGTTCAGCAATGGCAAGAAGCTGGAGAAAGAGAAACCCTCTTCCCCCTTCCTATTTACATGTTGGAGACACCAAGATACTAGAATGAGTGGAGAAAAGGGTCTAACAAGCATTTCAGCATATTTGTGCTTATTGAACACATCAACCCCACTACTTCCTACACTGAGAGAGCAGGCGATTTGTAGGCACTAGTATGTTTTTATCTTATGAGTATATTTAGTATAAACTAAAACTTTATTTCTCAGCCAGGCTATTCTCGTCCCTAGATCTGCCAGTCCCGCAGGAAAGTCTGCCCTTGAATTTGCTCCAAGGGTGACAAAGGACAGATGTGTGGGTGCTGACGGGTGTCGAGCAGCCTGGGGCTGACCCCAGCAGCCAGAACTTCCCTACTTGCTACAGAAAGGCCAAACATGAGGACCCATAATGAGGCCTCTTCCTGCCAGGATGGGGCGGGGGAGGGGGCTGAATTTCCTCCTCCCTGTCTCAGGCTGCTTCTCCTTGGAGCAACTTAAAAGTCCTGAATTCATGGGAACTATGGGATAATGCAGGTGAGCCCTTGGAAGGAGCCATCGATTACTATGGCTTTCTTTGACAGAAACTGATGCACATCAGGAAATTCCCTCTGTTACCCCTCACTAGTGTCTGACTGCTGCTTCAGTTCTTCCTGTATCACTGATGAGAAGGGGCGGCTTTAAAAACAACACGGGTTGGGACTGCCAGGGAAGTCTTTGCAGACACTGAGTTAGTAGAGGTTATCTTGGCCTATAAGGCCACTGCAGAACAGGGTGCTGTGGCCACCCCAGTCCTTAAGGAGTATCTACAATGCACTGGGTCATGTCAAACAGTCACCTCTGTTTTGCTGGCGGTGCGGTAGTGGTGGTGGTGGCCGGGGATGTAATGCAGCTGTTCCACCGTGTTGTGCCGGCGCGAGGCGAATGCTTGGCGCTTGGCCGAGGTCGGGTTCATACTCAAGGTATTGTACAAGTTATTTGAGGCACTGGGATGGGAGTGCATTTTTGACATCCTGTAGCGATCCAAGACCGGTGTTGACACGAAGACATCCGTGTGTGACAATGCCCTGGACATGGACTGCTCGGGGTAGCCTGAGCACTCCGGGGACAGCAGCGGGTCCTGGGAGTGCAGGCGCTCTGCTGACAGGAGCTGCTCATCGGAGAGGATCCGCTCATAGGACATGCTGAACTCCTCGGGCATGATCCTCTCGGGGGACAGCACTCTGTCCTGGGACATGGCCCTGATGGGACGACGGGGCCTGTCCCGGTGGTTGCTCTGCTGTTGTGACATTTTGATGACGTTGATGGGCAGCGTGCCCCGGGCTGCCAGGTCAGGCAGGTGTCTTCTCCTCATGTAGTATTCGTCAGCCTCTTTGTCAGCTGTGGGGAGGGAAAGGGAGAGGTTAGAAATGTCACAGTGCTGTCCCAGGGGTTGTGCACAGCCCCTGGTGACACCTGAGGGACCGTGTGCCACAGGCATGAACAGCACTGTGTGGGTGGTGCCACCAAGGGCTTGTGGCAGACAGAGGGGTGTGAAATGCATGGGGACAGTGTAATTCCTGGGCAATGCATCCCACACTCCTCCATGTGCTGTGGAGGCCAGACCCTGGTACCACACAATTTTCATGAGAGGTGAGTTATGGAGAAATTCCCAAATGTCACCTCCGTGGGAAAACACAGGGCAGGTGACATGAGCAGGCAAGGTTCCCCTTTGAGGACATGCACATCTCACCTCTGGCCTCAGATGTGGGTATTCCCTGGAGCCCCATAAGTGACCTCATCACATTTAATTACCACATTTAAATATTTGTAAATGCAATCACAAAGCAGGTTTGGGGGTCATGGGGTGGTCTCCGAGAGACTGAATCACCTGCCTAAGGTTTCATTTCCCATTTTTATAATCAACCTTGGTTGATAGAATAGAATTTATTCCCTGGAACATTTTTGCTCAGTTTGCTGCTCCTGCATCTTAAATGATCTATCTGTTGCTGAAATGCAGCACACACACCCCCCCCCACACACACACTCATCCTCCTTTTTTTAGCTTTGAGAGAAACGCTGCAGTCTCAGAGAGGATGTTGGCTACTGCAGCTGTATTGTGATAGATCACTGGAATCCTGCAACACCTGCAATCACCTGGTTCAACCAATCGATGATTCAAAGAAGCAACTCCACAGTTGTTTCAGATTTTTTTGAAAAAGCAACAACAGAAACACAAAAACTTTCTGGTTAACCCCTTTGATGTTCACATGCTATGAACTGGGGCACTGGGATCACTCACCTGGAAGGAGGCTTGGCAGTGCTTGGGCAGCCTGAGGTGCTCAGCTTGTGGCTGCAAAGCCCAGAACATCCATCCCTCTCCGAAATTCCACTGTCCCAAGTGGGAGAGCACAGCTTTGTCTTCCATGGGCCAGGGGATGGGGTCACATTTAATGCCCCATACTGATCATCCCTGTGAGCCTTCTCCCTCATTTCTCTGTCTGAGATGTTCTCTTGATGTGGCCAAAAGCATTCCCCTCCCTTTCTGGCTTGTCAGTGGCTTCAGAGCCTCTCAGAGTGAGACCCATCCTGGCAGGAGCCCTCCTCTCCTGTGAGGAAGGGGATTCCTCGTGTAGAGATAAAGGAAATTTCTCCACCTTACAGAAGAAACGAGGCTTTTTGCAAAGTAGCCTCACAGGAAGAGCTTGGCATGGAGCCCCCAGAGCTGGGCACACACACTGGACCCAGCATGGGCTTTGCCTACCAGGCCTGGGCCAAGTGCTGATGGGAAAACACATCCTCTCCTGCACATCCTCAGCCAGCTCCTGGGACTGACATAAAATTCCTTTGGAAAGTCATTTGCTCATAAGACAAATATGAAGATATATGGTAACAAATAAGAGCTTTGTTTATTTTCTAAGCTCCACTATTTCAGTCTATGGCTGGTGATGTAAGATGGGAAAATATCAGATGGTGGAAGAGGAAAATTTTCCATGCATGGAGATTCTGAGGATGTTAGAGTGACAAAATGGGCAAAGCTCTGTTGCAGGGATAGTCAGGGTGACAGGTGAGGTAGGTGCTGCCTCTTCCTGTCTGCTTTCCACAGGCCTGGTAGTTAAATAATGGTGTAAACGCCTTCTTTTTTTCTGACACAGCCATCAATCTGTAGGTTTTATCCACCACATTGGCTGGGAATTGAAGACAACTGGCTGCTTGTCCCATGAGCCAGAGCTCCTGTGGTGGGTGCTGACAACATCCCAGAGCTGTGCCCACAAAACACCAATCCAGCCAAACCCTGCAGGGCTGTCACCACCCTGTGCTGGGCCACATCCCTCATTCACATCCTCATCCCCTCTCCCACAGCTTCCCTGCACTGCTCCCAGATCTATGAGGGGTTGGTTCCCTGTCTCACATCCAGAAGGAGGAGCTGAGAACATCTGTGCCACCAGGGCTGCTGCCAGCCCCTTCCCCACATACCCCCAGGGTGTGAGGTCACCTCCAGCTCCCCTGTGCTCACTTCCTGCTCTCCTGTGGGATTTGCTCTCCAGAGCACTGCAGGGATGAGTCTTTATTTTTTTTTTTTTTTGCCATCCAACACTTCTTGGAAGAATGTCTCACTGCAAATGTCAGGCAGCAGCTCTGCTGGCCTTGAGCTCTTTAAAATCACCTTCTAGGAAGCCTGAGGGTGGGGGAAATTCCATATGGTCCCAGGAACTGTAGGCATTTCTATCCTATGTGTTGGCCAGAGTTGGAAATGCCAGGCTGGGTGTGCACAGGCTCGGCAGCGAGGCTGGAGGCTGGCTGCAGAATGGGAATGAAGCAATTAGCACCCTGGCACTTGGCCTCTGCTCTGGATGAGAGGAGTTCCACTGGATTTGCCCAAGTGACTCTAAATAGATGTAATTAAAGCACAGAACATCCCAAATGGAGATGTGCTTGGATGCTCACACCTGGCTCTGGTAATTGCCAGTAGGAGCTAAACCAGCTTATGTGAGGTTTACAGCTCTGAGGCTGCTAGAGAGGTGGCACAATCGGCTGATTGGAAGAGGTTTGAAGTTGTTCCTTAGATTAAAAATGCAGCATGCTCTACACTTTAAAATGTTTTGTCCATTAGGATCATTTTAAAAATGCCTTTTCCTTCCTTCTCCTACCCTGTGAGCCTTATACAGGTCTGTACAAGCCTTTTGCTGGCCATGGCTAAACCTTTCAGGGAGCTGATTTAATTTCAAGGATGCTTCTAAGCTCACTCAGGCCATGCTCCCCATGATGCCAAGGAGGAGGAACATTTCCAGGTGTGGAAAAACTTCTCATCTCCACCTCAGCGGAGTCAGGAGAGGCGGAACAGCCATGTGTCACACCCAACAAGCTGCTCCAGGCAGCACTAGACAGACATTTTCCAGGCTGTTGGCTCTGAGGGGGTGTCAGCCTGAGCCAGGGATGGGGAACGGAGCCTGACAGGAATGTGCTGCATCATCCACGTGCCTCGTACCAAGGGAGAGCTCAGCACAGCGCTGGAACTGCACAATTCCTGCACCCAGGGACAGCAGGGAAACAAATCCAGCTCCAGGCTTGGAGGAGTGGAGCTCCAGGAGCTTTGCCCACCAGGTGGGGGTGGGAAATGACAAGGTCTGGTGCTGCAGTTGGCCAAAACCAAAGGAATTGAAATCTTGGGATCATAAAATGGTTTGGGTTGGGAGGAATCTTAAAGATGATCCAGTTCCAGCCCCCTGCCTTGGGCAGGGAAACCTTCTAGGCTGACTAATGTCACCCTCATCACACCAGCACAGTCCCTGGGACAGCTGGGATCTGATAACCCTGCCCCATATCTCATCATTGATGCTCACATGAGAATGAGCATTCACAATTTTAACCAAAATAATACTCCAATCCAGTGGGTTTCTCCATCAAGGACATGCTTAAAAATTTAAAAAAAAAAAAAAAAAATTAAATTGTCCTAAGAGGATTCCAAAAGAGCAGAAATTGTGAGCAGACAAAAAAGAAAAAAAGTGTAAGGTTCGACAGGATTTTTTTTCTATTTTTGAGTCAGTCTCATACTTCTCTGGGTCTTTCCTTGTGTTTTTCAAACATTTGGAACTGGAATTATTGGAAATTATGCTTCCTGCACACTTTCTGGGCTTTTCCCACTGGTTTTGGTTGGGATATTTCTGCCCTTTCTTTCCTCCTTTGGCAGTTTCTAGAACATCAGTCAGGGCTGGTCTCACCAAACTTCAGGAATGTTTGAAAGCTTCAGAAAGCTTTCCTTTTTTTACCCTCAGACAGTTTTTTTGGGTGTTTTCTGCTGGTCATTTTTTCTCATTTGGAGGGAGATCTCCAAATAAATACTCTGACAAATTCCACCTCACTCTCAGCTGCCCCTGCAGAAGGGCAGAGCTCCTCTGGCCCTGGAATTACAGAAAGGAGGCACGTTTGTGGTGCTCTGGGAAGGGAACGTGGAGCAGAACAGCCAAAGATACTTTTCCTTCCTGTTCCTCTGTATTATCATAGTAAGAAACAGATGCACGTGTGCCTGCACGTGAGGCCATCACAATAATTCCTCTCCTCTTCCTAAAGGTAATTTTCCCAGCTTTCTTCCTCTGCAGCTCCAGCAGGTTTTCCTCTCGGCTTGTCTCTGCTTGTTTTAATTGGCTTTAACATTTCCAAGCTGCCCAGTCACGTGTGGTGGTTCTCCAGCCAGCACAAAGTGGTTTAATATGCCTGAAAAGAGGAGCTTCCTCCCTGACTGACCTTTCCCACTTAGCTGGGAAGTGCAATTCCCCAGAGCATGGGGCAGGATGGAATTAATCTGACTGTTCTTGCTCAGCCAAAGTCTCACACCCTCCCATCACTGCTCTTCCCTCCTGCCAGGGCTCAGGGGGTTCCCAGCCCCTCAGAGACCCTCCCAAAACAGCCCAGGTGGGTTCCTGTTGTCCTGTCCTGAAGGAAGGGCCAGGGAGATAAAGAGCCCTGGTCTTTCAGCATCTGTCTTTCTTAACTGGAGGAAAATAACTAATTTTCCCTGCCTGGAAAGCCTGAAAAAAACCAGACAAGCACCTGAAACATAGATTTAGACAAATATCTAATGCTTTTTATCTTGCTCAAATAGAAGTATTTATTAATAATCTTTTCATACCTTTTTTATTTTCCATTTTTTTCCTAACCTTGACAGGGAGTTCATTGGAAAGGAGTAATTTTAAATAAGAAGAATGAATGCCCAATAAGTGATTTTCGAACTCCAGCTTTTAGATATCACACTTCTTTTTTTTTTTTTTTTTTTTTTTTTTTTTTTTTTTTTTTTTTTTTTCTTGTGTTGCCTCCATCTCCTTCATACAGAATAAGAAAATTATCTTGCTGACACTTTGCAAGAGGAGGTTTGGGAGCTGGGGGCCTCTTTTACTTTGGCTCTGGAGCAGAGCAGCTGTAAGAAAGTGATTCAGTGATTCTGGAGGCACTGAGTGTAGTCAGTCCCAGTGGGAGCAGGGAGGGCTTGGCACTTCCAGAGTGAAACTCCTTGGCTACTCAGAAACACAAGAGTGGAGCAGTTGGTTTGGCATTTGCCAGGAGCTGGGCTGGGCTGGTGTCCTCCAGAGAGCACTGGACCTGCCCTGGGTGGGTCAGCAGGTGGGATTTGCCCTGCAGTGAGCAGGGATGCCCTGCTGGGATGGCTGGGGGGGGATATTTTAGGTTTTGACTGAACCCCTCTCCAGCCAAGGGACAACGATGAGCTCAGTGTCTTTGGTGACTGCCAGGTGTCCCCTGAGTGGGACAGGGAGTGCACAGAGGGGCAGGGAAGGCTCCAGGAGCACTGACTGCACTCAGAATATTTAACCTTGGCACCTTAACACAAATCTGTTTTTGTCAGACAAAGATTTAGGAAATCCTAGGAGCACACTGCAGATTCTCAGGCTGCTTTGGGTTAGGAGAGACCTTAAAGATCATCCAGTTCCACCCCTGTCATGGGCAGGGACCCCTCCCACTGTCCCAGGGTGCTCCAGCCTGACCTTGGACACTGCCAGGGGTCAGCCACAGCTTCTCTGGATCTGAGCATGGAACAGAAAATGGATCTGGGCATGGCACAGATCAGGAGCAGCTCTGGACGAACAGAGCATGGATGGAACAGAGTGTGGATTTGGGAATGGAACAGCATGGAACAGAAAATGGATCTGAGCATGGCACAAGAGCATGGAACAGAGTGTGGACTGGGAATGCAACAGGTCAGGAGCAGCTCCGATACACACCATGGAGCACGTGGATTGCAGCACTGCCCAAGGCAGGCAGGGCTCTTCCAGGAAAAGATGTTCCCAACCACCTCAGCATCTTCCTGTTTTCATTTGCAGCTGCCCCCCCGGCTGGTGAGATCCCTGGCTGTGCCAAGGGCAGCTCTGAGCTCCCAGCCAGGCTCAGCTCAGCTCCAGCAGGGAGGAACAAAGGACTCTCAGATGACTCTGCCAGAAGCAGATCTGAGCAGAGGGGTGGGAGGCAGCCCAGCAAGGAGGTCAGCAAGCAATAACCACATGCACCCTCCCAGTATGAAACGACTCTATGCACTCATCCCTGATGGGAAGTGACAGCCAGAGGGATCATTACTGGAGATGCCAACCCGGGAGTGCCCCGGCAGAGGGAAGGGGTTATCCTTAACACTGCGAACAAACCAGAGACAGGGGTGTCCTGGGGTGGCTTTATGATTCTTGTATCACCAATTGTTTGTTCTGGTTTTGCTGGATATTTAGTATTTCACCTTTCAGACTGGTTCCAAGAGCAAAGAGGGTGGAAGAAGAAGCACGGGGTTTGTTTGCAGAAACTGCACTCCTTCCTCCACATTCTGCTCCTGGACTGTGCTATCTGCAGCATGGACAGACAGCAGGACAGAGATATCCTGTGCTTTTTAATTTTTATAGTTTTTAGCCAGCTGAGGCAGAGAAGTTCCCTGGAATTTTTTTTTCCTTTCTTTCTTTTTCTTGGAACTCTTTAAACCTATTCTGGACTGAAAAACCCAGAAAAACACCCAGAGCTCACTCCTGCTGCCCACTGGGGCCCAGGAGGGCATTTTCCAGCACCAGAGGGACTGAGGCGAGACTGGGTGAGCTGAGCTACACACCACGGGCAAGGACTTTCTCAATTTTGCCATCTTTCTTCAGAATGGCGAGGGGTGTTATTGTTTAAGATTATTCATTGGTTTTATGCTTGTGAACACTTTGCTTGTTGAATAAACAGTTTTTTCCACTTTTCTCTGAGGACATTTTTCCCCAGACCAGTTGGGCGAGGTACCCCTTGAATTCCCTTTCTAGGGAAACCCCACTGGGAGATTTCCTCCCAAATTTGCCCTAAACCAGGACAAGAGGGAACGAAAGGAGCTGACACCTACTGAGTCTCTTCAGAGATGAATATTTACTCGGGTTTGTCTTGACAGCAGACTCGTAGGACGGCGGGAGGTGGGAGAGGTTCTGGAAGGAGCGGGAGAAGGACAGGTCGTAGGGCTCGGTGGCTGAAGTGAGGATGTTGTTCATTCGTGGCTTGTCTGCAAGAGAACAGCAGAGAGAGGGGTCTGAGAGCGTGTCCCGAGGTGATGGACACAGGCAGGACATCCCCACAGCCCCAGCAGGGAGCAGAGCTGGACCCCAGCCAGCCTCAGCCTCGGGCTCTTGGACATGATTCAGTCTGGCACCAGCAGATACAGGAGAAATGGATCTCACTGGCAGCGGGAAATGGATCCTGTGGTGCTGTTTCCTTGGCCACAGAGAAGCAAAGTGCTGCCTCAGCCACCTGGAGCTGTCCCAGAGGGATGGGGCTGCACTGGCACTCAGCTCCAGGCCATGCCAGATTCTGCCCAAAAAGCAGAAGAGTAGCAGGGGAATTTCACCTGGGAAACTGTTGGCTTTGTGCAGTGTCCATATACTTGCTACCTTCTCCCATTTCCCAAAAAAAAAAAAAAAAAAAAAATCCACCCATGTAGAGTGCAGACATTTCACAGACGTTTTTCTAGATCTGAGTCATAAGTGAACCTGTTTCCTCCAAAAAACATCTGTAAGAGTGAGGCCATCTCCTCCTCTGCTGCCTTTGTGCCATGTGGAGCTCTTATTGTTGGAGAGCAGAACATTTTCCTCCTCTCTGCATCTTTCATTTCACTCTGTCCTCGGTGCCCCTGGAAATAAACTCAGCAGTTCATCTGTGTGCCTGTGCATGGGGATCCAGAGCTGCTTCCACAACTTTTCTCCCACTGTGGCTTCCCCTGGATATTTTAAACCACCCTCAGCACTGCACAGTGTCAAGGACAGGCTGAGGCAGTCCTGATTTCCTAACAGAATTGAGCAGTGGTGAAAAATTTCCCCTAACAATGCAATAACCACCTAGGCTCACAAATCTCTCCTGTTTCTCCTGCTCCTCTCTGGTCTCCTGGAACAGGGTTCTGCTGTGGCAGAAGGGGCACACACTGTACTGCACCCCCTATCACCAGGTAGATGTTTTCTCCATAAGGAAAAAGGTTCCAGTTAGGAACCTTAGGACTTTTAAGGGAAGAACACTGCAAGTTTCTTTGCTCTCCTGACTGCAATTGTCTTGGTGCCAAGACAAAAACACTGATAGGTCTCTTTAGCTGTTCCTCAGAAACTTTCTGAGCTGTTTTCTATTGGGCTGTTTGCCAAAAACCCACCCAAATCGTTCAATACTTAAGGAAGAGCATGAGGCTTCTCAGAGCATTTTCTGGGTATTGTAGCAGGTGCGTGGGACCTGTCCCTACACTGTGAACAGCTTTGTTCTTTTAGTTTGTTTTATTTTTTTCTTTAATGAAAACCTTTTTGCCTTTTCAAGGCACACTCGATCATGCTATCTCACAATATATTTTAAGCCATTTTCTGTGAGGTGCTGGGCACCCTTAGAGTGCATTGGACCCTTATGGAGCTAAAAACACCTGGCTTGGTGAGAATTCCAACAGGCACAGACCCGAGGGAGCTGCAGCGTCACCTCTCAGAGAACATAATTTCCTTGCTGATGGCTCCCATCCATGTCTAATAGACTGACTGCAGGATCAGGGAGTGCATGGCATTCATCAAGGGGCTGGGAACAATTGATTCGATGTCATGCAGTAAACACAGACTGTATCAGCATTGAAACCATGTTCCCCACTCCTACTCGTGCTTGTGTGCCGAGAACCCTGGGGTAACATCTCTTTGCAAATTCCTCAGCCAGAACCTGTACCTAATCTCCATTTTCATGGAGGTTTGGACATGCTGCAATGAGCCCAGCGCATGCACAGAGCTTGTGCTCGGCCCCAGAGCAGGAGCATTAATTGACTGTTTGCATGAGGGCCATGAAATTGTGAGTGCCACGCCTGCATCTGATGGGGCTGGTGTAGGAGCAGTTCATCTTCTCTCTGCTTTCCCCATCCAGGCAGTCAGAAACAGACCAGAATGACTCTGGCAAACGAGAAGTCACCTTGAGATCTACTGCCCATCACTCAGCAAAATCAGGGATAAACTGAAATGACCAAAGCTAATTTCAGATGTCTTTTGCATAATGTGGTTTGAGGGGGAGATCAGAGGACTGAGGTGGTCGAGGAAGGAGAAATATCTTGTACAATTTATATTCTGAGGCCAGTTCAGCAGCAGTTTCTCAGCAGTTTTTCACCCCTGCAATATATTTGAGTCGCGCTCATCTCTGGTCTCTCTCCTCCTTTGTTTGTGGTGGTTTTGGGTTCCTATGGAAGCTTCAGGTTACAATCAATAATCAGGATGCAAAATAAAAAGGTCTCCTGTTTCCTGCAAGGCAGCTGAGGTTGCACACTGTGTTCCCCAGCACTCCACTCATCCCAGTCCAGCTCTGCACTCTGGGCAGCTGGAGATGACCACTGCAGAACCAGCTCTGTCCTGTGGCTACTGGGATTACCTTTGAAAGTCATGTTTAATCTCCATTTCCCTCAGCACCATCCTGCACCTCTGTGCCCATTTTCTGACACACCATCCATCCTGGCACAGGAATTGGCAGAGGAGCAGGCAGGAGGTGAAGCTCATGCAGCACAGAGGACACCCAGCAGCCATGGGAACCTCACCCAGCCATATCTCTGGGGTTCTAAACTCCCTCTGCTGCAGCCAGGGAACAGCCCCACCTCGCCACAGTCAATGCAAGGCTTTAACATTCTGCCAGTGTCTCTGATTAATTCGGCAGGAATTCAGCTCTGCAGCATTTCCTCACACTCCAGGTTGCACAGTGCCCTGAGCTGGGATGCTCCAGCCCTGGTACTTGGCACAGCCCAGCCCAGAACTCACCAGGCTGGCACAAGGAGCTCAGGGAGGGAGCAGAGGACTCTGTAGAGCTCTAATCTCTCCTCCTTGGAGTCCTACCAAGCAAGGTGAGGGCATTTCTTCTGCTTCACCAGCCACAATTGCCAGGCCAGTCTGAACACTGCTGTGTTTTTTAGGAACCAGAGCATCCCTGGGCCAGATTCTGGGAGTGCTCAGGCCCTTGCACAGGAGGGGGAAGGGGCTGCCCTGGATGGACTATCCGTGCTCCTACTACATCCTGATGATGCCTTAGGATTTTAGCTTTTATATTTTTCAGATCCTGCACTGCATTGGTGCCTGGCTCTAAACTCCATATAAAGTGTTAGTTAACTGTCTTCACATTTTGGGCAGACAAAACAATTCCTCTGGACCTGTGATCCAAGGACACACCACAGCCTCAGGCCCCAAATAGTACAAACAAAAATTAATTGGGGTGGAGCAAACAGGGGGTAAAGGACTTAATTACCTGAAGCTGTAATTGGACAAGTAACCCCTGATATGCAAATCGACCAAACTTATTTCTGTCTGAAAAACTGGTGACCATCATTCATTTTGGATGTAGCCTCTGGGAGGCTTTTGACTGCCCAAGGTGCATCTATTGAAGGCCTTTAATAAATATCCACCTTTATTCTCTTAATTTTGTGCAGCCTCTGTTCTAGGGAGCCACTCCAAGGCATCACTGACCCAAACAGGAAAATGTCCTGGGGCTGGTGTGGCCCCACTGCTGTGCCTGGGGATTGCAGGGAAGGTGGACACACAAATTCACTGCTCTGCTGGACTCATGCACTCAGCTGCTTTGTCATCCAAGAGAGAAACAAATCCCCTCTCTGAGCCTCATTCCTCTGCCAGTGCTTTGCAGCCTCTCTGCAAGCTCAGGGCTCAGAGAAGTTTCAGGATTTCCAGAGATGTACAGATTAGACCTGAAGTCTTCTTGTCACATCCCTCTCTGCCCCTCTTGTTGGAAGGCACTTTCAAAGTGTTTTTACATGAGGGACAAAACCTTTCATGTTCAAGGACGGGAGCAGATGATACCCAAAACAAACAAACAAACAAACAAACAAACAAAAACCAACAAAAAAGTGAATTGATGGCAAAGTTTTAAACAAAGCTCAAGTGGCAAAAGGGATGTGCTGCAGATTTGCATTTGAGTCTGCACATATGTTGTGCGAATTCTGAAAGACATTTCAACAGATGCCTCTTAAAACATTCACCCAGAGAAAGCAAACAATGTCACCTAGGAGAAGCTGCTACAACCCAGCCTTCTGCTGCTCAGCTTCAGCTCAGCACAGCTCCAGCCCTCTGTCAAAGCCCTCCCTGCTCCCCCAGTACTGCCTTCTGCTCAGCCCTTTGAAGGCTCAAACGCAAAGTCTCCGATTCTGACGCAGGTTCTTACAAAGGACCTCGTTCCTCAGGAAAATCTGGGAGCACTGATGACGTTCTGGAATCTTCTGTGCCAGGGCTCAGAGCTCCCAGGCCGTGCTGAAGTGACACTGCTGTCAGAGCAGGCAAACAAACTGATGTTCGCAGACTCCAAATTTATAACATTTATCTCCAGTGTTTGTGTTTTCACACTTCTGCTTTCTCGTGTTACTAACGCTGTTATTAATAGTGCTTTGCATTTCTCATGACTAATCTCCAGGAGGTTTCTGCATTTCCAGGTCAGATCCTCTGTGGTGTAAATCAGAGCTCTCCAGTGAGTAGCTGCCCTCATTTATATGAGCTGGAGACGGAGGATTTTAAATTCAGCCAGTGTTAAAAGCCCTGTGTCTATCAGGATGGCTCTAGGATTGGGTCTTGCAGGGCTCCTGGCTGAGAACTGAGCAGCAGCCTGAAAGAGGAAGGTGCAGAGGGAAGGGATGCAGCTCACACTGCAGGGTGATGCCCTTGGATGTGGCAGTGACATCCTTGAGGGCTGTCACCCAGTGGGATCAGCATGGGAAAGGCCCCTGAGCACACTATTATTCACTGAATATTGTACCCCCAATTGGGCTGAGAGGAGCTGCCAGGTAAAATGAAAGGGAAATGCAGAAATTAAAACTGCACAGAGCAGTCAGAACAAAGGGTCCTGGAGTTTGAAACACCAGAGCTGCCAGCACCCAGGGATGTGAGAGCTGGGGCTGGGGCTTGTCTTGCTGGGTTTGGGGCTACTACAAACTGGTATTTTCCCTCAGTTCTGCAAGGGCCTTGTGCCCAGAGCTCCTCAGGGCAGGGAGAGGGAGCTGATCCAAAGGGAAAGTCACACAGGCATGGAAAGGTTTGGTTTGGTTTGGAAAGGATCATAAAGACCACTCAACTCCACCCCCTGCCATGGGCAGGGACACCTTCCATGGTCCCAGGCTGCTCCAAGCCCTGTCCAGCCTGGCCTTGGGCACTGCCAGGGATCCAGGGACAGTCACAACTTGTGTTCTGCCTGGAACTGATGACTTTGAGGTCCCTTGCAGCCCACAGCATGGCAGGTTTCTGTGTCTGTGACTGTGGGAAGAGCAGCACAGACCTCACACAGCCCTGGGAACATCCCTGTGCAGCCCTGACATCGTTCAGCTGAGGAAGGCAGAGGGCGGCCAACATCTCTTTCCACAGCAGATGCTTTCCAGCTCCTTCAGCTGCCACGAAGCTGACTGAGGGGTGAGTCCAGCCTCCCTCAGCCCAACCACATCCCCAAAAAGCAGCAGAGCCCAACCCAGAGGGTGGCTCTGCCCTGGACACACCAGCAGCTGTCAGGGTGGATGTGGCCCTGGTTCTCCTGGTTCTGCTCTAACTGCAGAATTGAGGCTGTGTGGCACCACACAATCTGTGTGTTCTGCTGTTGCTCCTGAGCAGAGCAGGAGGCAGCACCTGGCACCCCAAAGGGCAGGGTGGATGCACCAGGAACTGGGGCTGTTCCCCAGCCCTGGATCCTCCCTCCCTCTGCCATTCCAGCCCTGCACAAGGGCAGGACACCAAGGGTCTGTCTGTGATGTGGGTGATGTGCTGCACATCTGATTTAGCTTCTCATTTTCCCCCCATATATTTCTGCTGGGGATAAAGCTAATTTAAACAGTCCTTAATTGTTATAATTTTGTAAACAGTGTCTTAAACACAATAGACACAAAACTCTCAACAAATTGCTGGAGGAGATGTGACAGAATAGGGAATCATTTTCATATCTTCTGGGATTGCCTCAAATTGAAGCTTCTGGTCTGATGTAAGAAAATTGATGCAAGGATTTTTTTCAGCAATATATCCCCCAAAGCCCTATTAGTGTATGGGAAGGAAGATGCCCTGGATTTTTGAAATGAAGAAAAGAGGAAGAAGGAGAAAAAGAAGGAAGGAAAAGAAAGAAAAGAGAGAAGAGGAAAAAAGAGGAGACAAAGAGAGAGAAAAGGAAGGGAAAGGAAGGAAAAGAGGGAGGGAGAGAAGGAAGGAAGGAAGGAAGGAAGGAAGGAAGGAAGGAAGGAAGGAAGGAAGGAAGGAAGGAAGGAAGGAAGGAAGGAAGGAAGGAAGGAAGGAAGGAAGGAAGGAAGGAAGGAAGAAAGAAAGAAAGAAAGAAAGAAAGAAAGAAAGAAAGAAAGAAAGAAAGAAAGAAAGAAAGAAAGAAAGAAAGAAAGAAAGAAAGAAAGAAAGAAAGAAAGAAAGAAAGTCTCACTCCTACATGAGTACATAAAGAGGAAACTGATAAAAGCTCACACAAGTAAAGCTATAAAATAAGATTTGCCTCCATCAGAGCAATCCCAGGCATCATCCATGGAAAAACACTTGGCCAAATTAAAATCTTGGAGTAATTGGCTGCTCAGGGTGGTGATTGTCAAATGCAATTAGCTGACATAAAAGTTGTGATATGAACTTCCTTCTAACCATATTATTTGGAAATGCACTTGGTATTTATAAAGATGTGAAAAAAAATGTTTATTAGGTGCTCTTTAGGTTAGGATAATTATATATGCACTAAATATAATGAGACGAAACTTCAGTCTCAGTAGCAGTAAAAAAAAGAAAACAATATAAGTGGCACAGAAACTGAGCCCAGGCAGTCAATGTGTATTTCTGTTCTAGCTGATGCTCAGTTCTCTTTTGTGCCCCCAGCTCGGTTTTTTTCCTTCATATTTTAATGGTTTTTATGGGGGGAAATCATTTTATGTGCTTATTTTGTGTGAAGGCTGAATATCTAAGCAAGATAAATTAATGTATCAAAAGATTTAGCTGCATTTCATATGTAAAACTTGGTTGTGCTTAGAGCCTAATACTTGCTCCCTCCCACTCACATTTTACATACAAATCACTACATTTCCTAAAACTGCTGTAGAGTTCTTCATTTGCAGCTCAAATGTGCAGCTGAGGTAGAAATAAAGTCTAGAGTTAAGGAAATTCACATGAAAATTCAGATTTCTGTGGAACTGGAGTCTAAAGTCTGTCACTGAAAGCAGAATTTTGGCTGAAGTTTCCAAAGGGCTGTAGGTACCTCTGGAATGGGGCATTTGGTGTCCTGGGAGGCAATTTGGGGCAGGAAAAGTCCAGCAGCAATTACAAACAAAAAAGAAAAAGAAAACAAACAAACAAACAAACAAACAAAAAAAAAAAAAAAAAAAAAAAAAAAAAAAAAAAAAAAAAAAAAAACCACCAAGGGATTTCTGGAAGAGATGGGATGCTCAGAGTCACTATAGTTAGTTCAGAGCCCTCAACAACAGCAGAAGTGAAATCCTGGGATTGCAGCCCCAGGGTTGGGAGAGTCCTGGAACTGCAGACTCCCAGGACGGGCTGGGCTGGAATGGGCTTTAAAACTGATCCTGCCATGGGCAGGGACACCTTCCAGGGGCTTCCAGAGACAGTGGCCCCACTGCACATCTGGATCATTCCTGCACACCTAAATCCTGTTATGATTCCCCAGAGAGCAGAACAGCTGCCCCACTGCACATCTGGATCACTCCTGGATGCTGAGGTCCTGCTGGGATTCCCAAGACCTTTGGGAAAACACTGGGGTGGGTGCATTTGGCTCTGCTTTTCCAAAGGCCCAGGGAGGGCAGAAAAAGCAAAGGGACCTTGGCTTTCCTTCCCTCTCCACCAGGAGCTCCCCTGCAGAGCCCCAGCTCGGGCTGAGGGAATCCTCTGCTGCTCAGGCCCAGGATGGAGGGAGTTTGGAGATTCAGGGAATTACAGGCGAAGGCAAAAGTCCTGTGAAGAGACCAGCCCACAGCAGCTGAGCTCCCATCCTGACAGGAATTCCAGGTTTCCAGCTCACCCAGGAGTGAAACTATAGGGTGAGACCCTAGGGAGCTTCTCCAGGCACGGGAGGGATTTTTGGCTGTTTGTCCCCTCCTGTCACTGCCCCGCTGGCTCAGGCTGACACCCTGAGACCTTCATTGCTTTTTACTGCACTTTGGAGAAGCCCAGGCCATCTGCAAGCCCCTCACTCTGTTCCCTGCAGAGGTCCACAGAATTCACAGAATCACCAGGTTGGAAGAGACCTCCAAGATCGAGTCCAACTCAACCCTGACACCTCAACTAAACCATGGCACCCAGTGCCACATCCAGTCTTGCTTTAAACACATCCAGGGATGGTGACTCCACCACCTCCTCAGACAGACCATTCCAGTACTTTATCACTCTTTCTATGAGAAACTTCTTCCTAATATCCAGCCTGTATTTCCCTTGGTGCAGCTTGAGGCTGTGTCCTCTCCTTCTGCCAGTTGCTGCCTGGAGAAAGAGACCAACCCCACCTGAGCACAGCCACCTTTCAGGGGGTTGTAGAGAGTGATAAGGTCACCCCTGAGCCTCCTTTTCTCCAGGCTAAACAACCCCAGCTCCCTCAGTCGTTCCTCACAGGGTTTGTGTTCCCAGCCCCTCACCAGCCTTGTTGTCTCTTCTAGACATGCTCAAGGGTCTCAGTGACCTTCCTAAACTGAGGGGCCAGCACTCAATGTCCATCCTAAACTGAGGGGCCAGAGCTGGACACAGCACTCGAGGTGTGGCCTCACCAGTGCTGAGTTCAGGGGAAGAACAGTACAGGTTGTCACTGCACAGAGAGTGCCAAGGACAAGCTGAGGGACACAGGACAGCTCCTGTCCACCTCCAAACCTCCATGACCACGGAAAATGTGCCTCGTGCCAGGCAGGGAATGAAATGAAACCTTGGTAAAATCTCAGCAGTAATTCTGAATCCTGCAAGCTCTTCTGATGTCTTACTTGAAAAGTCCAAGCAGAATTTCAGACTCACCAAGCAATGGCTCACCAGCAACAGCACACACAAATGTGAGGAACAAAAGCACCCGTGGCCATCTGGATAACTCAGAGGGAAGATGCACCTCTGAATCACACACTTATTTGTAGTCAGCTCATCTAGGAACAACCAAATTATTAAAATACAGGAAGCACAAGGAATCCAAGACCATGAGTGAATCTGCCTTTTTTTTTTTTTTTTCTTTTTTTTTTTCTTTTTTTTTTTTTTCTCTTAAGTACGTAGAAAAGCAAAACATCTGTTAGGAGCAGAGGGAAGTCGAATTGTTTTAGCACATTCCCTGGAGTTGTTGGATGCAGTTCCTGATGCTGGAGCTCCATTCAAGCTCCAGGGCAGACAGAGGTTAAGGGCAGCTCAGAACCCAGCAGGGGCTGGATTTTAAGAACAAGTACCAAGACCAAAAAGAAGACAACACAATTTCAACTCTATTTCTCCATTTTCTTCTTTTTTTTTTTTTTTTTTTTTTCCTTGCCCCTCAGGAAGGTAAAAAATAAACAGAATGAGTAGTCAGGAACACTAGGGGCTGTCAGTTCAGGCTCAAGAAATACTGCTAGGGTACTGATGAGTTTAAAGCTGACATTCTTCCTCCTGAGTGTTTGGAAGTTGGAAAATGAAGCCCTAATAGCCCAGTCTTACCATTTGCAGGCTGAAAAGATGTCTGCCTCCTCTGGGAAGGAGAAACCCCCAAGGTTTTAGGTGATCTTTCCGAGGGGAATTGTTCTCCCACCCTCTTTAGCAGCAGGGAGATTTCTATACATGAGCACGACTTGCAAAAAAATCAGGACAGGGTTCCAGAACTCGAAACAAACACCAGGACAAAAAAGAGTAACAAACACAGAGATCCAGAGCTGCCAGAAGTGATTGGGATGAGCTTTACTGAGTGCTTCCAGCAGGAGGAATGGATCACATTCCAAAGGCAAAGAGCAGGGAGGGACATGGACAGGACCAAGACAAGGCAGCAGCAGAAGAGGGAAGGAAGCAGAGAGCTCAACCAGAAATTGGTCTGATGGCACACAGACTAGGGAACAGGGGTTTGGGTGGCAGGGACCAGCCTGGGGCTGATGAAGCCAGGAGCTACCAGGGCTTGGTTGGTCCGTGGTGGCTCTGAGGGAAGGGCGACACAGCCCAGGCTCCACTGCTGCTCTGGGAAACCCACAGGAGGGGACAGCAGGGCTAGGGGACAGGACTGAGCAGAGAGAGGCAGGTTCTGGCCATGGAGGAAGTAAAGAAACATCTCCAAGGCTGGGACGAGGTGGAGGAAACCAAGTGAGAAACAAAGGAGGATTTTGGAATTAGACACAAGGCTGATCAGCACAAGTAGAAAAGATTGGGCCATATTTCCCTGTGCACACTGTTGAAAATATGGTCCTGTGTTTAATGCCAATGGGAACCATCAGCCATGCAGCACTGCCAGAGGAATATTTCCATTAATATTCCCATTGCCATTAAACACACTTTGGTGCCAGTAAATGTTACTGGCTGGCAGAGGAAAGTTACAACGTGTGTAAGTTTGCTCTTTGCTTTCTCTTACCATGTGTAGGTGTCTGGGTGGCACTGTTTAGTATCAGGTGGTTATAATTTTGTTCCTGGTCATCTGAAATTCACAGAAAAGAAAAAAATCCCTTTAAGAACCAGCTTAGCATCACCAGTGATCTGCAGATGATAATTACAGCTCACAGTATCACAGGAAATCTCAGCATGATTAAAGAAAAGAGAAGGAAATGCTTAAGAAAGCAGAAGATTCTGTTAGGCAGTTCACTTAAAATTCCAGATGCAAGGAGAACATGATAATGGGAATCTGCCCCCCTTCTGCTGAGCCTGCAAGTGACAGTTCTCTGCAAAGGTGAGAAACATGCTCAGACAGGAGCACACATAGGGTGGGATGTTTCTGGGCCCCCATCCCACTGCTCCAGCTCCATCCAGCACAGGGCTTTGGTGCTTTGGAGATTTTCAGGATGTGAATCACAACCACCCAAACCCAAACTATCCCACTGGGAGCTCAGACACGACCACCCTGCCCTGTGTGAGCACAGAGAGGAGTCAAAGGAGTCAAACAGCTGCACCAGAACTCTAGGTCCTGTTGCAGTTCAGGTTTTTTTTTTTTTTTTTTTTTTTTTTTTTTGTTTTTTTGTTTTTTTGTTTTTTTTTTTTTAATCTGCCGACGTCAGGATTAAGACACAGGAAATGTAGATTTTGAGTTGGGACTTGGTTGTTTCTTATTTCTTATCTATTTACAGACTCACGAGCTGTGAGATCTTACTGACAAGCTAGAAAGGTAAAATGGACACCTCTAACTCTTTCCAAGGTTTTTTAAGTGATAATTACCCAATAACGAGGTGACACCTATATTATTTATATTTCTGACCCAATAATGACCACCCAGGGCCTGCAATGGGACCTTTTTCACCCAATTACAGAAAACCACCCAGATCCACGAAGAAGAAGGAAGAAGAACTTTGCCTATGCCATAAATCCTCCATCTTAACTCACATGTATTACTACATACACACTAAAACCCCAAATTCAAACAGAATTCCAACAGATGGCCTACCTGGGAAATAGGAATCATGTGAGCCTGAGGCACCCAGGGCAGGGGAAAGGATCCATGACAGAGCCACAGCTGGAAGTGGGGCTGGAGCTGCCCTTTGGGGTGGAAGACAGCTCTGTTTCCTCCTCACTGTAATGGAATCATCAGGTAAAGGACTCCTGATAAATCCACCACCTTTAATTCTCAGAGGAATGAGCTCCTTGTCCAGACCTTTCCAACATGGATGGAGCTGCAGCAGTGCAGGGTGAGAGATCTCTAGGGATCATTCATGTCCTGCTCTGCTGGTGCAGGGGGTTATTCCAGTGGCTTTTACTCTGCTTTTCCCAAACCTTTCATGGATATCTCCTTTCCCCCAGAAGATCTGTGTCATTGAGTCTTCCCTTCTGCTTTTCAGGCCAACTCCTTCTTTCCCATCTTCCAGGGATGTGGAGAGAATCCCCCTAATTTCTGCCACAGCTCTCCATGACCACAGTTACTGTGCTCCTTTATCCTTTCCTGTTTCCCTATAAAACCTGCTTTGCTTTGGGTCCCTGTTGTTCCAGCACCCTGTGTTCCCACTGACCCAGATCCTCCCCAAGTCTGGGATGGGTTTGAGGGAGAGCCCTAACCAGGACAGAGTGGAATGTCTGGATTGTCACCTTCTCTTGTGATAAAATATCTCAAACATATGAGATTTTCCTTTTCCTGGTTCATGTAAAATCTGTGATCCTTTATGGTTCCTTATTGCTTTTCCAAGGAACTCTTCAATTGTTCTCCAACACAGAAAAGGCTTTTTAGCATTCCTGCTTCAGCCCAAGGCATATAATTTTTCTCCATTTAATCAATTTATTTTCAGGCTATTTATCCAATTTGTCAAGAACATTTTAAATTCTAATCCTGTTCTCTAATAGACTTATGGTCATCCAAGCTTCATATCACCTGCAAATTTAATAAGCAAATTCCTTTTCCACCAGGAACAAAGAAACCAAATCCAGAACCACATCAGGCCATCCTTCCCCTGACATTTGGTCCCTGCATGGTCACTCAGCCCTCACAGCCTCCACTCCAGACAGGTTCATTAACGACCTGCTGCTCTAATTTATCTCACATTGCTTTGCTAGAAACTGCTGGAAACCTTGCTAAGGTCATGATCTTTGTTATGGGTTATTCCTCCCAAGCCATAAAACACAGGAAAAAAAAAGATGTTGAGTTGCCATGATTTGTTTCTGAGTGTTGGCTGTTTGTTTATCTCTCTCCCTCACTATGAGGAGTGTCTGGGTGCAACCAGGATTAAAATAAAAGTTTGTTTATTCAGGTCACAACGGACTGAGCATCTTCACCTGATCCATGCAGAATCCAGGCACTCCTTATATCCCAGACAGATGGAGAAATGGGAGGGGCTTAGCCTGGCTGCCAGCCCGGGATGAGCAAACCTCGAGAGGAGCCCAGGCTGCATCACGCTGAGGAGGGCAAGGGCTTCCAGCAAAGCTCCTTTACAGATCAAGGGGCGGAAAACATCCAGAGCCCAAATTCTGTGTGTGCTGTTCCATGCTGGTGTTTCTCACACGCTGCAGGGTGAGAGGGGACACAGGAATGGGGACACTCGAGGTGTGAAATGCTGGATTTTAGAACAGGGACAGACACAACCTGAACACGCCCAATTGTTCCAGGAGGGAACCAGCAGAGGTTTCTCTCTCCTCTCACGGGTCACTTATTCCCACTGCCTCACTCCTGGGGAAAACTGGCTCTTCACTGAGGACAATTGTACCTGAACAGGAACCATCATCTTCTGATTCTGAACAACCTTTTTCCCTTTCCTTTCCCTTTCCCTCTCTAAAACCCTCAGGTGTTTTGAGGCTACTGCCTCAGCAATGTCATCCAGCCCCTGTCAGAACCCGAACTATTGGCATTTTGATGTAGCTGAGCTAATCAAGCATCTGAATGCAGCACTGGGCTTCATTTACCACTTCTGTAGCCCTTTGTAAACAATTTCTAAGCAATAAAACACTTCAAAATGATGGCAGAGCCTTCCTACACCTCTTCAGGTTTAACAAGATAATGCCGTTAATTGTGAAGTGCCAGTTAGGCAGAAGCTTTATCTATTGTTGAGACAAGGATCTGAGTTCAAAGCTATTTACCAGGAAACTCCATTAGGGGAAGAAAGGAGCCACAGGGCTCTGAATTGCCAGGCCACAATGGGAAATTTTTGCGCGCAGCTGGAGGAGCGATCAGATAAAATAAGCGGCAGAAAGAGTGAGATGTTTCGCTGGAAAAAAAAAGAAAGCCGGTGCTCCCTCTCCTTTGCAAACACACGTGTGCAGGAGACACGCTCCTTTTCATTTGCAATTGGTTATTTTATTTCTTTTATTGAACTGCCTCCATCCACAAGTGTTCTCGCTTTTAGTTTCCCAGTTCTCCCCCGCATCCTGTTGGCTGCGGGGGGCTCAGCTCCTAGCTGGGGTTAAACCACCATCACCGCCTGAATTATAATTATTATTATTATTAAGGCGCAAAACTCTGGGTAACTGTTAAAGAACATTCTAAATAGCCCCCAAAGGCTTCCCACTGCACTTCCCACCCAGGAAATCCTCCTTTATTCACAGGTCTAACCTTTCCTTTGGTGCTTGGTTTTAGTCTTCTCCAGAGCCCCTTTTTTTATTATTTTTTTAAATTTTCTTTTCAGTCTCAGCGATTTCATATGGGAATATCACTAATAAAAACTTGATTTATTGTGTTCTATAATGGAGGAAAAAAAAAAATCAAATGTCAGAATACGAAAAGTAAATGCCGTATTTTCCAGCCTGTCTTTCCTAATAAGATTCCTTATGAAAACTGCAAAGCAAGGATATTTTTAATATATGCCAACTGTATTACAGATCTATCTGTAACTGTAATACAGATAAATGATCATTCTGACAGTCAGGCTATACTTTGCATTCGTTTTAGAGAATTTATTAAAGAGCTGGGGACTGCTCTGAAATCTATAGTTAATAGGACAAAAGAAATGGCCTAAAGAGGAACCATCAGCCTATGAAGGGACCCGGGGCAGGGGCAGAATCCCCATTCCTGAAGGGATTTAAAAGTGCGGAGGACGGGGTATTTGAGGCCAGGAGTCAGTGCTTGGACACTTAGAAACCTTTCCCAACATAAATTACTCGATGGAAAACAGTTCTTTGCCTTCTGCCCCGCTGGTCGAGTCACCAACACTGCTGAGATGTCCAGAGCAAGGTGGAAGCAGCAGTTGTGCTGATGACAAGAAACCTCCTTGATATCCTCACTAAGGAAGGGAAGATTTCTTCCCAGGGCTGAGCTTCCCCAGCTCTCCAGGGCTGAGGAGCTGAGGGGGATGCAGAGCCCCAAGGCAGGGAGGAGAGCAGCCCAAAAGCTGCTGAGGAGAAGGGAAATAATTCCAGCACAAAGCTCCTCGTTCCATCATCCATCGCCACCTCCAGCATTTTCTGTCCACAATTTGTATTCCAGAGGGGAAACCTTGAGCAAATGTCCTTCAGCTGCTCCATGGTCCAAGGGAAGGGGAGCAGGCACCAACCCTTTTCCCAGGGATTTTGGGCAGTGAGAGCGGAAAAGTTCAGCCCAGGAATGGGGGAGCAAAGCCCAAACCCCCTCCTGAGCCAGCTCTGCCCAGGCAGGGCTCAGAGGTGATGAGCACAGGAATATTTATCCTCATTAGAATATTAGATCGTTAAACCCCAGCTGCCTTTCATGTACACGAGCCAATAGCTCATCCCTTTATGCTCCTGTGCTGTGAATATCCTTTTCTCACAGAGTGTTTCTGCACCTGCCTGGCACTCCCCGAGCACCCTGAGCCCTAAAACTGGGCTGTGGCAAGGGGAAAAAACGAGACAAACCCAAGAGTGAAGCTGCTGGTAGAGTCAGCGTGTCAGTGGTTAGAGGGGATGGAAATGCCAAATGAAAGGTTGTCCCCCAGCCCTCCGTTTGATAGTCATTATGTCAGGTTTTTGTTCTACCGTTCCCAACCTATTTTTCAACAATAATCCTGTGAGTCATTCATTGAACAGGATGCTCAGGGAATAAGGCAGCTATTCAGGAGTTATTTTAATCCTCATTAAGCGGTGAATGGCCCTGTTCTTTAGGATCACACGCTATCCAAATCCTGCACCGATTGTGGAACTGTTATTTTCCATGTTGGCTTTTCCTCCCCACCCGTGCGAGCCTCATGAATGGCTCCCGCTGCAGGGAGGGCTGGGGCTGCCAGCCTGGCTTGTACCTAAGCCCAGAACAGGTGTGCTCACACCTGACAGCCTTTATTCCTTTTGAGCCCTGGAAAACTCGGGGAAACAAAAACAAAAAACAAAACAAAACAAAACAAAAAATTTCGTATTGCACAGGGGATTTTTAATAGGATTTTGCAAGCACAAATCGGCTGCTAATTAATCATGCCTCTTTTGGAGGGGAGGAAAGGCAGCTGGAACAGGTTCTGGTTTACCTGGTGGGGGGAGATAATGAGGGCAGGTGGAATCACGGGCCACAAAATAGGAGGAGGGGGACTGGAAATGCTCCTTCAGCCCAGCTCAACCCTAGGTTTGTCACTTTCCATCCCAGCCAAGGTAGTGAGGGGCTCCTGAAGGGACTGAGGCGGCTGAGCCTGGAGAAAAGGAGGCTCAGGGAGGACCTTGTGGCTCTGCACAACTCCCTGACAGGAGGGGACAGCCGGGGGGGTCGGGCTCTGCTCCCAGGGAACATGGACAGGAGGAGAGGGAACAGCCTCAGGCTGGGCCAGGAGAGATTTGGGTGGATAATTTGGAATATTCCTTCACAGAAAGGGTGTTCAAACATTCGAATGGGCTGCCCAAGAAGGAGGCAGATCCCCATCCCTGGAAGGGTTCAAACAATGTGTGGATGTGGTTTAGGGCTGGGGTGGTGGTTGGACTTGGGGATCTCAAAGGTCTTTCCCAAGCAGAATGACTCCACAGTTCTGTGGCTGTGGCTGCCCACTGGAGCGCAACACTCTGGAAAACCACGCTGGAGGCACTGGGAACTTCGGGGAGCAAGAAACCAAAGGGATTTTTGAAAGGCTCTGATTAACTCAGCTTCCCCCAGGCCTGTCCCTGCTGTTCCATCCCCATCAGCAGAGCCTGCCAGGGGTGCCCAGCACCCTCCCTGTGCCCTGGGTGCTCTGGGAGCTGCTGGCACAGCCAGGTCAGGCAGGAGGTTGATGTCTTGTGGACATGATATTTTCTGAGCCTGAGAATTGCTGAGCTCTTCCCAAGGGAAACTTTTCAACAGTTTTTCTTTTTCCCAAAACAACCTTGTGTGAACAATGTTCCTTTCCCATAACAACAGGTGTTGTTTGCTATTTCTGTTATTGAGCCAATGGAGAGGTGCCAGTCCTATGGACCAATAACGTGCCTTTACCACAGCGTGTTATAAAAGGGCTGAATGAATTGTAAATAAACCTGCTGATTTCTGCTGCCTCCTGACTGGAGTCAAGCATCTTTATTTCCTGTCCTATTGTGACCATCATCTCTCACACCTGGAGCTGCTGCAGGCTCCTCAGCAGGATCTGGACTCTGGGTTTGGCTGCAGGAACTCCCTGGCAGTGCCAAGAGACACGGCAGGGTCACCTGGACGCCACTGCAGTGCTTCCCCTGGACCTGCCACTTGGTGCCTCTCACAACCCCCTGACCCTTCCTTGCTCTGTCCCAGCAGTACAAAAATCCCAAGGCAAGGATTTTACCTGCAAAATATCCACCGAGTACCTGAAGGCTGTGTGAGTGCACTGGAGACTTCAGCCCAGCCTTTTGCTGCTTTTTGACCCCTTGTTTTCCCAGCTTGGGTTGTGTTTATTCCTTATTTTAAGGCTATGTGAGATGAAAGCTTAAATGAAGTCTAAGAAATCAGGTGGGAGGTGAATCATAAAATCACAGAATGTCCTGAGCTGGAAGAACCCACCAGGATTATCCAGTCCAGCTCCTGGCCTTGCACAGGCCTCTCCACAATCCCACCCTGGGCATCCTTGGAGTGGTGTCCAAACACTCCTGGAGCTCTGGGGCTGTGCCCATTCCTTGGGGAGTCTGGGCAGTGCCAGAACCCTCTGGGGGAAGAAACTTTCCCAAAAATCCAACCCATCCCTGCCCTGCCACAGCTCCACAATGCAGGTGGAAAACACCTGGCTGCAAGGTGGCACTGAAGTTCTGCGGGTCATGGCTGAGAAAAATAAAGAAAAAAAAATTAAAAATCAGCAGGGCCCACTGAGCTGCAAGGTGGAAAATAATCCTCCTCCCTGAAATATCAGAGTAAAAACAGGAGCGTGAGGAAGATGTTCTCGTACAACAGGGCTTGGGGTTCACTCACAAAAATCTGTCTGCTGTGCTGAAAGACTGCACAAACCACACACTCGTTCAGGGAGGATTCTCCTCCTCCCACACAGCTCTGGTATCCACGGTGGAACATGGAAACCAGGCCCACTCAGCAGCTCCCTGCACACCAAGAGGAGCCTCCCCCCAGCACATCCCTGCAGCTCTTCCCGGATGTCAAACTGCCAAAGCAAAGTGCAGGGCACAGCTTGGCAGGAGGAAAAGGCAACAAATCTGTGTTCTGTGTTCTGTGTTCAGCTACAGCTAAAAAGGGCACTTAAAGAAAAAAAAAAAAAAACAAAGCTATGAGAAAAAATATTTCCTGCTCTTGGGAGTGATATTTAAAGTGAAAATAATAATATTTATATAAATAAATATTTATATATTTATTATTTATATACACAATATATTTTATATAAATTATATCTATATGTATAATATAAAATATATATAGATGATATTTAAAGTGATATTTTTAAAAATGTAAATATATAACAAATATTTTAAATATTTAAAATAAATGTTTATAAATATTTAATATTCAATATAATATAAAATATTTGCTATTTAATATATTGACTACTTAAAATATATTTAAATATTTTTGAAATATTTCCTCCTCTTGGTAGTGATATTTAAAGTGAAAAAATATATTTATTATTTATATACAATATATATTGTTATATATGTATTTATTGGTTTTTATATATTATATTATATTATATTATATTATATTATATTATATTATATATATAATTATAAATATATATAATATAACAGATTTTTTACATATATAGATATAAAAATATAAATATTTTATAGTGATATTTTTCAAAACAGCAGCACTGTGGTGAAGGTAAAGCAATGCCTCTGCTCCAGAATGGTCCCACCTCAACCAGGTGGGAATGTCTGAACTCACCTGGAGCAGGAGTTCAACATCCCTCCATGGCATTTCCTGCTTTATCTGCTCTGATTTTCATTGTTTTCATCTTTGCTGCCTTTTCTCACTTGTTCCAGAATAAATCAGGAGAAAACAGGTGGAGAAAGGACAAGAAGAAATCCAGATGAAGAGAAAGAACAAAAACTTTCTGTCCGGCAGAGAAAGTTGTGCCGAGCCCAGGCTGGTGTTGACAACGAGTGCCTGGGATCCCCTCTGTGAGAGCTTCACACTGCCTTGGAAACACAAATTGGATAAATATGGGCTGGTTTCCTCAGAAATCCAACAGCTGAGCAGGCTGCATGACTAACATCAGCCAACAGCGCTCACCAGCAGCTGGGGGAGCAGCCCTGGATGGCAACCTTTGGAGTCATATCCAGAATGTGCCAAAACATATGGTCAGGAGAGAACAAAACGTGTCCTTTAAAGGGCATTGCTGGAGATGGAGCTGATTCCAGAAGGTATAAATAGTCTAGGTGTCTCAAGCAGGATTAGTTAAATGCAATCTTTGGTGGAAGGCAGCCAGCTCTTGCACGTTCCCAGCACTGAGATAATTATGTAAATACCTTTGGAAGTAACACACGGTCCCTTTGAACCCCGTGGGATTGGCAGAAAGGAAAAGGGAAGGGAACACAGAGTCCTGCTGTGGATTGTGTCCCCTCTTCTACAAAGTATAAAGAGAAAAAGTTCAGGATGAAGTCCCTATGAGAAAGGTTCTGCAGGGAGTTCAGGAGTGCAGGACCTCAAGTCCACTTGGAGAGCAGAAATCCAACCCTGGTCACTGCTTTCCCTAAGGAAACACCAGGGCCTGGAAGACCCACCCTGCTCTTCAGACTGAAGAGGAGCAGGAATCAGCAGGGAGCTAAACTTAAACCCCTTGCCTGCTACGCTCCAAGTGTAATCACAGGCAAAACAAAATCTTATTTGTTTTCCCATGGAACCGAATGGCTTTGGACCATTCCCTGTCCCCAGGTGCTCGCAGGAGGATGCAGAGACTGGAGAGCAGGGTGGGATCCAGCCTGCCCAGAGCCCAGCAGAGTTTCCCCAGCCTCAGGAGTGATAAATGTGTGGTGCTATAAGCAACAAGACGATACAGATAAACAGACTGAGCTCCTTAACTGGTTTTAAATCACTCTAAAACCACAGAAATTCACTTGCTCCTAATCTGTCGCCAAGGCATGGCCAGCCTGAAGGTGTCTGGGCAAAGGAGCAAACACTTTCTCTTTATGTGACCCATCAACGAGCGGTTGTGAGGGGCCAGGAACACCAGGACATGTCTGTTGTGACGGTTTGGAATTAATTCCACCCTCTTGCTGCTTCCTGGCGTTTTGTTTTCCCTGGATGGAGGTTCATTTGCATGCCTGTCAACCGCTAAACGTGGCTTTGGGCCAGGGCTTTGAGGGCAATTAAGATCCAGATGCGATCTTACACTGATCAGAGTCTTATCTTTAAGCAGATAAAGAAGTCACCAGCACTAATCAAGCCTTTAAAATGAACCGTGGCCCATAAGTGCTTTATGAAGGCACAAAGAAAGTGGCTCCGTGTTAGGGAAGAAGGGAAGAGCTCTATTTAAATCCTAATCCTATCAGCAATTAAGCAGATGGCTAACTTTAAGCATCTGCTGAAGTCTAACTGAAGTCACGTTAAGGAGTGGCTTTCGAAATAGCGATTCTATAGAAAGATCCGTGTGTGACAGTGTCAAAATCTCGTTTTTTACTAAGAATTCCCTGCTCTGTTCTGACAGGGCTTCAATTCCAGCAAACGAAGAAGGTGGCACAGACTCTTTGAAGGAGCTGAGGACAGATCAGGGAATCCTGGAATGGTTTGGGTTGAATAGGACCTCAAAGCCCATCCAGTGCCACCCCTGCCATGGGCAGGGACACCCTCCACTATCCCAGGCTGCTCCAAGCCCCCGTGTCCAACCTAGCCTGGGACACTGCCAGGGATCCAGGGGCAGCCACAGCTGCCCTGGGAATTCTGTGCCAGGGCCTGCCCACCCTCCCAGGGAACAATTCTTGTCCAATATCCCATCCAGCCCTGCCCTCTGGCAGTGGGAACCATTCCCTGTCTCCTCTCCCTCCATCACTTGTCTAAAGTCTCTCTCTGATGCCTTGGGAAGGCTGAGCTGGAACAGAGACTGGACAGAGATGAGAGAATAAAGTAGAGATTTATGAAAAGGCCTTTAAGGACACACCTTGGACAGGACAAGAGCCTGGCCAGGGCTGCACTCAAGATGGACACAAAATGGTCACAAAATGGACAAACGGTCACCAGGTCTGACACTTTGATAAGTTTTGGTCCATTTTCATCTTGGGGTTTAATTGTTCAATTACATCTCCAGGTTATGAAGTCCCATCCTTCTTGTTCCTCCCTTCAGCCACCACTGTTTGTGCTTTTGGGCCTGAAAACTTGTCCCAGTTGTCCTTGGTGTGCAGCAGGAAAAGGATTTGTTTTGTGTCCCTGCTCTGTGCAGAGCTGAGTGACACTGACTGTGAGCTCAGAACTGCACCCCTGGGCAGCACAGAACCTGAAATACATGAAAGATAAAACTTAAGGCATCATCCTCATCTTTTTTTGGAACCCTTTTCAGCTACTGGGAGGCCACACCAAAGCCATCCTAGAGCCTTCTCATCTCCAGGCTGCACAATCGCAATGAAGCACAGATTCTTGGGTATTTAATGTATTCATATTACTTTTTAATAAATAATAATGAAAAAAATCCTTTTTCTATATGTTGTTTTTCATATTTTCCGTAGTTGTTTGGCCAACTTAAAACCATCTGAAATGGCAAACACCTTTTTTTTTTTTTTTTTTTTTTTAGTAGTTTTAATTTTTTTATGTTTCCAAGCCTCAGAGAAACTTAGATATTGGGAATATTGGATTACTGCTAAGGGGAAAAAATATGGCTTAAATCCGGCTATTCCAGGAAAACTGCCTTGATTCCAGTGTCCCAAATTGCTTGGCACAGTCAACATCTCTGAATAATGAGTCTGTCCCTAGTGACAAGAAGTTACAGTATTTATCATTATTTAGGTCTGCTGAAACAGGTTTTATTTGGGAAAATTCTGTAAAAAAAACTACTGAAGTGACACCTTTAAAAACAGCAATAGTGGTTGTGGGATGCTCAATCCCTTTCCATGGAAAATGAGCATGCCCTGGATGTCCAGTTGTCCCAGTTTTAGAGGTGAAGCAGTCCATCATAAATCTTTCAGTTCTCAGCTTCTTGAATCCTTTGATTAAGTGGGAATCTCATTGATCTTTAATTAAAGGAAATCTCTGCCTCTCTGTTGTATACACACAGCTCTTGCCAGCTCCAAGCCCCTCAAGGAAAAGGCAAACAAAAGACATCGACATTTATTTATTTTGAACCCCTGGGTTTGGGTTCAACCTCAGATTTTTATTTTTTTTCCAGGTCTCAGTTGTGGTTTCTTTACCACCTTGATAACTCCTGGAATATTTACTGCTTTCCTCTTTGGAAAGGGGGATCTGGCAGAGGACAGGATTTATAGCAGAGTGAGCTCTCTCCTGTAGGCAAAGCAATTCCCATTTATTTAATCACTCCCTGCCTTCCATGGGAATAGTTACATTGGCAGATTTGATTCTCAGCTCTGCTTGCTGGAACACAGCTTTTATTGGGTTTTATTGGGGTTTATTTAATTTTATTTCGGCACCAAACTCACCAAGGCCAAGCAAAGCAGTTCAGTGGTCAGATTACTGGGGTGCCAGGGGTGATGGCACTGGAGGAGAAGCTCCTGCTCCCCCCTCAGTCCTCAGGGAAATGATCCTTGTCCCTCCCTCATGCCTGTTTTTATAGGATCTGGCAGGAAATTCTCTCTGCTTTTTCATTTGTCTGCTTTTGTCATTGAGTTTCAGCCAGATCAGGTTCCTGATCTCACCTTTGTACAAAGGTGGGAGGCAGGGAAAGGGGATGGGATGGGATGGGATGGGATGGGATGGGATGGGATGGGATGGGATGGGATGGGATGGGATGGGATGGGATGGGAAGGGATGGGATCCTTGGGGTGGGATGGATGGGATGGGATCCATGGGATCCATGGGATGGGATCCATGGGATGGGATGAGGATGAGGATGGGATGGGATGAACACGGAGATAATGACACCCTGCCGTGCTCTCAGTCCAGATTCGAACCTGTCTCCTGAGGAAGGTTTTCCAAAATCAGGCTGGGGAAACTCTACCAAACACAAGGTCCCGTTCCATGTGGCCATTCCCCACTTCCATGCCCAGGCTTCCTTGAACACAACTGTTGTTTAGCACCACATTCATTTATTCTGGTTTCTTTACTCAGATCGTGTCCAGATGGAGCTTAAAATGTAAGAAAGAAAATTCCACTGGAGAAATGCAGCTTCTTGGAGAAATAAAGTACATAAAGAGCTGATACTCTGTGCTAAGTTATGTCTGCCATTTATGGTGTAAATGTGGTAAATGAGGTGACAAACGATGTGACAAGTGATGTGGCAAATGATGTGTAATTTGTCCTGTGAATAAAATAAATATATAATAATATAATAAATAATAGAATAAATATAAAATAATATAAATGTGCCATTTATCCTGTGAATCCTGTGGAGAACTGAACTGAACTGGGGCACTGACCAGGCAAAGCTCTTCCCACAGCTGATCCTTCCCACATTTTGGCTGCCACAGGACTGCTCCAGCGGGGTGCCAAGGGGGTGGAAGGCAGTGCTGAGGCTGCACATGCTGCTGAAGCACTGAAAGCCCCCAGGCTTAGAAAAATGAGACTGCACAGATGGCTGGGAGCTGAAATCAGCTCACCAAGAGCTCAACACATACACCTGGTGTCATTTGCGGTCATAAAAACCATATTTCAGCTGTGATGGTGTTTCATGGCTCCTGGGCCGGGCTCTCCACACAGCAGGTGTTTGGTTTGTGGTATAAAAACCCTCCTAATCCAGCTGCAGGTGCAGAGCAAAGCCCTTTCCCTGCCAGACTCCACAGCACCAGGTGTGGCATGGGCAGAAAAACTCTTCCAGGGATTGCACAGCAGTGAACATTGGGATAGAAGTGTAAAATCAGCACCCTTGAAGGGAAGGGGCTGCCCCAGATCTGAGCCAATATCTGTGGCAGGGAGGGGATCTGAGCTCTCAGAGCTGCTCCCCATCTGCTCAGGGGTTCTTGTGCTCAGATTTGGGGCAAGTTTCAGCTGAGAGCAGCTCCTGTGCAGCCCACGGTTCCCAGAGCCTCCTGACACTGCCCAGGAGCACCACAGTGACTCCAGGAACACAAATGTGATTCCCAGGAACTCCACACTGCTTCCCAGATCTCCAGACTGCTTTTCAGGAGCACCAAAGTGATTCCCAGAAATACCACATTGCTTCCCAGAGCTCCATACTGCTTTCCAGGAACTCCCCCTGCTTCCCAGAGCTTCCTAGTGCTTCCCAGGAACATCACACTGCTTCCCAGATCTTCTCACTCCTTCCCAGAGCTTCTCACTTCTTTCCAGGAACTTCTTTCCCCTGCTTCCCAGGAACACTCCAGTGATTCCCAGGAACAACATTTTGCTTCCCAGAACCCTGCCCACACTCCAGTGAGCTGTTCCCCCATCCCAGTGATGGGGTAGCCCTGGAAAAGCCACTCCTCATTCCCAAGGGCTGTGCCAAGGGCAGCAGTGCTCCTGGGGGCTGGGGGCTGTGGCTGTAGGGGGCTCTTAGTGCCAGGGTCCAGCAGCTCCCCCTGAGCTGGGTGCTCTCTGCTCCCCCTCTGCTGCTGCTTTCATGTCACAGGGCTGGAGGAGCAGATCCCTGATGGGATCTCTGCATTTCAGTTCCCATCTGCCAGGCACAGCCTTTCCTACCCCTCGCTGGTGAGCTCCAAGCCCTCCCTGCACTGCGCACTCTGCAGAGCTGCATTTGGTGATGCTCAGTGCCGTGGGCAGGTTGTGCCCATCCTGCCTCCCCCTGAGCCTCCCTGCCCTGCTTTAGGGAGAGGAGGGACAGTGTGTGCAGGGCATAGACACATCAATATTTCAGAGCTCCTAATGCCAGCTCTCCCTGAGCTCTCTGTGCATCCTCTGGCTGGATGAGTCACTGGCAGGGGAAGGAGTGGAGCCTGCAGGGCTCAGGTGACGCAGGGACAGGGCTCAGACCCATCAGGAAGAAGTCAGCATTATTAGGAAGTGTTGTTTTCTGACCAATCCTCCCCTGCTGTGGCCCTCTAGACCTCCGGGAGAGGGGTGGGCACTGTTTCCTTGGACCTCTTGAAGTGAAATTCCAAGGAGGAGATCCATCAGTCCCTGCTGAACTTCTCCCACCTGATGCCTGAAGTTTTATCGTTCATGTATTTCAGGTTCTGTGCTGCCCAGGGGTGCAGTTCTGAGCTTCACATTTAGTGTCACTCAGCTCTGCACAGAGCAGGGAGACAAAACAAATCATTTTCCTTTTGGGATACCCCAGGAAGGCCCTCTCCTCACCCATGGGTGTCCCAAAAAACCCCCATTCCCCCTTCCAGGGGTTGAGGGGCTCCTGAACATTCCCAAATCACCCATTCCAAGCTGAAGACCAAGGACAACTGGTACAACTTTCAGGCCCAAAAGCACAAACAGTGGTGGCTGAAGGGAGGAACAGAAGAATGGGACTTCATAACCTGAAGCTGGAATTGGACAATTAAACCCCAAGATGGACCAAATGGACCAAAACTTATCAAAGTGTCAGACCTGATGACTGTTTGTCCATTTTGTGACCATTTTGGGTCCACCTTGGGTGTAGCCCTGGCCAGGCTCTTGTCCTGCCCAAGGTGTGTCCTTAAAGGTCTTTTGATAAATATCTACTTTATTCTCTCATCTCTGTCCAGTTTCTGTTCCAGCTCAGCCTTCCCAAGGAATCACACCCACCCCTGAGAACTGCAGGGACAATTCTGGGAGGGCAATCCCAGCACTGCCCCTAGCCCAGCTGGGCTGCAATCAGCACCAACAATCCAGACCTCCTTCCCTGAGGACAACAAGCCTCAGAGACATCATCTCATGCTCCTGCTGTCAGCTGCCTTGCACAATTTATCTTCTCATTACCTCTTTAACAGCACTGCTGTTCGCTGGCTGATCGAGGGAAATAACTCTTGTGATGGAGACGTTGGCTTTGGATATAAAGCAGTGATGTTATTATGCAGCAATATAAATGCAAAATTCCTGCAGCCAGGGCCCAGAAGAGCTTCGGGAAGGTGGAGAACACCTGGGTTGCTGGAATCTAAAAGTGTTGCTCTCTGGTTTGGATAAAGTCACCTTAGGGCAGGTGGTGTTGTCATGAGAGAAAAAGGTGATGGGGTGGGGAGAGGGGAGGGGAGGGGAGGGGAGGGGAGGGGAGGGGAGGGGAGAGGAGAGGAGAGGAGAGGAGAGGAGAGGAGAGGAGAGGAGAGGAGAGGAGAGGAGAGGAGAGGAGAGGAGAGGAGAGGAGAGGAGAGGAGAGGAGAGGAGAGGAGAGGAGAGGAGAGGAGAGGAGAGGAGAGGAGAGGAGAGGAGAGGAGAGGAGAGGAGAGGAGAGGAGAGGAGAGGAGAGGAGAGGAGAGGGAGAGCTCATCTGAAATCAGAGTCACTCAGCCCTTACATACTTCATACTGTCATGTTATAGCAGATTATTTTTAGGCAATTCTTGTCTTTTGGATGCTCCCTATTTGCCCTGCTGCCCTCTTCAGAGGAGCTGGAGGCCCCACTGTGGTGTCCAAGGAAGAAGTGAGAAGAAATCACCCCAAGGAAGAACACTGGATACCAATGACCTGGCAAAAGAAGTCGTCAAAGGGAGCTTGTGCTCTGTGCAACATTTCCCCACATCCACCCAGAGCCATGGAATTCACCTGCTGACCTGCAGGGATGGGGAGGGCTCCCTGTGCTGCTCCCTCAGGGGACTTTTCCACTCTCAAAGTCCCTCCTCAGCCTGACAGTTTCTTGCCTGCATAACCCCCCAGCTGTCCTGGCACAGCTCAGCTCTGAGCAGGGCTGGACCATCCTCAGCTCTGCGGCTGTGTGAGGATTTTCTGCTCAGGCTCCTCGCTGCTCTCCCTCTCATGGAGCAGGAGTGCCTGTCACAGGAGTCAGTGGCTGTGTGGTTTGGCAAGGCACCAGGAATTCCTTATTCCAGAGGCATTCTGTTTCCAGCAGGAGCCTCAGCACTTTCCCTGGGCAGTGTCAGACACTTTTCATGGTAAATTTCCTTTTGCTGGGAATTCAGCTTCCAACCCAAACTGTTTAGGAATACTTTTACCAGCTTAATGCACATCCAAGGCACAGGGACTACAAACACTCAGCTGTTTCCAGGTGTGGGGTGTAGGCCACCAGCTCTTAGAGCTGCTGATGTCCCTCCAAGGGCACCACCTCTCTCAGCACAGCTAAACCCAGCTACTGGTAGACAAGAATTAAAAAACCCCAGCCTGCATCCTATTTATGTATTTCCAGGTCAGTCACCATTGCTTTATTTATGATATTTAAGGCTGACATTCAAGTTCTTCACCTTCTCTGTTGGTTGTCCTGGAGGAGACTTGTCAGAAAGTCCCAGACCCAGTGATGTGATACTGAGGTGTCAGCTCCTGATCAGAGGGTAAGCTGTGCTGCAAATGGAATGCAGCCAGGGAAAAAGGTTAGGAACGGGCCCTGCCCAGTCCCCAGAGCCCAGAGGCAGCTGTGGGTTGGTCTCTGACCCTACTCAGTGTCACCAGAGCTGGACCTTTTTGCCAAGAGCACTTTCCATCACTGAAAAGAGCCATGTCCAGGAGCCCTTCCTTCTCCAGGAGCCTGGAGCTGTGTGGGATGTGCCCCTCACTGCTCTGTGCAGGGAACAGGGATTAATCACAACCTCAGCCCAAAAAACCACCAGCCACTGCCAGAACAATGCAACACCAACCTTCCAGCCTGAGCAGACTCTAGGGAGCTGAGCAATGAGCACAAGAACAGGCCAGAAAAGCTCTGGGAGACCCGAGGGCAGCAGCTGCTTTGCTGGGTCACCACCTGGCCCTGCCCTGCCAGCAGGGATGAGCCCAGACGTTTTATTGCCACGTCTCTGCAAAGGGCATTGTCTCAGTCCCTCCAGCTCTCTACTTTTAGGAGGAAAAAGCATATTGAATCACATGTGGGCATGTCAGCAGGGCTGCTGTGGGCACAGGAGTTCCCTGAGTTCTGCTGGCTCCTGGCTCTCCCAGCCTTGCTCTCACTGGGTTTGCTGCCACACTGGAGAGTGTCACAGCCCGGGGACAGACAGGAGCTGTCACAAACCATTACAGCTCTGCTTCTCCAGACCTGCCCTCATCCCTGCCAGGGCTCTGGGCTCTGCTGGTCACCGGGCAGGAGCCTGTCCCTGCCCCTGTGGGTTTCCCTGCCCATGCTCCCCGCAGCTGCCAAGGGCACGGCATGGGCTGGGGGTGTTTGCTGGGCTGGAAGGCTGGAGCTGTGAGAAATGCTTCTCCCTCCCCAGATCCTGTGACAATGCTCACCCCTCACTGGTTTTGCTCTCAGCTCTGCACAGAAGCCTGCAGGAGAAGAAGGCTTTGCTAAAAAGAGGACTTTGGCACCTTGGCACGGCGTCTGCCTCTGGCAGGGTTGGAAGAAGTCTGGGCAAAGGTCTCCTCCCTCCATTCTCTCAGCACTTATCTCAAACTCAATCCCCCTCAGCTTTCACCCCAGCTGAGGGGTGGGATGCCCCAGCAAGGTGGGCAGGAGTGCTCCATGCTCACCCCAGAGCACAGACAGAGCCCCATGTCTGGCTCAGGACAGCAGGAGGCCAAGCATGGCCCTGGGCTGAACCATCACCACTCTGTTCTTTGCCTCACTGACCCTGGAAAAAAAACTCCTCAGGGCTCATGAGGTTGTTCTGGAGGGTCTGAGATGCCCTCCCAAGCCTGGTGATCCAGTTCAGCATGGTGCCAAAGCACTGGTGCAGGCACCAGCTCCCAATCCTTGGCCAGCACCTCCAGCATGATCTTGCCCATTAACTCTGCATAAACAAACAATCACTTACCATGTCAGGGAAAATAACCTCACCCGTAATCACTGATTAGAAATGTTTGCTCATGGCTGGGTATTTATAGCCTACAAGAGGTAAATGTCACCCTCATTGCCTGTGTTCATGGGAGATATTGTTTAATTAGAGATCGCAGCCTCTGGGCTGCCGCTCTTTGGAATGGGAGATGAGTTCTGCTGTTCTTTATTTACACTTCCTTCTGCTTTCCCTGCTCCTGTGCAGGACTGGGATCCTGTGGAGGAGCTGGATTTTACCTGAGATCTTGCAGGACACTGCTCTGGGCTCCCCTGCTCCAGGACGTCTCACACAGCAGCCACAGCCATCTCTCCCTCTCTGCTGTGATTTACTCTGCATCTCATCCGCCCTGTGCTGAAACCCTCCAGCTGCTCAGCCACAACACTCCCACAATGTTGTCCTTCCACAGGCAGGAAGAAGGGTGGAGGAGATAAAAAGAACAGTAGGTTCATCCTGATAGAAATAGCTCAAGCTTCCCAAATCTGTCATAGGCTTAACAGGAGGTCGTTCCTTAGAGCAGACCACAGAGGAGAAGGAGCTGGAGCAACCCCTGCTCACAGGAGAGCAGCTGTGAGCTGTGCTCTGCAAGGTCAGTGGAGGGATTAGGGGACTGAGGGAGCTTGGTTTAAAGCCAGAGACAAAAATCACAGGTACCTGAGCTCCTCACACTCCCAGAGTGTGACAGAACCTACAAGAGTGGGATGAAGGACCACTGAAGTCTCAAGGCAATCTCAGTTTGATAAGAGGTTAGGCAGGGCCTGCCCTTTGCACTCCACCCTCGAGTGGGATCAGCAGCAAACAGGATATGCTGATGAGCCTTTTTTTCAGCATCCCAGATTTGCTGTCCTTGATGTTTGTTGAACATACTCAGAGTTACTCAAATCCCCCAGCAGCCTGTGATTATCTCATCTCTGCAGACAGGGAGTTTGTACATGCTCTGACAAACCAAACATGGGAGCAGCAATCTGTCAGGAGGAGTCTGCTTCACTCTCCCTGTGCCGTGGCAGGGCTCTGTTGGTGCTGCTGGGATGTGTTGTACAAAAGCACAAAAGACATCCAGGAGCTGCTAAACCCCTTCTGCTATCCCTCTCTTTGTCTGGAGCAGCCAAACACGTTGTTCCCATGCTGCTGCTGCCAAGCCAGACGTGCCCTCACAGCATCCTTGTCACTGGGGCAATATCTGCAGACCCTGAGAGGCTACGGTGTGTGACAGTGACTAACGAGAAGTTCATGGAACTCTGTTAGGCACCAGGAGTGATCTGAGCTGGGCACTGGGGACACCAGCCCTGCTGCTCTGGGCTGGATTACAGAGGGCCATGGGGGCCTGCTGCTGGCACAGAGGTTGGCAAGGTGAGAGTAATGCCTGAAGATTTTAGTTTTTCTATTTTTCAGGTCCTGTATTGTGTTAGTGTAGAACTCTGAACTCCATATAGAGTGTTTGTAAGCTCTCTTCACGTTTTGGTCAGACAGAACAATCCTTCCAGGCCTGAGAACCAGTGCCACCCTCTGCCTCAGGCCCCCAAAAGCATAAACAGAAGTGAATTTGCGGGGGGGAGCAAACTGGGGGAATATGACTTCATTACCTGAAGATGTACTTGGACAATTAACCCCTGATATGCAAATTGACCAAACCTATATCTATCTGAAAAACTGGTGACCATCATCCACCTTGGGTGTAGCCCCTTGGGGAGGCTTCATCTGAACTTAATGCACCTGAAAGCCCTTCATTAAATATATATGCTTGTGTGTTTTTGACTTTGTCTGATCTCTAAATAAGCCTTATTTCAGGCATCAAGAGTACACCTGTGCTGTGGCACACCAGCAGGTGTGGTTTTGGTGGCTGCAGGCTGGGAAGCAGCACAGGCTGGGCAGGAGAAGGGGCAAAGCACTGCAGGAAAAGAGAATACGGGTGACCTCACCCCTAATAATTGTGTTAATTACCCAATACTGCCTGGCCCCAATGAGTAACAACAATAAGGATGACATAAAAGAGGGGGTGAGCTAGTGAGTCGGGGTGGGGGGGGGGGGAAAGGAATCATTATGGAGAAGGTACTCTGAGGATCATGAAGCAGGATCCTGGGGAGGGAAAAACCACTGTTGTGAGGTCAGTCTGGGTCTGCAGTTAGAGTCTGTTGGAACCTGCAGTCACAGTCTAGCTAGGGGAGAGCCTGCAGTCAGAGTCTGCAAACTGATATCTGCAGACAGAGTTTAGCCAGGTAAAAGCCTACAGTCAAACTCTGCAAACTGATCCCTGCAGTCACAGTTTAGCAGGAACTAACCAGCAGTCAGTGGCTGCAAGGGAAACCTCCAGCAGGAGTTGCTGCAGCCAGAGTCAGTGAATAGCTGGAGTTAAGATGACTAAGCCATGAAGAGGAATAAAGCAGGACCCTTTTAATGCTGTGTTTAACAAGAAGTCTGTCCTCAGCTCATTTTTACCCTCTAATAAGAGGGACGCTGCAACAGAGCAGCACACAGGTTACAGCTCAAAACCACAGGAAGCCCTCGAGTGCTCTGGCCTTGAGCTCCAGGATGCCACTTCTCTCTCTTTCCGAGTGCATTTGGGTGTCTCCTGCTAGACAACACTTGCCTTGTGTCTTTTAAACATGCCCTATTAACTGCCATCACATTTTATCACTCCTCTGGCAATATCCAGCAACACCTCCATAATTTATTGTCACTAGTTTTATTCTCAGCTGTCACAGGGGTCACAGCATGGGGGGAGAAGAGAACTTCATCCATTTCAGCACTGAGAGTGCTGCAATAATAGCTTTTCAAACAGCTGATGGTAGAGGGATATGAAAAGATAATGAATAATGAGGAAAAAAGGAACTGACCTTTTTCCAACAAGAGGCCCTTTCAGCATCATGACACTTGGAATTTGGGTGAAATGAACCCTGACTCTCAAGGCTGTGCTTTCTGACACCTCTGATGCAGACATCTCCCTCAGAGCTGGGCTGCTTAGACTCTGTTTACAGGCAAGGAAGATTTTCTAGCAGAGGTGTGTGGTGAATTGTACCTTGAAAATGCCTGTTTCATCCTGGTGGTGCTGAGGAGAGCCTCAGGGATTGTCCTGGATGGAGATATCTGCAAGTGGCCTTGTGCTCACTGTCCTTATCACCTGCTCTTAGAAGTTCCTGAGCTCAGAGATGCAGGTCCTGCTCCTGGGGTGGAACAATCCCAGGCGTGGGGATTGGCCATTTTTTGTTTGCTCCCCTACACATCCCCAGCTCTAGTGTGGATCTCCACAGACAAAGAGCTTTCCAACCAATAAATTTGGTTTCATTTGAGCAGGAATAGGGACAGGGAGGTCCAGTCAGCCAGACCTGTTCAGCCCAGATGCCTGAGAGAAGTGGCAGCTTCAGAGTCCCTTAAGGGAGTCTAAAACTCGTGTTGTGGTGCCACAGCTGAGCACCTGTGAGCCTGTTTCCAGGAGTCTCAGCTGCCCAGTCTGCCAGAAAATCCCCCTGGGAGGAGTTTCTTACCCTCCAGGAGGTTGGATCTCCCCTCCTGACTCCACAGCCCAGAAGGGAGCATACTCCACTGGGCCCTTCCCCTGCTGGGATGAAACCTCTACCCCATCCCAAGGGCTCTGATGTGGAAGAGCAAACAGTGAGGTTTGGAGCCTGGAAAGTGAGCTCAGCTTGATGCAAGCTTTGCCATAGATTTTGAAGGCAGAAGTAATTAAAGCCGTGGCTCTAAGTGGGAAATAGGCTGGGATGAAGCAGGGCTCTCTCCAAGGGAGATTGTGGCAGTCTAATCTGATATCTCTCTCTGATAAGGTAATGGAGTTTTTAGACAAAGGGAACATGCTCCATACCATCTCTGGGGGCTGTGAGAGAGCATTTGATACAGTGTCACATCAGGAGCTCATTAGTGATGCCGAGGAAAATGAGGATTACAGGAGAATTAAAAGGGGAGGGAGGAACCAAATAAAGGCGAGACAGAAAAGATCTTGTGGTAAAGGGAAAAGTCAGGCTGGGAGGAGTTGCCAGAGCTCCTAAAGGGCTGCCCTTAAGGCCAAGATTGTTCAGTATTTCTATGGAAAATCTTAATAAAAGTACATAAAGTGCTAATAACTCATGGCTGGGGAGCACTGTAAGGAAATACAACCCAAGCCTGGCTCTTGGGGCAAATAGCAGACAACCTTGAGGAGTAGAGAAATTTAGACTGGAAGAAACTTTCTTCCAAAGCAAATCAGAGCAGACTCTGGTTGCAGAGGTGCCCTGGTGACCCAGGAGTCTCTCTGTGTCCAGCTCCTTCCTTAGGTATAACTACTTGTGGCTGCTCTGGAGTTTTCCTGAGTGATATTTACTTTGGCTCATTGTTTCTCACCTCGGGGTTAAGCTTTGTGAACTCCACCATTCATGAGATTTTTTTTCCTTAATGAGCTCCCTGTAGATATTTTCAAATTTATCAGCAAGTTAATTAGTTTTGTAAACCAGGATACCCTACAGTTTTCATTTCCATGCAGCGAACACTGCAAAACTCCTGGACTTTTATTCAGGATTGACAAGCACAAGAGCACTGACTCCAGTTTTAGCACAAGCAGCTCCATATCCAGAGTGTGGAGGGGAGAACTTTGTGGCTGTGTTTGGCCTGAGTGGCTCTGACACAACCCTTTGCCTGAAGCACCATCAGCTTTTGGAAGGAGAAAGTTTGATGGAGCTGCACAAACCTCAGGAATATCAGTTGCATGACCAAGAGTGTCAGAAACACTTTATTCACTTTTTCTTGTGTTCTGTAGAAAAATTTCTTCACGTTGGTTTAAATTCCTGCAGCTCTGGGGCTGGGTAAAAACAAACTTGGAGTTTGTTCAGTCTGCCCTCCCCATTTCTGCCTCTCAATTTCAGGGAGTGACAAACAGATTTTCAGGAAGGAAAAATTCAGAAGATGTATCAGAACAATCAGATTTTTCATTCACCAAACTGCCAAGCTTTGTGCCAGACTCTACTTTTGCCCTGGTGAATGGGAGTGCTGGATTTGAGGTTCCAGCCACCACAGGAATTACCTGAGGTGCTTCTTTTCCCTGGAAATACAAAAGTGTCATTGCTTTCTGCAACAATAGCTTGTTTTCCTCCTTCCTCCCTCCCTCCCTCCCTCCCTCCCTTCTTCCTGTTGTTCACATGGAAACAAACACAGACGTGTTTAAAGCAGTTCATCTTAAGTATCTCTTGAAATCTGTACAATTGGGTGCCCTGAACCTCCCTCCCTCATACAGGCTTTATACAGAACAAAGAAAAAAGTCATTATGTGGAATTTTACGTGTGGTGGAAATTCTGTTTTTTTCTCTCATGGGGCAAGTTTAGGATTTTCAGTCTGGCCTGGGCCACCTGGGAATCATTTCAGCACTGGCTCCTGGACAGATCCTGACTTCACCTCAAGGGGACATCGCGGGAGCCTGAAGTGCTGCTGCTGGTCTCAGACTTGCTGCTGGGGTTGTGCATCAGCTCCTGGAGTTTTGCTCTGTCTCTGTCCTTCTGATGCCCTGGTCATCACCCACATCATTAAAAATGGGAGACAAGTGCTGCCTTTATTTTGGAGTCCTACAGAGGGTGGCTGTAATTTCACTTCCCCCTCATTCTGCAGTAGTCTCACTCACTCTTTTCTCCTCATTTCATTTACATAACCAAAGAGCTTTTTCTCTTGGCTTTAACATGTAACTCACTGTGACACTTGACAGTTCTCCCTTCATCACTGCACTTCTTGACCTCTAAGTTGTACTCCTTTGCTGATCAATCTCCTTCAGCTTGGTTTCCCAAGGGGGAAAAAAAAAAAACCTAACCCAACCACTTTTTCATTCCGTCTCTTCTCCTCCTGCAATAACTTTAAACCCCAATGGCCAATTCCAACCCCACTTGAAAGAATGGCAAAAGAACCTGGGATAATTAAGATTCTGCAAGGTTTTGGGTTTTTTTTTCCAAAACCTGACAGCTGAGTAGATGAGAGAGATTCAAATTAGTGGCTGCATGGAGGGAAAAGGAAGCATCTCCAAACCATTACAGATTCCTCCTGGCAACTGCCTCCTTTCAGTCAGCACCAGCCTGCAGGAGCCTGCGAGAGCCTCCAGGCTCCCCCAGTTCCCTTGGGATCAGGGAAATGTTGGGTGAGACTTAAGGGTTTGGGTTTGGGGTGTCTGTCTCTGTTTTGTGGGGGTTTGGGGGTAAATGGAGCTCAGGACACACAACCCATCCCTAAGCAACCCCACATTCCTGGTTGCACAGCCTAAGGAAGAAATTGCTCTCTTTCCTTCCAGGCTCTGCTTATTCCTAAGAGGCCTTTTCTAAATTCAGTCCATTGTGGTGCCCCCTCCTCTGAAAAATCCTGAAATTCCAGATGTGAATAGTTTTACACCTGGAATTTGGGCTGCTGCTGCTGAACCAAAGTCCTTGAGCTTGTCAGGGTTTGCAAAACAATTCCCTGAGTTTGTAAAGAGCTTTCCTTTGGGAACTGAGGAGGGTAACCCACAGATCCACCCTCTGTCCTGGGATTTCATTCCATCTGAAGCCTTTTGTGCTCATCCCACCCAAGGTCATTGTGTCCCCATGAGCATTTTGTGAGGCCTCAAAGCTCCTCAGTGTGAGTGGTGCCTCTGGTTCATCGAGTGGCTGCTGGGCAAAGAAACTCATGAGATGTCCAAGGTACCAGAGGGAACTGGGAGTTGTCCTGTAAACTGTTATATTCTAGGGTATTAAAATCCCTCTGATGACAAAATTCCTTCCCTAACACTAATTTTGGGGCATTTACCCATTTCCAGCTTCAGCCCTGCAATTCTTCAGCTCATTATAAACATTTCTCCAGCAGAACCTCTTTCACCATTCTGTCCCAGACTGGGAACAGCCACGACACATTTTCATTGTCACAATTTCCTTGATTTTCTCCTCTTCCCATCACCTTCCCACCTCACCTGTACAGGTGTACACAGCCCGGGGCCAGTCTCAACCACTCCCTGTCCCTTAACTCTCTCAGCTCCTTCACATCTCCACCATTTTTTGTTGCTGTTGTTCAGACACTGATGCCCCAACCCTTTCACACTGACCCATTTAGGTGCTCTGGTGTGTTTTTACTCCTCTTCACACCCCTGCTGGCTGACATTTGTCCTTTCCTTTCTTCACTGCACCTCTTTTCCCTGACAAGAAATTCTTAACCAAGACTCTCTGACCACAGGGACCTTTCTGCTGTTCTTTTTTCTATTTTTTTCCCTTTGTATCCTGCTTTAGAACAGTCTCCTTTCTTCCCTCTCGTTTCATTTTCCTTATACTCTGCCCTGTTTTGCTTGGACTTTCTCCTCTTACTTTTTCTTCTTACCAACTCCTCTAACTTTTCCTGTCCCCCTTGATTTTGAAGAATGAGGTGCCCCTCCCTGCTCCACCTCATCTCCATCTGTGCTGTTTTCTTTTGCATATTCATTGCTGCAGCAATTCAGCTCCTTAGATCTCTTTACCAGTCCCTGGCCTCTTCCTCTTCTATGTGGCCTCCAAATTCTCCTGATCACCTCATCTCTGCAATTTTGGACTTTCTTGGACAGTCATTTCTAACCTGTAATTTCCATTTTAAATGTATTAATTTTCAATTTCCCTGGTGGTTTGTGGTGTGTTTTTTTTTTTTTTTTTTTTTTTTTTTTTTTTTTTTTTTTTTTTTTTTGTTTGTTTGTTTGTTTGTTTGTTTGGTTTTTTTTTGTTTGTTTTTTTTGTTTGTTTTTTTTTTTTTGTGGTGTTTTTTGGGTTTTTTTTTTTTTTTTCATCCCTTTTCTTTCACCAACTCAGTGTGTGTTTGACCTTGGAGAGATGCCCCTCCAAAGCAAGATGTGTCCAGTGTCTCCTTTCTGGGGCTACAATTCTTCTGGACACTCATATGGCTTTAATCCATCACCACTGCCTTCCTTTTTTTTTTTTTTTTCTTTGCTTTAACCCCTGCAATACAGAGTTCCTAATTTCCACCCAGGGTTTTCAGCTTGAGATCTCATGGGCAGAGTCGTTGGCCTTTGCAGGATGTGAAGAGGATTGGAAGGCCTGTGGGGATCCTTTCAGGATGAGCTTTCTTTGTGAGTGTAAAATAGTCTCACCATCCACGATGATTATTAGAATAATAAAGATCTCATTAGAGAAGCAGCAGGACTGTTCTCAGGTACTGCACAGGGAAAGGCAGTAGTGTGAGATATGCTGATGCTGCCTTCTAGCAGACACATTTGAACAACTTGTGCTAATTGCCATTAATAAATATCTGCTAAAAGCATGACTGGGAACCAGGCACACGCACAACTTCGGCTGCTGATTGAAAATTGTACCACCAGGTTGTATTTTCTGCTCCCTTTCATTGTAAATCTCCAAGGGAATTTTATGTCTGCAATCAACAAAACCTTTGGGGTCTGCCTGGATCATATCCGCCACCCCATGCAGATGTTGGGATGCACTGGGACATCCCCAGGTGTGTGTTTAACACCCACCACAGCCCCAGGCTGCTTTTTTGATTGTCATAAAGCCTTAAATTCCTGTTTGGTGGCCCTTCCTCACTGGTGGTCATGGCTGTGGCCACTGCCACACTCTGCCGACCTTGGCTGTTCCCTGGTTCCTGGCTCTGCTCTCCCACTCCACAGGACACAGCAGAATTTCCTTGTGCCAGAGCAAACAAACCCATGGGAATGATGCCTTGGGAAGGCTCAGCCGGAACAGAGACTGGACAGAGCTAAGAGAATAAAGTAGGTGTTCATTAAAAGGCCTTTAAAGATACAGAGAATTCATAGCCACTGAAGGCTGGCCAGATTCCCTCATGGAGAGAGAGCCAGGGAGGGGAGATGCAGCTCTTCCCATCCTCTTTGAAACTTCATTTGCATTCATCAGCTTCCAGAAACTCCTGAAAATGCCTGGGCAAGGCAGGGCTCAGCCTTCAGAGCTGGCCTTGCCTCCTACAACTCTGATCTGATGCAGAAACCCTCAGAGACAGGAGCTCTGAGTGCTGGGGGGGCTCTAAGAGTGCAGATTTTTCTTATTACTTTCCTCTTTTACAGCTGCCCTCTCAGTTCTGTAACCAGGAACCGAATCTTCCTTGTAACTCAGATAAACTCCTGCAAGATTTCACTTGCTATTTTGAGCAAGTACAGCTGGAGGGATAATGTTTGCTTGAAAGCAATTAACCCCCCTCTGTACAGGTGAATTCCTGGGCTCTGGGATGGATTGGGAAATCTCAGGATAGGGACATGTTTTGTGCCAAGCTGCAGGGAACATCTGGCAGGCTCCTTATCAGCAGCTGCAGGTCGTAGGGTGGCTTCTGGGAGGTGCCTGCTGACAAGCAGAGGGGACAATCCGAGTGCTGAAGGGACACCCTGAGGGCTAAAGGGACATCCTGAGTGCTGAAGGGACATTTTGTGTCTCTCAGGGCTCCTGGATGCTCAGCTGTTCCCGTGGGGAAGCACAGAGGGAGGCACAGAGACTTTGTGTTCTCTGTAAATCCCCCCTGAGGACACTCAGGCCTGGCTAAGAGCCCAAATTTGGGCATTCCTCTGGTGCCTTGGGAAGGCTGAGCTGGAACAGAGACTGGACAGAGATAAGAGAATAGAGTAGAGATTTATGAAAAGGCCTTTAGGACACACCTTGGGCAGGACAAGAACCTGGCCAGGGCTACACCCAAGATGGACACAAAATGGTCACAAAATGGACCTCAAATGGACAAATGGTCACCAGGTCTCACACTTTGATAAGTTTTGGTCCATTTGCATCTTGGGGTTTAATTGTCCAATTCCAGCTCCAGGTTATGAAGTCCCATCCTTCTTGTTCCTCCCTTCAGCCACCCTTGTTTGTGCTTTTGGGCCTGAAAACTTGTCTCAGTTTTCCTTGGTCTTCAGCTTGGAATGAGGGATTTGGGAATGTCCAGGAACCCCTGAACCCCTGGAAGGAGGAATGGGGGGTTTTTGGGGTATCCAGGGGTGAGGAGAGGGGCTGAGGCTCTTCCAGGACCTTGGGGTATCCCAAAAGGAAAATTATTTGTTTTGTCTCCCTTCTCTGCGCAGAGCTGAGTGACACTGACTGTGAGCTCAGAACTGCACCCCTGGGCAGCACAGAACCTGAACTACATGAAAGTTCAAACTTAAGGCATCACCTCAGGTGATCAGGGCTGGGCCCTGGGCCCAGGATTCTCCCTTTGGAGCCTATTTCCTCTGGAGGATGTTCCCCAGGATGTGGCCCTGCCCTGCAGGTGCAGGCTGAGGTGACCAGAACACTGTGGGCAGGGCAGGTGGGATTCACTGTTTAGAGGAATTCCCCCTTGGATTCCCTGCTCAGCATCTCCGGGTAAATCCAGGCTCTTGGAGCCAATTGCACAAAGCTCCAGCCCCTGATTAATCCTGGAACAAGATTGGAAATGCAGAACTGGGGAGTCACTGCTGTGGGACTTGGGACACACATTCCCTGTGGGCCTCCCCAGACTTGGAGCACCTGAGGGAGCTACTGAGAGGATAAAGATTGTCTGAGTTCTTGCCACAGATTCCTCCTTTCCTTCTCTTTCTCTGCAGCCCAGGAGCTGCAGATCTCTCTGTGCTGGCCAGTCAGGATTCCTGGAACCACTGGGCTCCTGCCAAAGCTTGCTCTGCTCCAAAATGTCAGCTGAAATGCTGGTGGATCAGTTAATTATCTGATTTCTCCTGCAAGGCTTTATTTTCCCGAGACATTTACAACAGGGACTGAGGTACCCAGTTCCAATTCAAATCAGCTCCCTGGGCTCCTCCGTGTGTTCCCTGAAATCCTTTGATGACTCAGAGGAACAGTTGCTATCATTACCTTTTTATTTCACTTTTTTTATGCTGGAGAGTAGAGATCAGAGTAAGCAGCACGAGCTCACCAATATTCTGCTATTCCTGCAGCCACAGCTGTGCCCAGATCTCCCTTTCCTTCCTCTGTAGGAGCTCTGCTGACTCTGCACTCAGGCTGGCACCAAAGGGAAGAGGCTAGACCCAACTCAGTCCAGTCACAACCTTCTGATGATTCTACAGGTTGGAACACCTGGTGGATCTTAGGAGAATCTGTTTTTATGAAAGATCTCCACGGTTTTGGGGATTTGTGGCTGCTCTGAGGGTGATGATCACTGGGGGAAGCAGCAGGGCTGGCTGGCACAGGCAGCTTTTAGGAACACAGACAGTTTTTAGGAACATTGCCTTCTATTTCCAGGATTCCCCCAGGAAATGGAAAAGGCAGCAGTCACTTGCTTCTGAGGTTTGATTCTGCTCCACTTGAGCCATCTCAATTTGCCCTGCACATTGTCTTTTTTTTTTTTTGCACCCAATTTCCAGTGATTCTTTCCACTCCCAGTCCACACAAATGATCACATAGCTATTTATTCCCTCGTGTCAGCCTTTTTGGTGAAATTGCCTCCTAGTGACATTGTCATTCTCCCCAGTCTAAAATTCTGTATATTTTCCAGCAGCTCTATTTATTCTGAGATGGTTTTCTGTCAATCTCTATTTACACTGCATTAGTGTTTCTTTCCAAACATCTGATTAAGTTTGCAATAAAGTTTGCGCTGTGAAAGAGAAACAAAAGAGGCCAATACAATTTTCAGCAGCACATGCAGAGCCCTCAGCTGCTCTTGGTGCTTTTCTCAGGGATGCGTTTCTCACGAGAAGCCACCAAAACACTGTATTTATTTTGACAGGAGCTTACAGTGGAAAGAGGAAATGAAACAGGAATACATTTGATAGGCTTGGTGATGGGAGCTGGAGGGACTGACGAGAAGCAGCACACCCCAAACAGCAAATCAACCTGCAGAGGGTTTCATCAGCCCTTCAGCAAAGGGGCAGGGACATGTGGCTCACACAAAGATCACCTAGCTCATGGTAAGTTCATATAAAAATATTCCAGTTAAGAAAATTAGAAAACAACATGAATGGTTAGACTTAAATCTGGATCCACCTAGACTTGTGTAAACACAGAAATGAATTAGTGCCTGGTGTGGCAGTGAACACGCTGCTCCAAAAGCTGGACACTGTTTTGTCCAGCTCCCAAAATCCCGATTTTACAAAGATTAGGCAGATTTAGGAGGTGGAACAACAGATCTCTGCTCGAATTTGCCCTCCTGGAAGTCCCTATTCCAGACCTCCCATAACTCTCCTGACCCCATAGGAGAGTTTGTTGTTTCCAGGCTCTCTGCAGAACTGTCCCCTCCTCTTCCTGTGCCCCAGAAAAGATTCAGTTTTGTGCCCAGAATTGCACTGAGTGAGAGCTGGACCAAACCTGAGCCCTGTGAGCAACTCCCTGCACTTTGCATTTCAGAACAAACAATTCCTTCCCACTTTTTTTCTCTTCCCTCTCGGTGCTCTGAGGCAGCCAAACCCCTCAGACAGCACTGAGCAGGTGCAGCCTCCAACCCTCCTGTATAAAACAGAGAAGCCACCTTGGGACTTTCCATTTTCACCTTTCCTGTTTTCTCTCCTCACCAGCAAAGCCAAAATCCACAGCCTCCCAAGGAGTCCACATTTAACAAGAAGTGCAACTGGGAAAAGCCTTGCAGCTCCTTTCAGTCATCCTTCCAAGTAAAGGAGAAGAAAATCCCTGCCTATGTCTGCTGTGGGAGGACCTGGCCTTAGGCTGAGGCTTGGCAGGACAGATCTCCATTCCCAAACCTGAGACAGACTTTTGGGCCACCCAATAAACCTCCCAGAGTTGATTTTCACAGCTCTGTGATTCCTCCAACACTAATTACTAATGGAGACTAATTATCAGAGCAGTGTGTTAGCAAGTATGGAGTTCTATCCTGTCAGAGTGGTTCCAGTTCCAGTCTCACCAGCAGGAACTGCTTTTCCATGAGTCAGACAGGAAATCCCAGCATGGGAGGTCTGAGCCTGGGTCTCCCTGAGTGAAAAACACACTTTGGTCCCTATTTCTGCAGGAAATCTGGGCCAGCAACAAGTGGAAATCAAATTTCCTACGAGGTTACACAGCAGAGGGAGGAGTTAGTGACGGACAACACCAACAGAGCCAGTGCTGAGGGATTTGCAGCATTTGTGGGATTCCAGACAGGCCGTTTCCTTAGGCAAAATGGTTTGGAATGGGGAGGCTCAGAAAGACCCTGAGAGTTCCCCCTGCTGAGGCAAATCAGCCTGGTGCAGATGTGTCCTGAGCTGCTGCACAGTGACCAGTGGCCGTGGCACACTCATGGGGAAAGCACCTGGAGTAGATCTGGTCAAGAGGGATAAAAACCCTGTCCTGCCCTGTAGCCCTGGTTTTGTGCCTGAGATGTTTTGGTTTTCTGAAATTCTTTTCCCAAGGAATCTTTTTGTAACTGTACCTATGTTATTCATTCCTTTTCCTAGGAACGACTTCTTCTTGATGTCCCTCTGGTCTGACCAATGTGAGTGAAGAGGTTTGTCTTTGTTTCACCAATCAGATTGGTCTGTGTAGAATAGTATAAAAGGGAGATACATCCCAAAAATAAAGGAGTCATTTTCAGCCTTCTGAAACTCTGGGTCGTTGTGGTGTAAACAGTGTCACTGCCATTCCTGCTGTAAGGTGGGGAAGTCTGGCAAAGGGTATGGCAAGATCAGATTTTGGTAGTCTCCAAACGTACCCCATAGGTTTGAGAGGGTCTTTACTAGCTAGAGGATCTTAACTAACTAGAGTTACCTGAACTATTTAAAACAGCTCAGGTGGAACCAGGTTCCTCGGCTGGCAGGAGACCAGGCTCCTGCACGGACCTCGGAGTGCCCCGGCAGCCCCGAGGGCAGGGCCGGACCTGCGGGACAAGGGAGGGGACGTTCAGGACCTCGGACAGAGGCCCCGGCAGGGACCGGCACAGGGCGGAGGAGGAAATGCTGGTGGGGCTGCTCAAACCATCGTTCTCCTTGGGAGGCAAAGGCTGAGGACACACATTGGTAGAGAAAACAGCACTGTGTGACCTGAAAATGAGGTTGAAAATGAGGCCCAACCCCTGCCTGAGTTCAGACACTACTCTCCAAGTATCAGCTTTTAAATGAAGGTCTCTGCTCTCTGCTGCTGGTGGAATTACACATCGCTGCCAATGGCACTGAAGTTGATCAGTTGCATCATTTGGGACCAAAATAAGGTTTTACTCACATTGTCCTCCTGCTGCCAACCACAGGAGTCAAGCTCACCTCAGCTCTCTCCCAGTTTCATATAAGAAATATTAAGCTGGTTTAACTTTGATAAAATCTACATCTAAATAAGAGTCCCCTCTGAAGGAGAAAGACTTATGCTGATGTGTGGAGCTGAAGTAAGATTGACATTTGGAGGATGTGAAATCTTTTGGGAGGCCCTAAAATATCCCCTAAGTAGGTCAGCTCGGTGACCTGGATCTGTACTTTTAATACAAGAGTAGCCTACATTTGCTGTGTTTGCTGAGGAACAAAGGCTTTTTGGGCTATGGGTTTATTTTTAGTAGTTAAATGTGACCTTTGTAGGAGATCCTATAATAAGAACAATGACAGAGCTGGCCAGGGGTGAGTCACACCACACGCTTTGATTTAGAGATGATGAACACACATCATTTATCCTCTGGTCATTTCTAGGAGAAACTCTCATAGATGCAATTTTCACTGGAGCAATCAAGTCAATACTCTCAAATAGGAGGGATTTCTTGATGACAAAAAAAAAAAAATTCCATGTCTTACAAGGTAATTAATCATAATTTCCATCAATGGAGAACAGATTATTTAGGATCTAAAATGAAAGAAGAAACCCCAGCAAGGCCAGAGGTTCCCCACTCAGATTTCAGCAGCCACTATCCAGGAGTTTTTCCAATCAATCCCATAATAAGCTCCTTTGTTTCTCAATTTTCCCCGTTCTAAAACAGTCTGAACAAGGAAGTACAGAAAGGCTTGAGCTTCCTTCCTCCTTTGGGATGTTCCTCACCCTGAGCAAACCTGCCTGGATCAGCACTCCAAATCCCATAACCCAGCCACAGGAGAAACTGCAGCCTGGGCTGGGAAAATAAAGCTTTTATTCCTGTCTAAGCACATCAATAATTCCCAGCCTTCCCTGGGAATAAATCTGAGTTTTCATATGCATCACCCCTCTGATCCAAATCCATGTGGGGTTCATGGAAAATCAATATTTGTGTGAATATTCTTCAGGCGAGGGATGAAATTAGTCACAAGATATTAAGTGAAAGATACATGAGATGATAAATGGAGTGGCTTCTCAAAGGACATTTCCCTCTCAGGCCCTCTGTGAAGATCTCACTGGCTCAGATTAAACATTCCAGCTCATCCGGGGACCAAGGAGCTCTGGATCATGGGAGGCTGGCCTGGATCCTCATGCTCCTCCAGCCCACAGAATTCCTGCTGCACAGGAATTCTGCGCTGCACATCTCACCCCCTCTCATAGAACCATGGAATGGTTTGGGTTGGAAGGGCCCTCAAAGCTCATCCACTCCCTGTGGACTCAGTATTTTCTGAGCCTGAGAATTGCTGAGCTCTTCTCAAGAGAAACTTTTCAACAGTTTTCTTTTTCCCAAAACAACCTTGTGTAAACAATATTCCTTTCCCATACCAACAGGTGTTGTTTGCTATTTCTGTTACTGAGCCAATGGGAGAGGTGTCAGTCCTATGGACCAATAACGTGCCTTTAGCACAGCGTGTTATAAAAGGGCTGAATGAATTGTAAATAAACCTTCTGATTTCTACTGCCGTCTGACTGGAGTCAAGATCTTTATTTCCTGTCCTATTGCAACAACTCCCTGCCACAAGGCTGCTCAGGGCCATGTCTGAGCTCCAGGGAGACTTTTCACTGAACCATCCAACATTCACTGCAACTTCCACTGCTCTCACCTCCTCTGCTCTGGAGAAATGACCAGGCAGTGGTTGTCCTTTTGCTAGGACACGATTAAACACCTTGAAACAGGATCAGATCCGTCAGAATGGGTTATTTGTAGGAATGCATCTTCACACCTGAGCAGGTGTTTCCATATAGGGGAAGGTTTTAAGACTCACCCCAAAACCCCTTAAGGGAAGGACACTGGAAGTTTCTTTGCTTTCCTGACAGTATTTGGGTCAGTGCCAATTTTTATATATTATATATAATGTATTATGTATTATATATTATGTATTCTCTATTATGTACTGTATTTTATATCTTATGTAATATAGTATATACTATATACTATATACTATATATAATATATAAATGAAAATATTTAATTAATTATTAATTAAATACAATGGCACAATAATAAATGTCACCATTTAGATTCCATGTCTTTGTGTTTGAGAAATCATGGAATGACAGTGTGGCTTTGATCTGAGTCCAAGGTGAGGCACAATTCACCTCACCAGAACCTGCCTCTGCCATGACCTGCTCTTGTTCTTGGGTCCTCATAGACCCAACCCCTTGTGAAGACACCCTGGGCTTTGTCCCTGTCTTTTGTCATCCAAAAGTGAGGTGTCTCAAGGTGATTTTTTGGGTTCCTCCTACCATACCAGGAAAACCGGAGACATCTCCAGAGCAGAGTGTGGGAAGCCTTGGGATGTGGTGCATCAGCCCCTGGAGGTTTTCAGCTCCTGATCACAGCAGAGGTGGCTGAAATCTTGGATCTTGCCTTTTGAGTGCCAGCTCAAGCCTTGAGTGGGGCCAGCATTTACTCACATATGTGGGAAATATTCATTTATTATCTCATTTCTTAACGAAACTCTGCGACCTCTGGGTGAGTGACATGAAGTCAGCACAGACTTTGATTCCATGGGGTGGAGAGGCCACAAAGGATTTGTGACAGTGTCTGAGGACCTGAATGTGTTTGATTGCTGCATTTCTGGAACTCAGCACAAACCTCTGTGAGGAAATTAAGAGACGAATTACATCTCTCTGCTGCATCTCCATGACAAACAGAATTTGTGTACTGATTGCACCTTGATTTTGTTTGGTTTCCAGAGTTTCAGGTAAATGGGATCTGTTTATTTAAGTAACTTATAAATTTTGGAGAATGAGCTCAGTTTAAAGAGGTATCTAAATTTAGTGTAGTGATAAGTTCTTCTAATAATGCCCCAAGAGCAACAATTTTCTTCTATATCTCCCAAACTCCAAGTTAAGTGCTTCAGAAGCTCTTTGGATGGCAAATTTCTCCTGGAGTTAAGGTTGTGGCAGCCTCATAACTGTGTCGATAGCTATCACAATTACTGATTCGTCTTAAAAGTGGTGAGCAATTTCAGCAGTAAACAGCAGATCTGTCCCAATAATCTGCTGATTTACCCCACTGCCATGGCTGGGGAACCTAAAGCTGAATTTCAAAGCCACACCTCTCACTGAGGCAAATGTGACTTTCAGCTTGTTGGACTCAGGTTCTGGAGCTGCTGATAGGAAGGGAATTAATGGGAATTAATTAATGGGGAGTTAAAGAGGGTGATAACAGCTGAAGTGGGATTAGTGGTGTGGGCTTTCACCCTTACCTCTCTGTGGTTATCTCAGAGAAATAATCCATTATTGGGAGCAAAAGACAGGATGCAGGCATTGAATGATATGGAGTCAGCCATAAATAAACATCTGAAGGAAAACTGCCAGAACTCCTGGGAAAACGGCTGCCCAATGATATTGAGCACCCCAAGAGCTCCAGGATGTTCTCAGCTTCCAAATGACAAGGTGTTTCCTCCCAGAGAAGTGACTGGGAATCTGAATGGCAATGAGGGGAATAAAAACCCTTATGGAGTCATAAAGCTCCCAGCTGCAGATGGAGCAGCTGGCACAGCAGGGACAGGGACATCAGGCACAGTGTGACACTCCCCAGTGTCCTGTGTATTCAAGAGCAAACCTGGGGATGTGAGGCACCAGCCCTTGAAGGACCTCCAGTGCTTGAGCTCATTTTAACTCCCCTCACACCCTGGATGGACATGCGGGACTCTGGACTAGAGAATTCCATTATTATTTTTTTACTGGTTGTGGCTTTACAGAAGGGTTTTATAAACTCATCCACCCTTCAAAGCTGATGTCCTGCAGTAGGCACTGTCCAGAAGAAGCCCTTGCTGTGACCATGTGGCCTCAGGAGGGAAGTGACCCCAAAATGCTGCACTCAAACTTTCCAGAAAGCCCAGTGCCTGTGCTGGCTCTGGGGTGGAAGGGCAGGAGGGAAAGAATTAAACCCTTTTCACTGTTCCTTGTCCAGGTTCTGTTGGGAGAAGCTCCATGGCAAGGAGGGAGCAGAGGGCTGGTGATCAGCCTGGCTTCAGAGCCCTCCACTCGTCCTTGAGGACACACAAGGACACTCCTGATTATTCTGGATAAATCTGAATAAATCAATACAGAGCAGCACGGGATGACCCCAGGCTGTGTCAGGAGGAGGATTAGCAGCAGCCAGTCTCATCTTTGCTCTTTAGTCTTGACAAATCTCTGGCAGCAGGCACCAGGTCATGCCTGTGCCTCGAGGGGAGGGGACTGGCAGGAGGATCTGCCTGTTGCTCAACCTTCTGCCGAGGCATCAGCTCATTTTCCTCAGCCCTGCCTCTGTCTCCGGGCTGAACATTTGTTTTGCTTGTGGGCAGCATCATGAGGTGACTCCCAGCCTGTCCTACCACTTCTGGGCTTTGTTAGCTGTACCCACCCCCTGACACTGGGACATCCTCCCCTTATCCTGAATTTTGAAAGAGAGAGCCAAGCTCGGGGGGGAAGGTTGCGGGGGGGGGGGGGGGGGGGAGGGGAGAAGGGATTTGGACTCTTCTCTGAGCCTGCTGTCACTCCCCAGGAGCCTGGGGACAGCCCGTGTAACACTGCCACCACAGCTCCTGTCACTGCAGAACTCCCCTTTCCCTTCTAAGCACAGTTTTAGTTCGACTGGACACAGTGCCAGGAGAGCCTCTCATCCTGGATCCTGGAAACCCCCAGCCAGGCTGTTCTGAGGAACAAATCCCTCACTTCTCTTTCCCTGCTGTCTCTTTTCCCAGCTGAGAACTCAGTCCCACAAAGCCAACAGGATTCAGGAGAGATTTGGAAGGGTAAAAGTGAAAAAAAACCCCAAACCTTGTGGATAGAGATGTCAACGAAAGAAATAAGATAATAAATGTAAATTAAGAGGAAAATAATGAAGAGAGGGAATAAAACCCAAATGAAAACAGTTGTTCATCAAAAACCAACAGATGCCCAGCCAGTCTTGAGCAGAGCCTCCCCTCCAACTCCTCCTTGGTTTTGTTCCTGACCATGACTTCATGTTGCCAAGCATTGAAAGGGGCTTGTGGAGTCCCCATCCCTGAAAGTGTCCAAAAAATGTCTGGATGTGGCCCGTGGGGGTTCAGTAGTGAACAGGGTGGTGAGTCTAGGCTGGACTTGATCCTGAAGGTCTTTTCCAACCTTAACATTTGTATGATTCCATGGGGTCAATGGGGTCAGCTGGGACAGCTCCTTGTCCCCCCAGCCTGGTCCTTGCAGGGACTGACCCCTCTAGTGACCAGCACTGCTCAGCCCCAGCCTGAGGCACCTCCTGGGGACAGCAGCTCCACCCTAACCCAGCCCACACCCCTCTGCCCCCTGAGACACTCTGTCCTTTGCCCAAGAGCTGTCCCCAGGTGCCATTTGGGAACAAAGGACTCAGGGTTTGAGAGATCCTTCTGGATCCTCCAGCTGCAGCATTGACACCTGGAGTTACAGGAACCAGGATAAATAAATTGGCTGGAGCCAGGGCTTTCCCAGGGTTGTTTCCTATTGTTCTGGCAGATTTTGGGTGTCAGGAGTTCACATCCCTCATCCATTCAGTGAGAACCTAATGCTTGTGTGAGAATCTCTTCCAGACACAGGTCCCATCCTGGAGAGGTGGTGGGACAGATTTTCCTTCTGAACTGGTCCAGGTCTCATGAAAATTTCATGGGGAAATAATGAAATTACCATAGAATGACATCAAATTTCCAGGAATCAAGTCCCTGCCCAAGAGGACAGAGCCAGTGCACAGTGTCTGACTGACTAGGTGTCTCAAACTCAGAGCAGTACATAAAAATAATAATAAAAATAATGATAAAAATAATACCAGCATCCTCTGCCTGCATTATTCTGCCTCAGCTGTTATATACACTAATGAGGACTTCCACTTGTATAAATGCAATGTGTTCTCTACTGAGCATATTATTTGTAGGTCCTCTAATAAATCAATGTTTTATGCAAGCAAAATCCTTAAAGTTAATGTGAGCAAAAAATGCGCTCTCATCCCCAGCAGCTCCCAAACCCCTGCAATGCAGCCTTTTATTATTTCTGTAAAAGAAAAAAAAAGGGGGGAAATCAATAGAGATTCCTCGTGCGTAATCCTCAGCAAGATTAGCACTTTGTCAGCCTCTGGTGTAATCTCCTGGAAAACAGAAAGGAGAAGGGTAAGAGGGTGAGGAGGAGGGGAAAAAAATGACAGAAGTCACAGAGAAGCCTGGAACCAAGGATTTGTTGGGAGTGTTCATTGTGCTTCTTAAAAAGAATATTTCAGAAGTGACTCTGGCCTGCTCCCCTTGGTGCTCAGCAGTTCCTGGAGATGCCTCACTCAGCTGTTGGAATATTTAGATGGGAGGAGAAACCTCCCATCTTAATATCTAATCTCCAATATTTAAATTGGAGATTTATAATTGGAGGAGAAACCTCCCAATTTAGCAGTGAAGCAGCAAAGTTCCCTGTGTTAAAGGGGGATTTAGGACCTAAATGCATGGGAAATCCACCAGCAATGTGCAAGCTGTGAGCTTGGACCATAGCTTGGATCAAGAGAAGGGCAGGGAGGGGCAGGAGTGCACCAAACTCCGTCTGAGAGGCAGGATCTGGGGTGTCAGGTCAAGTTTGCTGTTCCCCACTGTGGAAAATCAGATTAGAGACAGAGCAGAAAGTGAGGGAAATATTAAAGGTAATAAGGCATTCAGAAATCTGTGAAAGTAGGCTCCAGAAACAGAAAGAGTGGAAGAATTTGGAATCAGCTGTAACTGCAAAGTTTGAAAGTAGGAAAAGTTACAATAGTACAGCAAGCAAGGACATAAAACAATAATCTGAGTCTTAGGTTTGGCTAGGATAGATCTTGAGGCTGCAGAAAAATATGCTCAGCAGCATAATAGAAAGTTTTCAGCTTAAAAATGGAATATTGTTTATTGTCAATAGAAAGCACACAAGCAAGCGCTGTTTGCAGCAGGTGTACCTGTGCTTTCAGTGGTTGGCTGGGACAAATGTCTGTGAGCTTTAGCAATGTGCTATTGGCTGGAAAACTTTTAAGATGCTCTGTAACAAAGAGATCTTGGGCTGCTGCTGGCGGATGTGACTTGTTGCCATCCTTTAGCTGTGTAAAACCCTGTTACGAGACTATGACTGTAAGTAACCACAAACATGAAAAAGAGAACCAGGAGAAGAACCACATATGCAACTATCAAGGTCTTTGAAATGATGGAGTTTTGTAAAAGCTGCCAAATAATGCCAACAACAGGCTCTCTCTCGTTTGTGAGAAATTCTTGTTTAAAGAATTGACTGTTTAAGGCTGTGGCCTATTTGAGCTGTAACAAGTATATAACACTGTACCGGGAGAATAATGTCAACTACTTCAGCTTAAATTCAGACTTCAGCTTAAACTTCAATAAACTGATTTCAATTCAAACTCCAACCTATTTTTGCTCAAGCTTTAGCTCAAAGCTCCCTACTTAGATTATTTTACACCCCCTCTTTTAAAGTCCTGTGTCTAAAGACCCCACCCCACTGCAGCCACCCCGGGGTTAAACTCACACAGAAGCTGCACGGAAGCAACCCAAACAGGAGAAAGAGGGAGAAATAAAACAAAAGGATCAAAGGCGTGGGACGAAAATGGGCAGAGAAGGTTGGGATCACACCAAACAATTCACTGGGAATAATCACCTCTTTGGATTCAGGCCAGAATTAAAGGATGCTGTAAGATCAGGGCAGGACAGAAGGCTGGGTCAATGCTGTCGAGTTTTTGGGGCATCTTCATTGAAGACTGTGGCTGTGGGTGGCTGTAAAAGCAAAGTCCTTTATTGCAGGGATAAATCAGCCCCATTAAGGCAGAGGGGTTACAGTCAGAGCCAGTGGGCACAAAGTCATTTAACACAAAGGCTCTGAGTCCCAAGCAGGAGCAGCAGCCACAGCAGCAGTGACAGCACCCGTGCTCTGTGTCCTGTCGGTGTCTTTATCTGTACCAGTCACAGCAGCAGCAACAGTGGCATTGGTGTTTTTCCTGAGTCTCTCTGTCAGCATTCTCAAAACAGTGCATTTTATTCTATTTTTGGCCAATCAGGCTTAAACACAAATTTTCTATCATAGTGCTTAGACCTGTCCTGTGCTAACGTTGATGTGCAAAGGCAAACACAAATTCTTACACAAATTCCACGTGTGTAATTCCATCTGTTCCATCTAGGAAAGTTTTAGCAACGTTACATTATTTTCATTAAGCCGAGGGTTTATCTGTCTTTGCAAAAGGCAAAACTACTAAGTTTTAAACTAGGTATTAGGTCTTTTTTTACTAGCTACTTCAGTCCCTATTTAAAACTAAACTTGCATTTCTACCTCATGTCTGTGTGGGTTTATGTATCTTAGTTTTTCTGAAGGTTCCTCACATTTCTGGGCACTCCTGGGCCTGTGTGGATTTGGCCCAGGGAGATTCATGCTCCAACTGACAGGCACTGCTGGCATCTCACAGAGCTCAGCAGCAGCAGCAGCTCCTCGTGTGCAGGTGCCCACAGCAGGGTTCTCTGCTGAGGACATTCCCCCTCCCAAACTGCAGTTCCTGGAAAGCAGAGGAAGTGCAGGAGCAGAGCTCCAAGCTGCAGTTTGTACAAACAACCCAGCAGCTTCTGCTGCTGCTGATGAGCAGCTGAGCTCCTCGAGAGGCCCTGCTGCCTTTTAGCCCTATCCTCCTGCTGGAGCCATCCCTGGCTTGTGCTCAGCCCCACCTGACAGCACAGAGCCAGGAGCCTGAGCACAATTCCTGCTTTTCATTAATAATTTATTGAGGGAAAATGGAAATGAGCCTTGGGTTTTTCCTTGCAGTCCCTCCTTTAGCTCGCTGCTGTGGAAATGGCCTCCCAACAAACCCGAGTGATCTGTGAATAAATATATATTGACAGTAACTCCTCAATCTCTGGAGCTGCTTTTCATGCAGTTCCCATTTCACCTGGCAAACATAAGGAAGGCTTGAAGTAAAAACAGGCAGAGAAAACTGAAGGTGCTTCATGAAGAATTTGCATTCTGAAGACCTCCCCAAGTTACCCCTGAGGAGTTACAGTGAGCAGACCATGATTACTGCCAGGCAATCACCATCCAAGCCTCAGACTTCACTCCAAAAGTTACTACAGCTGGTTAATAACAGCTGTTAATATTATTGTTGCATGGAACTGATCAGCTCGATGTGGTGATGGAAGAGTGGTGGTGTTGGTTTTGCTGCCAATTCCTCCATGCTGGAGTTGGAGCTGAATGATGAACACACCCCAAGAAGTGTCACAGAAATGAGGCTCCACTTGAAGCCTGAATTCCTGGAGAGGAGCTCCTTTCTCTTCAGTGAGTGTGCAGAAGAGTAAGCTCCTGACTATTAGACACCCTAGTGGATGAGTAAATTCTCTTGTAATTTTTTTCTCCAGATCTAGGAGTTCCCCAAACCAACAAACTTTATTTATTTAGCTCCTGGCACTGGGATTCTGGACTCCTTACAGAAAACTAGCAATAAAGTCTTCAAAAATCTCATTAAAAGATTAGCCTGCTATCACCAGCAGCTGGAACATTGCAGAGGAGTGTGCAGAGCTCCCAGTATAAGGAGGTAGAGGAAAACCTGGGCAAAATTCTGCTTTCAGAACATTCCATCCATCAACCCTGCACAGCTGAGATGAGGATCCAAAGGGCAGCATGTCACCAAATATTGGCTATCAAAAAAACAGGAGCTGATGTTCTCCTTGCAGCCCCCTCCAGCTGCCAGCTCTGATTAGAGAAATGTCCCATTTTTATCTCCTCACTGAAGGAGGCACCTTGGCTCCTGATTCAGGCTAGGCTGGGACTTGGGCATGTTGGGCAAATCCCTAAAGCTCAGTGGTGATCAGCCAGGTCCTGATCCTTGATTCCTGCACAGCTCTGGCTACAGCAGCTCAGTTTCGTGTTAGTTCTGGCCTAGTCTTGAAGGCCTCCAGGGATGGAGGAACTTATTGGTCATGTTAAGTTTATTCCTTATTTTATTTTATTTTATTTTATTTTATTTTATTTTATTTTATTTTATTTTATTTGGTTGGTTTATTTATTTAACTATTAATTAATTTTGTTTATTTGCTTGTTTGTTTGTTTTATTTATTATATAGTGGCCATTCCAGCACCTAAAAGGGCTGAAGGGGGCTTTTTCACAAGGGCCTGGAGAGACAGGACAAGGGGGGATTGTCTTCACCTGGGAAGGGCAGGGCTGGGTGAGATATTGGGCAGGAATTGTTGGCTGTGAGGGTGGACAGGCGGGCTCTGGCACAAGAGGAGCTGTGGCTGCCCCTGGATCCCTAGCAGTGCCCAAGGCCAGGTTGGAGCAGCCTGGGACAATGGAAGGTGTCCCTGCCCATGGCAGGGGTGGAGTGGGATGAACTTTAAGATCCTTCCCATTTTGGGATTCTGTGTTGCTTTCTTGAGTTAAACTGATTTTTCTCTGTCTGCCTGGGCTCAGCTATTAAAGAAATTCTTTATTAGATCTGTCAGCTCAGCTCAGCTCAGCTCACCTGATATGTGTATGCTCTCTTTATATTCTGTATTTCCTGTGCTGTCTGAATCCCTGATTTCTTTGTGGAAAAAAAAGCAAATTTTCTCAAATCAAGAAATTATTCAGCTCTTATATTCAGAATTTTCTCTTCCTTCATGGCTGATTGGTTTAAATTCCGAGCAGAGCTGTGCTATCTCACTGGGGCTGTTTGCACACCTCTCTTGATGCACCACTTCAAAACTGCAAATGAAAGTTTTTGTCAGCATTGGGGTACCTCGAGCTCAGCAATGAATTTTGATGTCTGTTCAAACACTGCTCCTTGTTTAGTTTCCTGTCCAATACTCAAAAACAAATTCTTAAAACTTCTCCCGTGTAACTTCAGCTGATAAAAGGCAGGTAACGAGAACACCTGGAAAACTGAGGAGAATTGTCATGAGTGCAGCCCAAGAATTTTAATCCAAGGGTTCAAATAAATACCTGCAGGCACTTTGCTGTTGTCTGTCATTTTTCCCTGAGCTCAGTGCCAGCCTCTCTTTCATCCTCCTGCTCTGAAAAGGACTGGATTTTCTCCTGGGAGCTGTGGTCACGCTTTCCAAACGTGCAAAACTTTTCCGTGAAGTTCAAGTTAGCCTGGACAACTTTTGGAGCTTATGTAAGGGAAAAAAAAAACACTTTGGTGCCTTTTTTCTTGTTTTTTAGCTCCCACAAGACATAAATCATGTCAACAACAGGATTCCAACAGCATCCACGCTACTGTCTTGTTGGTAGGATAAAGCACTGTTTTGGAAAGAAATCTCAAACCCTTCAGATAATCCCCAAACCTTTCTGATACAGGATTGACACAGAAATGAGCCCTGGGCTTTGCAGCGTGTCCTGTTTTTTTATGAGATCACAACAAAGTCACTGTGAGTCCCCTCAGTGACCACAAGGACACAGGGAGGCTGCAGCAGGTGGGGGAATAATCAGAGGATTTTATTAAAAGAGACATGAAAGGGGATGTGTGTGTTCCAGGTGTTTGTTTTTTTTCCAGTGGAGAGGGTACAAAAATATAGATATTTCTTGAGATAATCTGGAAGGGATCTCCTCGACCCCCTCCTCCTTGGTGGATCTGTGGTGAGCTCCCCAGTTTAGTCTCTCATTGTAGCTGCTCCTGCATCATTTTCTGCCATGCCAAAGAAAGCACAAAGTGAATGTCAGCCTCAGCAGGTTTAGCTCAAATCTTCCTTAATTCTCATGCTTGGCCTGAAGCCCCAGTGGAGAAAACTCCAAAGGCTCTTAAAACACTTGGTGGGAAGGAGGTTTGGGTTTTCAGGTGCTTATAAGTGTGGGATCACTCTTGGCAAGATTGCCTGTCTCTCCACTCTATTCTAGTTGATACAGGCCCTTCAAACCAAGAAGTTGATGGGTTTTAGTCGGGAAATGCTATTTTTTTTCTTTTTTTTTTTACCCTGAGCATCATAACTTGCCTGTGACGCAAACATTTCACTCACTCAGCCTCTGTGCCCTCAGACAAAACTGGGCTCAGCTCACCACAGGGCCATCGCACAGACACCTGAGCCATTCTGGGCCACATCTTCAATTTAATCTGCATTCAGGTGAGGGCTGGACCTTGAGAGGTCGAAGCAAACAGCTGCTGATGTGCCTGAACATCTGGCTCAGGTCCCTCACGTTGGAGGAACGTCCCCTGAGCTGTGCTGGCACCAGTCCCTGTGGCATCCCCATCACATCACCAAGACCAAAGGCACCACTCTGCCCTCCTGGAGGTGGCTGTGGCTCCAGGACAGTGACTCATGTCTGCAAATTCCACACAAACAAACAGCCCTGAGGTCACCGTGTCCCTGTGCCCCCACCAGGCACGTCTGCTGTCCGTCAGTGATGTCACCTGCAGGCTGAGGGTGACACCCAAAGCCAGCTCTGCATCCCCCACAGGACAGGGCTGCTCTTCTGCCCTGCCACACCTCTGGCCCTTCAAATGAACGAGTTATAGGCAGAAAACACCTGTCTGTATTTCTGTGTGCTCAGCAAGGCTAACCCTGACCCAGGACTCCCGTGGTTCTGCAGCCTGGCTGATAGAAAACATCTTGGGAGATAAAGGACCTGCCAGTCTCTGGGAAATGACAGGCTCTGGGTTGTTCTCTGGGTTGGAGAAGGGAAGATGAGAGAGCAAAAATGCAGCTCTGTATTAAACCAGGCAGGGAAATAAAGAATTTTAATTGTTTTCTTGTCTTCATTGTTGCTTTGCAGTCCCAGTAATGTCACCCTCCATTTTATCCCCTCTGCAGAAATCTTTCCACTCTTCATCTCTCACATTCCTTTGTATCTCTGAATCACAGACCTGCAGAATCACACAAGGTTTGGGTTGGGAGAGACCCTAAAGCTCATCCAGTGACCCTAAAGCTCATCCAGCACCATCCCTGCCATGGGCAGAGACACCTTCCACTATCCCAGGGAGCTCCAAACCCCATCCAACCTGACCCTCTAAACTGGTGGAACATTTTAACATTTTAGCATAAGCTATTTTCCACTGCAAAAATTGCTTTCATTGAGATTTTCTTAAAAAAAAAAAAAGATTGTGTATTTTTAACATGGGTTAAAGGGGTATGTTGGTGTGTCACATTTGTGGGAAAAGGAAAAAGTGACTTTTGGGCAGCTCAAAAATCCATGTTAAACAGCTTGGAGTTAGGTAAGGAAGGGGGAAGCTATTGCTGATGAGAAATGGGAAATGACCCCCTAAAATGGAAAGGAAAAGCTGAATCCTGGACTCACCTGGCATCAGCTCAGCTGAGAACCAACTAAGAAAGAGAATGACAAAACTTTTGGAAAGAACAGACCACTGCATCTAACTTTGGGGCTTGCTAATTGGTGAGAGATATAAGATCAAGTCTGTCATTAATATCTGGAAAAAAGAACTTGATGGACAGCACTGTGGGTGGCAATCCTGTCAAAGTTTCGATCAACGTCGATCAAAACCAGTTTCTTCAGCAGCAGCAGGCAATGGTGCTGCCTGTGTGGGTTTGGGAGGAGGAACACACAAACCAATTAAAAAATATCTTTTATAGTTGCTAAGGGCCAGCCAGCCCAGCACTGAGAGCTCTCTGCACTTGGCTGTGGACTGGCTTGTGTCAATCTCTGCTGGGTCACAAACTGAGGTGGGATAAAGGTTCCTGATCTGGAAGAGGGAGCTGGAATCCCCAGGTAATCCCAAGGGAATGACAAGCCCAGCCTCACCCCCTGTTATGTCCAAAGTGGGAATAGCCCTTGCCAGCTGGTTCAGAGGCTGAGGCAGATGAGCTCAAGGTTGGGTCCATTGGGGAAAATTTCTGCACGCTGTGAATTTACATTTCCCTTCCCTCGCAATGCCAGCTTCCTTTCATTCCAGTTTAGTATTCCAGATTTATGCAACCAGATTTCTTTGATCTAAACCAGCTCACAAAAGCTTTCAAGATGTCTTTGCCTTTGGAGCCTGTTGGAAAAACCCAGCTCTACAGAGACGGGGCAACTGAGAGGCTTTTTAGCCTTTATTTTAAAAATCTTTAATTTAAAAATCTTCTTTTTTAGCCCTTTTTAAAATCTTATTCTTTTTAGCCTTCTTTAAAAGATCTTTTTAAAGATTTTATTCCATTATCAATCTCACAGAAGGGTGAGACACAAGAGATGTATAACTCAATGCCATTCTATCAGAAGCCAAACTCTCTGTTACAATACCTTATAAATGTTTTTAATAAACCTATTAGCTTTTGCCACACAATGCTGCTGATACTTCTAACATCAATCACCGATTATTTTACCCCACATGGTCTCACTACAATGCATCTTTCACAGTTCTAATTCTCCAAAATATCTGATCTGTTTGCAAGGCCATTATTTGAAACTTGTTTCCGGTTCCATTTCTCTCTCAACAACGTCTTCTCTATCCCATGGCCTTTCTCAGTCAGCACAGCTTATCTCAGAGTTTGCACACAGATGGACAAGTGTGGTGGTTTGTAAAGAAAGTGATTTTTCAAGAAGTTGCAGCAAAAACCAATTAGTGACAGCTTGGTGGACCAACTAGAAAGATGATACGTGTCTGCGAGCACACAGAGGGTTAAATATCAGAGGATCATTTCCTCCCTGCCCTTGCCCTGTGTGAGCTTTCAGTCAGGCTTTGAGAATCCTCCACAAATCCATTTCTCACAGGAGCCTGTGAGCAGGAGAGGCAGAAGATGATTTTGGGGGCCTAGATGTGCGTCCTTGAGCTGCTGTGACCGTGGGGTCCCTCCCTGCTTTGGGGCCACTGCTGCTCCCCTGATGGAGATCTCTGGCACTGAACCCTTCCCCACAAACTGCTCAAACCAACCTGCAGCCTCTGTGGATTTCTCACCACAGGAAGAGCAATTTTTTTGGTTTTTTTTCAAGGAGGAGCTGTGTGTGCTTAATGAAAACCCCTGAGGATATTTCAGGTCATTCCACAGAATGAGCGAGTTCAAACCTGGGAATAAAAGGATTAATCCTCCGAGGAGGAAGTCAGAGCCTTTCACAGCCAGAGAGGGACCCTGCATCACCCCTGGAATGCTAATTACACTGCTACAGCCAGCTTGTCAGAACACTGGGGGTAGACAGATTTTCAAAGCCAAGAGTTGGCCACGGTCAAACATCTCAAGCCAGGTTCTCTGCCCAGAAATTACAGAGGAAATGCAGTTGTGTAAATGCAGTTAGAGGAATGTGTTTGCACAGAAGTTACAGAGCAATGGGGATTGACCCTGTGCTGATGGTGCCTCAGGTGCCCTGGAATTAACTCTGACTGTCCTGATGGATGTGGATGAGAACTCACCACCAGGTCCTTGCATTGCTCAGAGGTCTGGACTGGTGGTGTGTAGGAAAAAGGAAAATATGCAAAAAAACCCAGATTAATTATTTTATTCTGAGTCTTTCTCCACTGTCACTTGTCCAGTGGGGTCAACAAGCACGGGGCTGGGATCACAGACCCTCAGGCCAAGGCTGAGGTGGTGTAGGGAGGAATCTGGGACCTCAATCTCTGTCCTTCAATGAGCGTCCAGCTCCAGAGCAGCTTTAATGCTCAGCTTGGGTCTCACCTGTGCTGCCTGACACAGCCCAGGGGACTGGGACTTTCACATTCCCAGATTTGTAGCACAGCTACCCTTTGAACCATCTAAAAGGGTTTTGCTTAAATCCTCTCAGTCCAAGGACATTTCCCACTGGGTCCTTGCAGGGGATTTAAAGCCACAGGTCATGGTAGCTGCAGGGCAAATGTGAGCATCCAAAATAATTACAGCAAGATCAAGGAAATTCTGAATATTTAATGATTTTCTATGAACTGAACAAGTGAAAATTGGCAAACTGGACCTCACAGTGTGGTCAGGGAAGGCATGACCCTAACTGTGCTGTGAAACAGAATTCCTGTTCTCTAAATATTTATTGATGTGGGCTGAAGGAGAAATTGGAAGGGAAGAGGTGTGAACCTGTCCTCACTAGAGGACCTGTCCCAGACATTGCGTGATTGGATTTCATAACACACTTGATAACAAGTGTGGGGAAAAATAACCACAATTCATGTGTGGAAGGTGCAAAAATGTAAATAAATAAATTAAATATCTGTGTTGATGATAATAGGAATGCTAATGTACACCAGAAAACACAAAGCTGAGGGTTCCTGGGGGTCCCATGGTGGCTACAAACCCTGTGCTCAAACCCCTTTGAATTCATGGTCGTGAGGATGTGATGATTTTTGCTGCTTTGAGGTCCTTTTGCAGCCTGGCACTGAAGCAGATGCTTCAACACAATCCAGTGTGTTCATGAGTAAATCCTACCATTAACAGAGGGCCTATATTTTGCCAGACACCTCCCTAGATCATGACCAATTAATTTGGTGAAAAACTCATTCATTTCCAAAATCAGTGGCTAAGGCACTCAACAGAAAAACAAGAATGTGGGCAATAAACTAAACGAAATGCAGAATATCCTGCAAACAAAAAAAAAAAAAAAAATCAAGTTATTCTGGAGCTTGTTTTGCTCTAACAAAGCACTTTATGGGCCAGGATATGTTTTAGCAATAATGACACTTTATGAAGCTCATATTTTATTTCCAATTCAGACCATCCTGGCCAGCAGAGAGCCAGAATATTCCACAGCTCAGTGGGATTAGAATCCCAGGAAAAAGAGGTGCTGAATATTCATTCAGCTCTATCTCCCACTCCTGACTGTGTTTCTTGAAGTCTGCTTTTAATTAATAGGAATTGTTGCTTAATATTCAGCCTGAAATTTCATTGTGCCTTCCCTCTTTTGTTTTTGGAGGTAGTTGAATATTCACTGCCCTCCCTGAATTTGCATTAATCCAGGAAAAATTTCTCTCATGAAATGAGGCTGGATGTGGGCTGGGAGTGGGAGAGTGGAGCTGCCACAGGAATTTGAGTGTTCTTTATTCTCTTGGAGCTCTTAGACCCTCCTGAATCTGTCTCCCATGGCAAACAGATTGTGACAATCCCTACCAGGAGGTGAAGGAAGGAGGCTGGGAGGGTTTCCAGAGTGACTAGTCCATCATCAGAGTCCATGGTGGAAGTGAAATCCCTGAGTTTCCACCACCATGGATGTCATGAGGTAATTCATGATCAGAGAGCTCCAGTGTTGGGTGACAGGAGAAACTGACGTGCAAATCAAAGATCCTCACCCTTGAGTTCACTTGCACCTCCTCAGAAAGGAAAGATCCCCAGTGAAACAAGAACCTCTCAGAAGTTTGGTATTTTGAAGTGCAAGAGATGAGGGATGAGGTGCTGGGACATGGTCTAAGCCAAGTGCCCCTCTGAGAGGAGGAAAAACCTGAGCCAGGACTGCCTGGGAAGGGTCATGGTGGCAAACAGGAACATCTTTTTCTTCAGGAAATGTATTCACGTAGGACCTCCATTATCTGAAATCACTGATTCCAACAGGACCCCCTCCAGCTTGGCTTCCTGTCCAAACCTGGGCCAGGAACAGCTGACGAACCCTGTGGTGGATAATTATCAAATAAAGTGCCACAGGAAAATGTTCTCTTTGGAGCTGCTTCAATTGTTGGGAGCTGGCTTGAGCTCTGAGAGATAACAGAGCGCGACCCAGAAACGCCTCCCATGTGTGTCAGGTGGAGCTTACATAAGCTCCTCAAGGTAGATTATAAATCAAAAAAATAAATACTGGATGCACAAGGTGCATGGGAAGCACAGGTATCCCATGGAATGTGAACTGCTGGACACTGGAAGTCACTCAGGTTCCCCTGGCTTCCAGTTTGATCCCAGTGGGCAGTTGTAGGAGTTGGGAGGTGAGTGTCCCCTTTCCTTTCTCAATCCCGAGCCTTTCTGCTCCCTGAGGTGGTTTGCCTAGGGATTGTTCACAGAATCATTTCCTGGGAAGATTTTCCCTTGTCTGCTGACAAAACCTCATCATCTGCCAGCGTGGGGATGAGTCAGTGAGGCAGAATGGGCTCAGCTGGGGCCAGCAGGGCCCCACCTGGGGATGTGCTATCCCAGGGGCAGGATAGGGCTGTGGCTGTGTCAAACGCTGTCGTTTCCAGCAGGGAGTGATAACAGGCTACATTGACAGCCTGGCCCTGTCAGAGTCCAGGACATCCCCTTGGATGACCTGGGACCCGAGGAAGGGAGCTTGAGCTTTGGACAGGGGGTGTGGAGCCGGTCCAGGGGGGTTGGAGACCTTGGTACAGAGCCCAGGAAGACACTGGATTTGAGTTTATCCATGGGAGAGGCTTCCGACACTGACAGAGGAATTACAAACCACCAGAAAGTGAAAACAGTAGTTTAGCACAGTAGAAGATGCAAAATTCAGTAGTTTTAGAGGTAAATGGAGGACAAAATGGTGGAATTTGGGTGGTACCTCGTGTCCGTCTCCTTCTTCCTCGTCCTCCATCTTTTGGGGTGGTGATGACACAAGGTAGTTGGAGTAGATTGGGTCAAAGTAGAAATGACCCTTTTAGTGCGAGCATTGGTACACAGTAGCAAATAACCAACAAGTAACTATCTGTATAAATGTAAGGTGACATCCCATTGGGGGCAGTCCCCTCTTGTCCTAGCTGCTGTCTGGACCTTGGCTGGGAGCAGAGAAAATTCTGAGATATCAAATAATAAACAACACGAGAAACCTGAAAACAAGCCCTTGAAGACTCCACTTTTTTGTACCAACGGGACTCGGGGCTTTTAGAGGGCCAAGGACTTGAAACAATCTGAATATTGTGTGAGGAAGCCCTCCCCAAGACGGCTCCTGAAACACAATTTGTTGTTCCTCCTGGTTCTCTAAGCCTGGCTCAGTGCTTAGTAAAGCTGCGTGTTCAGCTCAGGGCGTGTCAATATTTGGGCTGTTCCAGCACGGCTCAGGGGTCGATCACTGTGGGCTACTGGGCAGCACAAAGCCCTGGGGAGCCGTGAGGATGGATCTGTGCAGCACCGACCCTGCGGGAGGCTGAGCAGGGTAATGCAAGTAACAGAGAGCTCTGAGTGGTAAATCCTCCTCCTCCTCACAGCATCAGCCTGGCAGGAGGGTTGGAAAAGACCTCTAAGAGCATTGAAGCCGACCTTGGATCAATAGCCCCATAAATGACCCCAATAAATATCACGCACAATATCATCAACCACGTGTGCCTGGGGTTTGACACTTCTGAGGATGCTCTGACTCCACCCCAGGCAGCTGTTCCAAGATTCACCCACTCTTTTGAGGAAGAAAATTTTCCTGACAGCCAACCTGAACCTCTCCTGGTGCAACCTGAGGCCATTTCCCATCTGTTCCATGGGGGAAGACTCCAAATCCTCCCTGGCTCCCTGGGTACACCCCCCCGTGTAGCCCTGGTTTGTGCCTGAGGTGTTTTGGTTTTCTGAAATTATTTTCCCAGGGAATTTTCTGTAAACAGGAATAATGTTTTTGTAACTGTAGCTATGTTATTCATTCCTTTTCACAGGAGGGACTTCTTGATGTCCCTCTGGTCTGACCAATGTGAGTGAAGAAGTTTGTCTTTGTTTCACCAATCAAATTGGTCTGTGTAAAATAGTATATAAGGGAGACACATCCCAAAAATAAAGGAGTCCTTTTCTGCCTTCTGAAACTCAGAGTCTGTGTCGTTGTGGTGTAAAACAGCATCACCCCTGTTGTTCCAAGGCAGTTGCTCCAAGATTCACCCACTCTTTTGAGAAAGAAAATTCTCCTGACAGCCCCCTCACAGTACTTTTCCACACCCAAGCAAATGATTCTATGGAAGGGAAACAAGTTTTGGTTTACCTCTGAACATTTAAGGAAGCCAAGCTGGAAAATTCTGTGTCCTTCTCATGGACATTGGCCCAGAGCCAGCACAGGGGCACTGGCTGGGCTCTGGAAATGTTTCCCAAATCCTGCAGCTATTTCTATTGGCAGTCAAAAATTGTCCCTCCTTGATCATCCCATACTTCAGAACAACTCAGAGGCGCTCAGGTGCTTTTTGGAGTGTCTTAGCCAGGGGTCAGGGGCTTCTCTGTGCTCAGCTTTTGCTTTTTGCTTCTGTATTTGCTATTTTCTCATTTATTAAAACCTTTGCTTTACAAAACACATCCAGAGAGCCATCTGGCAATATTATTAAACGACTCTGGGAGATTTCAGGTCAGCCCTTGGACTCGATACATCTTCACAGAGCTTATTACACTCATACCATAACATAATATGCAATAATATAATATCCCACCATGAAATATAATATAAATAATAGACTATAAAATATAATTAATATAATTGAATAATTAATATAATATAGCTGTAAGTACACTATTAAGTATATTATCAGGTATATTAAATATATTATTAAATATATTAAGTAGAATATAAGTAAATTATTGTCTATTATGTTGTGGTATATAATATAATATTTATTATATTACTATATATTAATATAGATTGTAATAATTATTATAAAAAATTATAATATTATACTTATTTATAATATATATTTAATATTATTTTATTTGTATTTATTTATAATTTATAATTTATAATTTATATTAATTTATAATTTCTAATATATTTATCATATAAATTATATTATATCCTGAGCAATTCTTTTCTTAGACCCCCTCATTCCCTGCCTGTCCTGACCCCAGAGGACACAGAAAAGAACTTGACCTAAACTACAAAGCAAAACATTTCATTCACCCTTCAGTGTGCTCATCTGGGTGTTTCTTTTTCTGGTTTTGGGTTATGGGGGAAGGAAAAAAACACCAAAAAAAGTGAAGAGTTTAATTTTTTCCTTTTGGATTGACCCCAAAATCCCGTTTTCTGGTTAGGTCAGCAAAGCTGAGCATCAATTATTCAGCGTTGTCCAGCAGGGTGAGGGAAACTGTGCTGGAGTGGGAACCAGAGAGGTCGTGGGTCAGAAGGTGACACTGGAAATGAAAAGGAGCCAGCTCTGAACCAGGGGATCCCCCAGAGCTGCAGCAATGGGATTATTTATGGGATTTATTTATGGGATTGTTTCCCACTCCTCCTGTCCCAGTCTGAAATTGATTGGGGAGGTGTCGGACACGCTCTATGCCATTATCAAAGCAATTATCTGGCTCTGTTTGGACAAGATAACCAAGGCAGAAGAGTCATGTTTTAAAGGGAAACCATGTAGGAAAAGACTGATTTTTTTTCCTTGCAGAAGTTGAATTTTCCTCCAGGAAAATCAGAGAGGGAAGGGGAAAAAAAAAAAAATAAATAAAAATAAAATAAAAAAAAAAAATAGGAGTCCAAAGAATTTTCAGTAATACTTTTTTTTTTTTTTCAATTTCTGAATTTTTTTGCTGGTCGAAAATTCAATTTCCCCTCCACATCAAGCTGCTTGGATAAATGTCTGAGAATCTGCCTGTGTGACACCTTTACCTGTCACCATCCATCATTTACATTCCAGCTTTGCAATCTGGAAACTTCATCAGGGACTCTGAGCACAGCATTCCATCCCCCTCACTCCAAGCAAGGGTGGCTTGGGGGATTCACACTCAAAGCAAGAATGAGTCATGAGCTTTATCAGATGGTTTGGAGTATTGTAGGGGAACAGAAATGCAATTATTGGTAAAAAAAAAAACTGTCCTAGACTGAAAAATAAAAAATAAAGTCCCAGTCACTGGAAAATAAGCAGTATGAACAGCTAAAAAAAAAATAATCTCTAAATTGTCAAGAAGCCCCATTTTGGTATCTCCAGCTGGTTAAGTTGGTTCTTTGTTTGTTTGTTTTTTTCCCTAATTCAGTGTTTTGAGAAGTCAAGAGGATTTCAGATCTCGCAGTTAAAATTATGTATTCTGAGTCAAAAAATAAGAAGTCATCAAATCCCAGAATGGTTTCAGTTGGAAGGGACCTTAAAACCCTTTTTTTTTCTTTTTTTGCACCTCCATGGGCAGGGACACCTTTCCTTATCCCAACCTCTCAGCCAGGTGTGGCCCTGCAGGAATTGTCCAGCTCAGGAGAAGAACACAACTCTTATTTTCAGGCCTCTGAGGGGAAATCTCTCTTCTCCAGGGGCAGTTTTCCCTCTGCTATCACCACTAATCCTGTTAATAGGAATGGCATCAATAAACTCAGCTCCTTTTGATGTCTTCCTCCCTAATCTTCATGGTGGATTATTGCAGCAGGTCACCTTGTATCCTCCCCTCTCCCCGTTGGAGCATCCTCCTTTGAAATCCCTAATTATCTCTCCCAGATAATTGCCAAAAAAATAATTTGTAGTCCTGGAGAGATCTTCAAAACCTCCTTGTTTATGAAAGCAAATAATTCCAGTTAATCAAATATTGTGAGATTTCCAACTCTGCCTGCCCCAGGTGTTTGTGCATTTCCAATGTGCGCCTCGGCTCTCACACGACCTGCCTGGAAATCCACCCTCACTGTGCACTGGAAATGCACAGGCAGGAGGGCAGCTCTGCAGGGCTCATTCCCAGGGAAAAACCCTCCTGGATGGATCCCATGGATTAAGGGGGGTTATTGGTGATGCTGTTTTGGTGTTTACCTTTTTGTTTCCTTTTTTTTTTTTTTTTTATTTCTCATATTCTTTACATTTCCCATATTCTTTACCTTGTATTTGTAGCTTTGCAACTTCTTGTTGTAGCTTTACTTCAATTTTTTTTTTTCCCAGGCAGAAAGATAAAACAGATTCCAGGATCCCTCTATCCTGGTTTTCCTTAGGAACCAAAGCTGAAAGCTTTGGAGAAATCCACAGATTTTCATGAACAGGGCCTGGATCTCTTCTGAAAGTGGGGAGAATTTGGAAAGTCCCAGAACTGGGGGGATTTTTGTGACAGATTTTTATAAACAAGGCCTGGATCTCTTCTGAAAGTGGGGAGAATCTGGAAGGCCCCAGAACCCAACCCATTCCGTGATGGTTCCATGACAAACTGGACAAATCCAGTATCACAGACGATCCAGATCTCACATTTAAAGGTAAAAAAATCAAACTTCTCTTCAGATTTTGAAAAAGATCAGTGATCAGGATGGGGTTTTTTTGTTGTTTGTTCAGGGTTGTTTTTTTTATTAAATTCTAAATGGCGTTTGTTTCAAAATTTCACTTACAGCCTACGAGCAAAATCTTCAAGGATTGAAAGCAAAATGTAAACATTGCAAGATCTGTCCCAAATTCCTCTTATCAGTGTGTGTGTGTTTTTAAATAGCTTTTCTTCTTCTGTTTTTCAGAAAGGAAAAACAAGACATCAAATTATCAGCGTTTCTCATCTAAACTTAACTCCCAGCTTCAGTTTCCTGTCTCACCCTCTCTGAAAGAAGCCAAAATTGCCGGAAATGAGCTCTGAGAGGGAGTCTGTGGCTGCACCAGCCCCAGGAAGAGCAGCAATTCCAGCCTGGCTGGCCCATGGACAGGAATTTATATAAATCCTCAGCAGCACTGGAAGCTCTCCTCTAATTAAGATGCTATAATATAAACTCTGTTTTTATAAAGCCTATAAAATTCATCCTGGGAGTGGACTTGGCATGCCCACGGGACCAATCTGCCGCTGCTTATTTTTTTTTATTGATTTATCAAAAAAAAAAAAAAAAAAGGAATAGACATGGTGTTCTTCCCCTGCCATGCTGTTGCTTTATAATTGAAGGAGACCCTTCTCCTCCAAGCCCCTATTTGCAAGCAATTAGATGTTGCTTTTTAAAAAAAATAAATAAATTGCGCCTGCTGAAATTGATTTTTGGCGTCTCTTGTGAGCGATGAAAAATAAGTTTCAATAAAAGGCCAGTTCTGAGACTTTCCCCAGCTCCAATGTTTTCTCTGCCTTTTAAGTAATGGCAGTTTGGGGTTGTCAGGCACAGAGAGTGGGACTCTGCCCGTTGCAAACAGCTCAGGAGCTCAACAAATAACAGGGATGGTGTTGAGCCCATTGATTCCTCCCAGGGAAGAGCAGCATTATTTCCTGCTGCTTTCCAATACTCCATTTTCCAGGCTCCCCCCAGCCACTCAGCTTTATTAACAAATAAAAGTTTTTCAGTCCTGATGGCAAGAGAGAGAGAAGGCAAGATGCACAAATTCAGCAGGTTATCATAGCAAACCCCCAAATATTTCAAGATTTCATGGGTTTTGGAGAGCAGCTTTTTGATGTTCAAATTCTGGATTAAGCCATAACAAAAAGATGCAATAATTTCATGTTGTTCCTTCATTTCTCCTGCTCTGGCTTTCTCCCTGCTCCAGCACCACAGACTGGGCTGCCAAATCGACAATACAGAGCCCAGACTGGAGTTTGCCATTGAATTTCCAAGGGATGGAAAGATGGGAGTGATTTGACTTCTCCTCTGCCACCCATTGGGAAATGAACCTGTGTTCACCCAGAGTTGTCACAGATCATGTCATAATTTGGGTTGGGAGGGACCTTAAATCCAATCCCATCCCAGTCCTGCCATGGCAGGGACACCTCCCACTATCCCAGGCTGCTCCAAACCCCAGTGTCCAGCCTGGCCTTGGACATTCCAGGGATCCAGGGGCAGCCACAGCTGCTCTAGGCACCCTGGGCCAGAGCATCATCACCTTCCCAGCCAGGAATTCCTTCCCAATATCCAATGTCCATCCAATTCTCCTCACTATCAGGAGAGGTTATTCCAACGTGCTTCTCTTCTTTCAGGCTGAGTCTCAGCTTTATCCCCAATGCCAAACAATAGCGCTTCTCTCCCCCTCCCTAGGCTGCCCTTTACCTTGTCATTTTCCTGCCCTGTCCCAGCGCTCTCAGCACCACAGATGCTCCCTGCTGCCAGGGGAGAGCAAATCTAGAGCTTGTCCTGTCTCATATGTCAGTGCTAAGCGTCAGGGGAGCCCTCATTCCCAGCACACACACAGGGCCATATGTTTGTCTCCCAAGCCAGAGCAGCAGCAAAATGCTGCTGAGTGAAGCAAAGTTGGATTTTGTGTTTAATTGCTGCAGTTCTGCATCCCTGGATAGTCCTTTGTGCTGTGTGCTCCTAGTCACTCCTGTCCTACAGGACTCACAGATAAAGGAGGGCAGAGGAGAAAATGCAAATCAGCACCAAACCCTGTGTGGGTTAACCACAAACCACACAAACCCTGTGGGGTTGGACTCAGGGTCTGCCTGAGCAAGGTAAAGGGGCTCTTCAGGGAATCAGAGGATGGAATCTCAGGATCCTTGAGGCTGGAAAAGGCTCCAGGATTGACCAGTGCAACCTGGCACTGATCCCCAGCCTAGAGCATGAAGTTTAGGACAATAAAAGTCTCCAGAATGGCAGAAAATCCCACATCCAGAGCACTGAGAATCACATGGAATCACAAACAGCATCACTGAGGTTGGAAAAGATCTCAGAGACCATCAAGTCCAACCTGTTCCAAATCCCCACTTTGTCCCCAGCCCAGAGCACTGAGTGCCACCTCCAGGAATTTCTTGGGCACCTCCAGGGATGGGCACTCCAAACCTCCCTGGCCAGTTCCAAGGCTGATCACCCTTTCCATGGAGAAATTCCTGCTGCTGTCCAAGCTGGGCCTCCCCTGGCCCAGCCTGAGGCTGTTTCCTCTCCTCCTGTCCCTGTTCCCTGGGAGCAGAGCCCGACCCCCCCCGGCTGTCCCCTCCTGTCAGGGACTTGTGCAGAGCCACAAGGTCCCTCCTGAGCCTCCTTTTCTGCAGAAAATAAGAATATATTTGAGGACAAATGTGAGCCCTATCGTGCCCAGGCAGCTCAGCTTCCTCTGCTCTGCATTTTCCCACTCCAGCCCCCAATTCCCCACTGCAGTTCTGCTCAGCCCGGGGTTCTCCACACCCTGCACCTTCCTCAGCCTCATTTCTTTTATCTTTTCCTGGCTCCCCACCACCAACCCACCATGGAACCTGACACCACCCCCTGCTCTTCCTGGCTTTACCCCAGCCTGGCTCTTCACAGGCACACAGGAAGATTTTTCCACAAGGAAAACCTTTGGGATTTATGGATCTTCTGTGTGGTTACAGGCGTGTGACAAACTTCTCATCTCCCTGGGAAAATCTCTTAAAACCTTTTCATGCTGCTTTAACGAGTGGAATGGAATTCCCAGAGCAGCTGTGGCTACCCCTGGATCTCTGGAAGTGTCCAAGGTCAGGTTGGGCAGGGCTTGGAGCAGCCTGGGACAGTGGAAGGTGTCTCTGCCCATGGCAGGAGGGTGGAACACGATGAGCTTTAAGGTCCCTCCCAACCCAAACCATTCCATGATTCTGTGACCAATAGCAGAAATTTCTCTTTCTGCAGTCTCATCTCAGAATCCTGAAAACTTCCTGAAATTTCTGAAAATCTGTTCTCAGCATCCTGAGAATAAACTGAATTTCAGACACTGCATCCCAGTTTCCAGAAGATAATTAACTAAGAACCCTACCAAGAGCCTCCAGCGCTCTCACACCCCCTCCTTTTCCAGGGTCACATCTTCTGACAGGAATCCTCCGTGTTCCACCGGGTGTCTCCCCAAAGCTTTGACTTAATCTGCGTTAGAAAAGAGCCGGAAAGCTTTGGAGCACCTGCTGCTGCTGCCCTGGAGCCGCGATGGCCTCATTGCCATGTGGATCCTCATCCCCCGGAATTGACAGCATTGAGCCTTCCCGGCTCCAGTGCCTCTGGACCAGCCTCTGACGGAACAAATGAAACAAATGCCCCTCCAAAAAATACTCCAAAAAAAAAAAACCCTGATTGCCTTCCCCGTGTGAAATTGTGACACTCGGGATGCTGTTTCTGGCCGGGATTCTGGCTCTGTACAATCACATTTTATTGTTTTCTAATGAAATGCATGATTGAGTTAAATGAACATGAATGGAAGCAACAGTGCTGCAGACGAGAAGGTAGGAGGGATCTATAATTAATGTGATCATCGGAAAAAAAATTTTAAAAAGCTGTGTGATATCATTCCATCAATTATCAGCCTCTAATAATTCTGTCACCGAGTAAATGAAAGCATTTTATCAATTAGTGCCAATCGTTTGCCCATAAAGAGGACTGAGTGCTGCTGAAAACCAAATCATAACTGCAGAGATGGAAAAAAGGAAAAGGAATAAACACAGGATGAATCTGGAGACGGCAATGACCCTCCCTGGCTGTGGAGTCACTGAAGCAGCTCCGTCAAAGGAGGGCACCAGGAGCAGCATTTCCAGCAGGTCTGGGGTGATCCTGCCCTTCTGCCCATTCCTAAGGACACATCTGGGGTGATCGTGCCCCTCTGCCCAGCCCTGGGGACACATCTGGGGTGATCCTGCCCCTCTGCCCAGCCCTGTGGGCACATCTGGGGTGATCCTGCCCCTCTGCCCAACCCTGGGACACATCTGGGGTGCTGTGTCCAGCTCTGGTCTCTGTAGTGAGCAGTGACAGGAGCCAGGGAAGGGCTGGAGCTGTGTTAGGGCAGGGTGAGGGTGGATTTTGGGGAAAGGTTGTTCCCCCAGAGGGTGCTGGCACTGCCTCAGAATGGAAATGGGCACAGCCCCAGAGCTCCAGGAGCCTTTGGACACCACTCTAGGGATGCCCAGGGTGGGATTGTTGATCTGTGCAAGGCCAGGAGCTGGATCAATGATCCCATGGGTCCCTCCCAGCTCGGGGTGTTGTGTGACTCTGAGATTTTGTGACTCTGTGTCCCAGAGCAGCTGCTCCTCTCCCGGTCAGCCTGGAGCCATTGGGGGTGTGTGGAGCTGCTGCTGCTGCCCCTGCAGAGGCTTGGAGCCCTGGGTGGAGATGTCTATGAGCACTCAGCAAGAAGCTGCCTCTTCAGAGGGATTTTCTATGCTCCCCTCAGGATGGGAGGCTGGGATTTGACTACATTGTTTTCTAACTTAGAGTTCAGGCCATCTGGCATCCCAGTGTGCAAACAATCTTGTAAATTAAGGGGGAAAAATATGGGCCTGATTCCCTTATGGCTCCAGGCCATTAAATAGCTGGAGTTGTGCAGGGTGTACTTTGCAAAGAGACAAAGTTGGTTCTCAGCATCCACCCCCAGCAGGCAAAGCAGCATTTCAGGAGCAAAGAAACTAGGGAAAGGACTGACCTTGTTCCTTCCTGGCACATTTTCCTTCACTGATTTACCCATGGAATACTAATCCTCCAGCTGGGTACAGCCATCATTTTGACCCTTAGGGTTTTATGCCAACCCTTTGTTGGAATTCCCAGCAGGTTCCCTCTTTACCTCAGTCCAAAAACTTTTCCTACTCAGTTTTCTTTAACTAATCTGCAAAACTTACTTCACAAAAGCTTTTAAATTATCACCTTCTCAACTCCTTTTTTTTTTTTTTTTTTTTTTTTTTTTTTTTTTTTTTAAAGTCTCCCTGGCATATTTGGTGCATTTTTCACAAGGCTCCTATTTTATTTAAGGCCATTAGCAGTTTCAAAAAGTTATATAAAGATGAAAGATCCTCCCATGTTTTAATGAAGCTCAAAATGAGCTTTAGAACAATTTGATTAGAAAGCTTTCAAAACGTCAAGCACTCCCTCGGGACCGAGATGTAACAAAGGTAATAATTAGCAGGAACAAATTTTAAAATTACCTATTCCATAAATATATGTTTTACTCCTGGTGCTTGGGAGCCAGAGCCAAGTAGGTAAAGGTCTGGAGAAGTGGAGCAAGGCTAAGAACACACAAAGAAAGTGCAGGTGTCTTGCCTCCACAAGAAAAATAAAAGGAGGTGGGAAGAGAGACAAGGAGAGAACTCTGTGTCAGACAAGGAAACCAAGGTGAGACTAGGAGGAGAGGGGCTTCCAACCTGAGCAGGTGCTGGGCTGCAAAGAGAGGTGGTGACCTGGCACCCCCACGATGAACACCAGGGCAGGGGCTGCACATGGATTTTGTGGGGTTTTGTCCCCAGATTTTGTGGGGTTTTGTCCCCAGATTTTGTGGTGGTTTGTGGTCAGCAACCAGGTGCTCCCAACACAGGAATTTCTGGTGTTTTGAGTCCCCAGCAATGGGAAGCTGCACAGGAATCACCCTCAGAGCTGCTGGATGGAGAAATAAACTCCTGCAGAGTTGGTTGTGTTATAATTAAATCCCAAAGATTTTGGCTGTGAGTCCTGAGCTCGTACAGGATTCAGCTGCTACTGCTGCTGTGAACAAGCCTTGCTGCACAAGGGGATGGAAATTTTTCCTGCACTCCTGACAGAGGTGCAGCTGGGGAGGCTGAGCAGGGAGGATAAATCTAAAGAAAGCCTCTCTGGTTACCAAAGGAGGGATTTCTGGGTCTGTGGTTCACACAGCAAGGCAGATCACTGTGCTAGTTCCCAGCCTGACTCAGGAGCAGGTTTAGATTTACACCCAGGCTTTACCCACAACCAGGACCTCGAGGAGCAGCCCAGGCTCACACAAAGCTTCTCCAGCCTTCCCACAAACTGCTGGGACTCCTTTTCTCCTCCTCAGAATTCACAAGACACGGCTTTTCTACTCTACCAGCCAGGACATGCTTCCCATATCCCACAGCATTCTGGGTTCCAGGGGTGCAGGAGCACAGCAGAACCTTGTGGGAGTGTTGGAAATACTCCCTGTTTGTTGGAGTATTAATCCCCCCTGGGCCAAATCCACACAGACCCAGGAATGCCCAGAAATGTGAGGATTGAATTAGAACCTTCAGATTATCTAAGAGACATAAATCCACACAGACATGAGGTAGAAATGCAAGTTTGGTTTTAAATAAATAGAGGATTTTTAAATGCCTTAAACAAATAAGAGCCTGTGTCAGTAAGTAAGAAAAAGACCTAATACCTAGTTGAAAATTCAGTTAACACTGTCTTTTGCAAAGATAGATAAATCCTAGACATAATGAAAATAAGATAACCTTGCTAAAACATTCCTAGATGGAACAGATGGAATTACACACGTGGAATTTGTGTAAGAATTTGTGTTTGCCTTTGCACATCAACGTTAGCACAGGACAGGTCTAAGCACTATGATAGAAAATTTGTGTTTAAGCCTGATTGGCCAAAAATAGAATAAAATGCACTGTTTTGAGAATGCTGACAGAGAGACTCAGGAAAAACACCAATGCCACTGTTGCTGCTGCTGTGACTGGTACAGATAAAGACACCGACAGGACACAGAGCACGGGTGCTGTCACTGCTGCTGTGGCTGCTGCTCCTGCTTGGGACTCAGAGCCTTTGTGTTAAATGACTTTGTGCCCACTGGCTCTGACTGTGACCCCTCTGCCTTAATGGGGCTGATTTATCCCTGCAATAAAGGACTTTGCTTTTACAGCCACCCACAGCCACAGTCTTCAATGAAGATGCCCCAAAAACTCGACAGCATTGACCCAGCCTTCTGTCCTGCCCTGATCTTACAGCATCCTTTAATTCTGGCCTGAATCCAAAGAGGTGATTATTCCCAGTGAATTGTTTGGTGTGATCCCAACCTTCTCTGCCCATTTTCGTCCCACGCCTTTGATCCTTTTGTTTTATTTCTCCCTCTTTCTCCTGTTTGGGTTGCTTCCGTGCAGCTTCTGTGTGAGTTTAATGAAGATGCCCCAAAAACTCGACACCTGTTCCTCCTCCTGCCATAGTTTGCACCCCAACATGCAAAATCCCTTCCTCCAAGCCCCCTGGCACTGCCTTTGGTGTTGGGTTGTTTTCCTTGAAACCTGGCCTGGCTCTAATGGCAGGTCTGTGCCCAGTGGGAGCTCAGCTGGGAGATATTCTAAGAGTTTCTCCTCCCTGGAGCTCCCTGTGGCAATTCCCATCTGATCTGGTCACTGTGAACGGGTCCTGAGCTGCAGGACCTCCTTTGGAGACAAACACAAAATTATCACCCCTCATTCTTCATCTTATTTCTGATTTCATACATTTTTCTGTCTGTTACCATTGTTTCCTTGGCACTTCCTATCCTGGAGGAGCTGCTGTGATTCTGTGTGATTCTGTCATTCTGTGATTCTGTGATTTGTGTGAGTTTGTGATTTTGTGTCATTCTATGTGATTTTGTGTGATTCTGTGTGATTTTGTGATTCTGTGATTTTGTGATTCTCTCTGATTCTGTGATTCTGTTATTTTGTGTGATTCTATGATTCTCTGCCCTCTGTGTGCTCTGTTACGAAGCACAATGCACAGAAATCTGCCCATATAATGTAACTATGATTACATTAATAATTCCCTTCTGCTGCACACCAAGTCAGGAGGAATGGTCCTTGGAACGACAGGAATTTTTCCCTCCTTATGAGCAGCTGGAGAGAAGGACAGGAGAAACATCACCAGGGGAGAGCCACAGGGGCCAGACTGCAGGGCTGAGCCTCAGACACCAATAAAAGAGGAGTTTCCAGGAATTATAGTGAAGTTTGTGCTGCTCTAGAAGTGGCTGGAAGTTCACCCTGGCTATTGCTGTTCTCAGAGTCTCCCAGGCTGTGAGATCCCAGCAAAGGAAGAGCCGCTGCTGCTGCCTGGGGAATTTCCCCTCGGTGGCTCTGGATTCTCAGCCACTGTCCCCATGGAGCACCTGTACACACAACAGACCTGTGAGGGAATGGAAAAGGGAACAGCTCGGCTCCAGTGCTCCCTCACAGGGACAGGAGACCAAAAACAGGCATTGTTTCAAAAATAGCATGATCCATTTTCGACATGAAAAAGGCTCCCTGCTCCATCTTGGGTTGTGCATAAAATTATCTTGGTGGGGTTTTTTTTTTTTTGTTGTTTTTGTTTTTTTTTTTTTTTTTAACGTCTCCTCCTCATCAGAAAAAAAATCTCACCCCAGGCTATTTTGAAGCTCCAGCATGTTCCTTTTCATTCATATTTTTCAGTGTACTACAGGAACATTTGCACTTCTGAAATCTGCTCGCTGAAATGTGAACTGCTCTCCACTGAAAGGGAAGCCTGAACTTCCCTGCATCATCTCCATTTGTCCTGTTTTGAGGTGAGGTAGTAAAGGAGAATGCCCGAGGCACTCCCAGAAATGTCTCAGGAATGAGCAGTGGGTGTGAAAATCATCATTAAAGCTGGAAAAGACCTCCAAGAGCATCAAGCCCAGGTTGGCACCAGGACTTCTTCAGTGGGGATTTGCAGATGAGGAGGAAGATGGAAAAAAACCCTCTTGAAGCACCACAAAGAGCAGCCTGGGAGAGCACTGAAGGCTCGAATGGGAGACAAAAGTGAGGAAGGAAATCTGGGAGAGTTTTGGTGAGGAGACAGAAATGAGAGGGAGGGAGGAGCTGTGAGATGCCAAAATCAAAGATCTCAGTGACCAAAGTTTCCTGCCTGCCCCTGTAGAGCTTGGCCAGCTCCCACCCAGCTCTCTGTTTTCTCCACCTAGTGCATTAAAAATCCTTTTTTTTTCTTCTTTTAGTGATAGAAACTACAGGACAATTTCTGTTCCAGTAACCACGGTCTAGAATGAGTAGTGCAGCAAAGAGATTGCACGGATTTTAATCCATGTAATCATCCTTAACCTTTCCTGCCTGGCAAATTGGTTCATTTCCTTTCATTCATGTATCTCAATTGATTTGATGTAAATATATACTTTTCTTGGCTTCTTTGAATGTTGGTTTTTTTTTTTTTTTTCCTTCTTCTTCTTTTTTTTTGTTTAGAGCCAAAACAGCAATTAAAGAATGATAAAGCCATTACTAAGTAGACCACGTGGTGGTTTTCTTTTAGCAAGGGAAAGTGTTACCACTTATGATTCAGGAGACTTCAGCCACAATAACTCTGAGAGCGAATTTAATGTTTTGTAAGCTGTTTGTATTAAGTTTCCTGAATCTCTTGCTAAACCCCAGGCATTCCAACTCCAGGGAAGGGAGGATTGGGGATAGAAGGGAAAGAGAAGGGAAATAGAAGGGAGATAGAAGGGAGATAGAAGAAAAAAAAGGAAATAGAAGGGAAATAGAAGGGCTGTGCTGGGAGTAGGGACACCCCCTGGGAGTGACAGAGCACTGGGAGGAGCAGCACTTTGAGTAAGAAAGAATTTGGGGACCTTCCTGACGTCCAGCAGCAGCCCCCAGGACATGGAGTGATTTAAAAACTGCTTTGGCTTGGGAAGGGAAAAGCCAGAGGAGGAAATAACGGGGAAAGCAGTCCCTGGGTTTAGAAAATGGGAGAGGCTGAGTGATGCATTTTGTGGGAGGGGTTTTGAGCCTCTTGCAGGTGCATCAAATCCTGAGGGATGCCTGCAGCCTCAGAAATGGCTTATGAAATAGTGAGGCAGCATGATCAGAGGTGTTTGGAAAAGCAAAAAAGTTTTAATTGAGGCCAAAATAACAAACTATACAAAACAAGAGAGTAATGTGGGAAATGGATTTGTAGAGAATTCTCAAAGCCTGACAGGAGGCTCACATAGTGTGGATCTGTGTGCAAACTTTGAGATAGAAAATGCTGACTTAGAAATGCCATGGGAGAGGACAGCCATTGTTGAGAGAGAAATGGAACTAGAAAAAAGGCCTTAGGAAATAATTTGGCTTCTGATTGTGATGGTGTGAATTGTAACATCTGTATTGTCTCACCCTTCTCATGACTGAAAATGGAATAAAAGTTTTTAAAATGCCTCCCAGTTGCCCCATCTCTGGGTCAAAAAAGGATATAATCCAACAGAGTAATAAGCCATGCAAGGTGCAGGGAGGTCCCTCACACCTGCTGAGACACCCCAAAAATGCCCAGATCTTTGTGCACTTCTTTAAGTGTGTAGCTGCAATTGTTGACTTTGTCAGCTACAACTCACAGCTGCCAGGAGCAGGGGCTCTAAAACACCATATGGCAGAGGGGGGAGTGCAGACAGATCATTCCCATTTTGTCAAAGGCAGGTGTGAGAGGCCACCCAAGGCAGGTGTGGCTGCAGCTAGCCTAGAGAATTCACAGGACTCACAGAATTCACAGAATCACCAGGTTGGAAGAGACCTTCAAGACCAACCCAGTCCTAACACCTGAACCAAACCCTGGCACACAGTGCCACATCCAGTCTTGTTTTAAACACATCCAGGGATGGTGACTCCACCACCTCCCTGGGCAGATCATTGCAGTACTTTATTTTTCTTCCTGTGAAAAACTGTTTCCTAATATCCAACCTATATTTCCCTTGGTGCAGCTTGAGACTGTGTCCTCTCCTTCTGTCAGTGCTGCCTGGAGAAAGAGAGAACACACAGGAAGCATTTTCTCAAGGAATGCCTGATTAAACTGTGAAACTCACTGCCATGGAAAGCAAAAAAAAAAAAGAAAGGCAGAAGAAGTGCAGGGAATTGAAAAGCAGATCAGACAGGCAAGTAATGGCACGAGAGTCCAGGTGCAATGTCAGATATAGGAATCTCTCAATGGCTTGTGAGAGGGTAAGGAGGAGTGAGGAGGAGGAGGATGGGAAAGAGAATTCTGTGCTGTCATGAGCCTTTTTTTCCTGAGTCTCTTCCGTCCCAGAGGAGCTGTGGGATGGGATGGGGCTGGACGGGTCCCTGGGAGTTTCCTGACCAAGGCAAAGCAGGGCCAGCAGGAAGTGGGGCATCCTGAAAGTTCCCAGAAAGGGAAATGCTGTCTGCAACGCCTCTGGAAAACCAGGTCTCTGGGTGGGTGGTTTGTGCTGACAGCACCAGATCTAAATTTGATGATAATCTCTATAAAGAAATCACAGACCTAAAATTACCTTCTGTTCACATTCTGGCATGTTTTTGATCCACACTGCTGTTGGGAGAGTCACCTACAGGGAGCTCTTAGGAACAGGAATGTGCTGATTGCGCCTTGACACCCATTTGTGGGTTGAGTGGAGACTTTCAGAGCTGGAAGTCCCTGCAGAGAGTCAGCAGGGTCCCCTCCCCACAGCCCTCATCTCCCCCTGCTCCCTTCAAGGACGGTCAGTGGCACAGGAGGGGACAAAGTGACATTTAGACAATGTTATCTGTCCCAAGTTTTGGGTTGGTCACTAAATCATCTCATCCAGGCATTGCTGGAGCAATAAAATCCTTCTGGCCTCCTGACCAGGCTGGAACTGGGAAGGACAAAATCCACTTGATTGCAGCGTGGGGAAGATGAATGTTCTTGCAGAAATGAGGCTGTGGGAAAGGTGGTGGGGGCAGTGGAGGATGCTGATCCCTGGGGACACCAGAACTTCCTCCAGCTGTGTCCTACATCCCTGTCCTTTGTCAAACCCTCCAGCCCCACAAGATCCCCACATCCCCTGCAGTCCCACAAACTCCTCATATCCCCTCCAGCCCTACAAAGTCCCCAGATTTGCTCCAGCCCCACAAGATCCCTGTGTCCCCACCAGCTCAAACTCCCCCTAACCCCTCCAGCCCCACAAAATCCTCATGTCACCTCTGGCCCTACAAAGCCTCCACATCCCCTTCAGCCCCAGAAACTTTGTGTCCCCTCCAGCCTGAGCTCCCCACATCCACTCCAGCCCCACAAACTCCTCACATGCCCTTCAGCCCTACAAAGTTCCCAGATTCCCTCCAGCCCCACAAGACCCCTGTATCCCCTCCAGCCCCATAAACACCCCACATCCCCTGCACTTCCACATGCAGGAGAGAGGGAAATCAGAGGGATAAGTCTTTTCCCAAGCCAGAGCTGATGGTGTATGATCGGATACTTGCAACAAACAGCTGCTGCTCCTCAATAGCTAAGCCAGAACCACCTAATCAATACTCAGTAGCTAAGCCAGAACCACCTAATCAATACCTTAAAGAGCTCGTCAGGCCTGGGTTGTTGTGGATGTAGCTGATGTGTCATTTTGGTGACAACAATCATGGGATGTGTATGAATTCCGTGAGACACTCCACTAATGAATGTCTGCAGGCTGGGAAGGGAATCACAGAGAAGAGAGACAGACAAGTGGATCTTTAAAAGAGTCCCCAAAGTCATTAGCAGGCTCTGAGCACCAGAACAGCCCTTGGAAAAGCAGCCCAGGTAATTAGGGCCTGGCTTGATGGGCTGGGGGAACAAGAGCAGGATTCATCCCTGGCCTGTCCCACGTTGGAAAGGAGGATTTGAATGGATTTTGCAGAGGTTGGTGCTGATTCACTTGGCTGGGATTGGGAGCCAGGGCTGGCAGTGCCCACCCAGAGGGGCAGCTTGGCCAGGGAGGAGAACCCAGCTGCACTTTGGGGCTGGACATCAGTGACCCAAATCCCAGAGCTGTGCCCCAGGGGAAGGAGCTGATTTCTGTCCCATGGTCATTGCCCAGCCGTGCTGCCCAGGGCATGGGTGAAAGCCAAGCACAGAACTGAAATCTCCATCAGAGCAAATTGGGAGAGCCTTGCCCTGGCTGGAGAAAGGGAGCGAGAAAATCCTTGTGGTGTAGAGACTCAGCAGGGATGGAGGTGAGGGAGGGAGATAGAACCAGGTTTATCTCAGCAGCACTCAGTGAAAGGAGAGCAAAAAGAGAATACAAAACTGAAATGCAATTTTAATTCCATTTAGACACAGAAAAGCTTTTCTCTTGTCATATCCTAACCCCATCTGGCCACAGGCCTGGACAAGCAGTGTGAGATCAGCCTGCCCTGAGCTGGGCGGGACTGGGTGGTCTCCAGATGGGTCTTGTTCCCTCTGAGGAATCTCAAGAGGAGAATCCCAGAATAATTCAGGTTGAAAAAGACCTCCAAGATCATCGAGTCCAAGCTGTGAGCAAAGCCTGCCTTGACAACCAAACCAGAGCACATCCAGTGGTTAAATCTCAACTTCTGCTGATACCTTAAGTTTTATCTTTCCTGTATTTCAGGTTCTGTGCTGCCCAGGGGTGCAGTTCTGAGCTCACAGTCAGTGTCACTCATCTCTGCACAGAGCAAGGACACAAAACAAATCCTTTTCCTGCTGCACACCAAGGACAACTGGGACAAGTCTTCAGGCCCAAAAGCACAAACAAGGGTGGACTGAAGGGAGGAACAAGAAGGATGGGACTGCATCACCTGAAGCTGGAATTGGACAATTAAACTCCAAGATGCAAATGGACCAAAACTTATCAAAGTGTGAGACCTGGTGACTGTTTGTCCATTTTGTGCCCATTTTGGGTCCACCTTGGGTGCAGCCCTGGTCAGGCTCTTGTCCTGCCCAAGGTGTGTCCTTAAAGGCCTTTTAATAAATCTCTACTTTATTCTATTATGTCTGTCCAGTCTCTGTTCCAGCTCAGCCTTCCCAAGGCATCATCTGTCTCTGGCCACCCAGATGGGACACAAACCCACAATCCCCAGTTTGGGATTAAAAGAAAAACCACGTTCTGCTGTCCCATTAAAGGAACAGAGGGAAACTGTGTTGGTTACTGGGGCTGGGCTGGGATCAATCCCTCCCTTCCCTGTTATCCCCCAGCTCCTGAAGATCAGGGTATCTCATAGCAGTGATGCCACACAACTGAGCTGTGGAATTTTCCAGGCAGTCCAAGCCCTACTTGGCAGCCCCTGGGGAGAGAATCCAGACAAACTGGATCACTCTGGGTTACTCCCTGCCCGGGTTCTGCACTAGCTGGATTAAAAAAAAAAAAAAAAAAAAAAAAAAAAAAAAAAAAAAAGGAAGAAAGGGGGGGAAAGCCCCAGAGGAGGTAGAGGTGGGGTTATGGAAAGCTTCCCAAGCTCACCGAGCTCAGCCCTTGCAGAGCCTCTAACCTAAATTAATAGATCCTCTGGGTTGTGCAAAACTGGGCTAATATTTTGCAAGAATAGCTCTCCCCTGCCTCTTGCCCTCCAGTATGATGAAGACAAAATGCCTTCATTATTGCAGCATTTAACAGTGTGCAGTGTTTATGAAGAGGCTGGAGGATGTGAAGGAATCCAAACCAATTACATTAATCTCCCAGCAAATAAAGCTGCAAATATTTACCTTCACTACACTGCTTTATCTTATTGGACAAGCTCTGGAATTAATCTAAATCCAGTCCTTTAACCTTGCTGGATGGATTGTTGTCCCTGACATCAAGAGGTCACACAGACTGTACAGCAGGCAGACCCCAGTTCATCCACAGATTGCATTTTGGGCATGGTTTAAATCTCCTCCATCCCTTGCAATGCTCTAAGAGCAGCTTTCCCTTCCCATGGGGTGGGTGGTGGTTCAGGAGATGCTGCAGTGCAAGAGAGGTGCAGAACAGCCCATGGTGAACAAACAGTGCAGCAGGGTCAGGTTTGGTGCAAGGCTGTTCCTGGGGTGATGTCAGCCCATCACCACCAAACCTTTCCTCACAGGAATCCACTGATCCAGCCCAAACTCTCCCTGTGCCTCAGGCAAGTCCCACATCTGCTACAAATTCTCTACCATTTCCACATTTTGGAAAACTATACTTTTAAATTCACACACTGAGTCCTGTTTATGTAAACTACAGCGAGGCCCTTTTGCTCATCACAGTCTCAGAGTGTGAAGCTGCCCTGGCTGTGATTTCAAACTCCCCAGATGTGTCCAGCTGTGTGCAGCAGGTCCTGGCATGGTCTTTCAGAGAACCACGGAGTGATTGGATGGTTTGGAAGGGACCTTAAAGACACCTAATTCCACCTCCCACTGTCCCAGGCTCTCCAAGCTCCTTCCAGCCTTTCCTTTGGTGTCAAATCCTGGGGAACATTCTCAGGGCAGCCTTTGAACACTCTTGTTTAAAGCCCATCAGCACAAGTTGTCCTGAAAATTGTTACCTGAGTGTTCTGGAATATCAGAGTTCCCTTCAGCTCAGCTCTGTGCAAGTCAGCCCCTGGAGAGCTTTTGAGTTATTTTGTGTAAACACTTTCAATCTCCAGATCTTGGCAATTGGTGCTTTATTTATTTAATGTCTCCTCCTTACACCTTGGAACAGCATTTTGCTTACACAAGTCCCAAAACAGAGGAGGGAAAAATCATTCCAAAGGTGCTGTGTAACAGCTCCTTCCTGTCTATTTAGGCAATTTATAATGGAACCAGACAGCTTTGAGTAGACAAATCCATTCCCTCAATAGTTTATATCCCATAATAGTCCCTTCCTCTCATAAATTTAACTTACATATGAGAAATCACACCAATTCTCAAAAAAAAAAAAAACTGTGAATCTCACTGATGGTAGAAAGAGTGATTTGAGCACAACAGAGAAAAAGGAGAGGAGAGGAGAGGAGAGGAGAGGAGAGGAGAGGAGAGGAGAGGAGAGGAGAGGAGAGGAGAGGAGAGGAGAGGAGAGGAGAGGAGAGGAGAGGAGAGGAGAGGAGAGGAGAGGAGAGGAGAGGAGAGGAGAGGAGGAGGAGTAGCAATGTCCTGCTCCATGCCTGTCTCTCCCTGTGCAGGGCAGCACAGCCCAGCAGTTTCTGTTGGTGTGGTGGGGCACAGCCTGGTCTGAGAGCACCCCACAGCCAGGAGGACACAATCCTGGGGAGAAATGGGAGCTGAATCACTGAATTTATCAAAGCAGAAGGTTTTCTGTGAGATACATACAATCTACAGACTCCTACCCTGAGAGGTGAGCTGGGAATTGGGATGTGGCTTTGCCAGGCAGGGAAAGGCTGCCCATGGAGAGGAGCTGAACCTGGAGCAAACCTGGTCCTACAAGGGTAGATATGCAGATATTACCCAAGTGAAGGAGGCTCCAGCTGGAATAAATCACCTGGGCACCGTGTCAGATGTCCATCAGATGAAACATTAAATCAGTTGCAGGTCACAGAATCCCAGATGGTTTGGGTTGGAAGGGAAGCCAAAGATTCTCCAGTTCCACTCCTGCCAAGTGCAGGGACACCTTCCACTGTCCCAGGCTGCTCCAATCCCCATCCAACCTGGCCTTGGACACTGCCAGGGATCCACAATTTCTCTGGGCACCTCCCCACCCTCTCAGGGAAGAATTTCTTCCCAATATCCCATCTAAATCTCCCTTCCTTCAGCCTAAAGATGCTTCCCTTCATCCCTGTCCCTGCAGGCCCTTGTGCAAAGCCCCTCTCCAGCCTGTTCTGAAAGAATATTCCTAAGACATCCTTGCAGAACGTCGGGAAAGGTTTTTGAGTGTGAGATTTCAGGCCGAGGAGTCGGTGTGGTCCCCGTGGCTCCTGGCAGCGCCTGGAAATGCTGATCCAGCAGAGCTGCAGCTGCAGGGTTTGGGGGGAGGCAGCTCCCAGCACAGCTCCTGGTGGCCCGGGGACAGCCTGAGCTGCCTGCGAGGAGCACAGCCGGCTTTGAAGTCTCTCAATGAATATTTTATTACCTGCCCCGAGGCGCTGGGTGTGGACTTTGAACTAAAGAGCAATCGCTGCTGCTCGGGGTGTCCTCTCCTCCTCGCTGGCAGCTCCTGGGGGCTGTGGGATAGAGGAGAAGATAATTCTCCTTCCCAAGGTCACTGCAGGGCACAGCCTTCCCTGATGCCTTTTTTTCTGCTCCTAAATAGGAGCCAGGCACGTTTAAGGTGATAAAAAGGGCTGCCTTTATAGGAGGAGCCTTGGGTGCACAGTTCTTCGGGGGGGGAACACCAGAGATGCACCTGCAAATTGCACACCCCATACAAATTAGCACAGCCTCCAATTAGAAGTGCCCTTGATGAAGTGATGCCCCCCTAGCTCTAGCACCTCCTAAATCCTCCCCCCTCAGACAAGGACTAAGCTCTGCTTGTAAAAATGTGTCTCAAAGAGCTGGTCTCAGGCTTGGTTTCTAAAGAGAACCAAGATAGGATCGGGGTCGTGGACCCTGGTTCTCTGAATTTGATTTGATTCAGAGAATCAAATTCAGATTCAGATTTGATTCCTCACCATCATTTAAAAACTGTTCCTGCAGTGAGTTTCCTCTTCCCTGCAGATGATCCAACAATATAAACCCCCCCGAACAAGAGCTTTTCAAAAGTCTCTCCCTGGATTTTTTTCCATTCTTACCAGTTGGAAATGGGAAATTATCACTGATAAGGAGAAATTCCTGATTTATACTGGTGTGAGGATGAGCCCCTTCCCTCTGCCAGAGAAATGCAGGTTCAGCCAGGAGAACCACGGCCCCACATCTGCCCCAGCTCAGAATTCTCTGCTGATTTATGGGTGGGTGCAGCTCAAAACTTGCCCTGCATGGCAAAGCCACTTCTCTTCCCATGGCACAAAGGGAAACCTCGTCCCTGAGACTCTCCCAAGTCACCAAGAAGGAGCTCTGAGAGATGGTAAAGGCACTGAATTTATGGAGTTGAGGAGCAGGAAGGAGGAAATGCATCTGGAATTGAAAAATCCCTGGGAATTGTCTTTGTTAATAGCAGTGGAGCTGGGGTGTTTGCAGCATTTTGCAAGTTGCCTGAATTTTTTATTAAAAAAAATGGCCGAATCAAAACCATTTTATTAACTCGTCTTCATTTTGCTGATCTGTTTAAGGCAAAGAAAAGCAAATAAGTGATTCCCTCCTCTCCAGATGAAATGTTTCGTCTCATGGTCTTTCAGGGGAAGTAATTTGTATTTTCATTCAGAGCTAGCTCATTATGAAACATCTTTCAATTGTCATTTAAAGAAAAAAAAAACCACGGAATTTGCAATGAAACACATTGTTAAACACAGACCAAAAGTCTCTCAGCTGGAAGTGAGGAGCTGATTCCAGGCTAGAAGCCCAGCCCAGCACATAGCTGGGCTCTGGACCCACAGCCTGGGAAATCCAGCCCAGGGATAGCTCCTGAGTGCAGGAACCACCTTGGGCCAACATCCAGGCTGGAAGGGGATCTTAGGAGGGTTCAATCCCACAGGGAATTCCACACAGAATGAGCCAGGCCTGGCTTGTGAATTCCCCCTGGTCTGATTTCATTCCAAGGCTCTGCAGGGACATTCTGCTGCTTTTTAATTTACTGAACCCAAAACATTTCCCTGAGGTTCCCTTTGCTGTTCACTCCTAAAAAGGAAATTTGATGCCACATCCTCAGTGATCTCCATATGCTCTGAGCAGTGACAGGACACAGGGAATGACTTCAAACTGCCAGAGGGCAGGGTTAGGTGGGATACTGGGGAGAAATTCTTCCCTGGGAGGCTGGGGAGGAGCTGGAATGGAATTCCCAGAGGAGCTGGGGCTGCCCCTGGATCCCTGGCAGTGCCCAAAGCCAGGTTGGACATTGGGGTTTGGAGCAGCCTGGGATAGTGGAAGGTGTCCCTGCCATGGGATTGGGTGGGATTTGAGGTCACTCTAACCCATACCAGTCTGGGGTTCTGAGGTTCCTCTCTGCCCCTTTTCCAGGCTGGGCAGTGTTTGGCCACATCCCCTTTGTTGGGCCTTTGCTGCTCCCAGTGAGCCCCAGGAGAGCTCAGGCCAGGGGACCCCGAGCTCCCCAGGGAGCACAGACTCACTCAGGGACCAGGAGGAGAAATTCAACTCCAATTCAATCCCAATTCAACTCAAATTCAAACACAATTCAATCCCAGTTGAAACCCCGTTCAATCTCAATTCAATCCCAGTTCAATCCTGATTCAATCCTAATTCAATCCCAGGTCAATCTCAATTCAATCCCAAACAATTCTGCCATCAAAGCTCAAGCTGAGCCCATGAGGAGTTGATCACACTCAACACCACAGCCTTCTCTCCTCACTGAGAACACAATTAAAGTTTCTTTATTTGCAGTATAAAAACAACTGAAATTCCACATCCTCCCCTCCAGACCCCTCTGCCATTCCTGACTGTGCTCTTTGCTGCATTGAGCTTGACCAGCTCTGGAAACTCCAAATTCACACACTTCAAAAAAAATCAAATCAAATAAAAGAAATAAAAACCCCCATATTCTTTTCAGGATGATCTTTACTTTTCAAATTGCCCAATACCTGCATTTTATGTAGGAAAACGCAATTCATTCAGCCACAATAAATATCCAGGCTTGTCCTGAGAGACCCCATACATTTGGATGCAGCCAGATCCAGGCAGTGAATTTCACTTTAATATTGCAGGCCTATTTGTTTTGCTATTAATTCCAGCAAGGACAATTGATCAATTGTTTCAATTTTAAATCAGAGAGCTAATATCAGCCTCTGGCTTCCCTTGTGGTCGTTCATCTGCTGCCTCCAAGCCACACAGATCACTTTTGATTATTCTGTTTGGGAGGGAATTTAGGCTCACCCCGTGTGAGGAGCATCAGTTGCCCTTTCCCCTGCAGGATGGAGATGATGCAGCATTCCAAACTCTTCCAAACCAGCCTGGAAGGTAAATGTGGGGTTTCCAGTTTGGGAGGGTTTGGAAGTTGTGAAGTTCTCACCCGCCCCTGCCCCTTGTGTCCTGCTCTCACAGTCTCTGCAGGGCATGGCCAGGACTCAGCTCTTTGGAGGAAACATTTCCTGGCTCTGTTTTGTGGGATCAGCTCCTGCTTTCTCTCTCCCTTCATCATTTTAGGACTTTCCTCAAAATTCTCTTGCTTTCTGCACTGCAGCTTGGCCCTTCCCCCTCTCAGGGTTGGGGGAGGTCTGGAGCTCCCTCCATGTCTTCCTCTTCCTTTTCCTGTTCTTTTTTTCCAACTCAATCTCTCAGAAATCAGACCCCAGGTGAAAGAATTCCAGAATGATTTAGGAGCTTAAAACTCCTCTCATTCCACCCCTGCCATGGGCAGGGACACATTCCATTGTCCCAGGCTGCTCCAAACCCCATCCAGCCTGGCCTTGGACACTTCCAGGGATCCAGGGGCAGCCACAGCTTATCCGGGAACTCTATCCCAGCCCCTCCCCACCCTCAACAGGGAAGAACCTCATGGACGTTTTCCAGCTCCTCTACAGAAAGAAGGTCAAGGTCTTAGCTGAGGTCACACCATCCCACTCTCCCCTCCCCCTTTTTTTATGAAATGGAGTTTCCAAATGCTGGGTTCTGGAAGCGAGAATGTTCTGCAGAAAGAAATTTGCTGGGCTTTGTTTGCTGTGTTCCTCCTTTGGAATCAATTATTCTTGCAATTCTCATTTGTTAGCAGATTCATTGCTTTGATTCCTTCCTGCATACTGATATCCCCAATCCTGCTTCTCCAGGCACCTGGAATGGTGGCAAAATGCCTTGAGGCTTTGTGGGGCACAGGCTGCAGCTCTGGAATTTTGTGATTCCCTTTTAAGTTCTGCACATTTTTAGCTCAGCCAGCCCCTTCACTAGACACTTTTGGCCTGGTCTAATTGCAGTCCCTGCAGCTTTGCTCTGTTGCATTGAAAAGCTCGTTTTTCCTGAGCTTCATTTAACTGGAGTTCATCCTCAGCCAGAGGAAAGGGAGCTCTGTGCTCCTGCTGATCCTCTCCAGGCAAACCAAGAATGGGCATCTCACTCAGGGCTGCAGGCTGCCTCACTGGAGATGAGCACAGACAAATGGAGAGGCTCTCAGGGGTCACTTTTTCTTCCTGGTGACCCCAGGGAATGGCTGGGGTTGGATTTAGGGCAGGTTCTTCCCCCAGAGGGTGCTGGCACTGCCCAGGCTCCCCAGGGAATGGGCACAGCCCCAGAACTCCAGGAGAGCTTGGACAGAGCTGCCAGGGGTGCCCAGGGTGGGATTGTTGGGGGATCTGGGCAGGGCCAAGAGCTGGATTTGATGATCCTGGTGAGTCCCTTCCAGCTCAGGAGATTCCATAGAATCACAGAATTATCTTGGCTGGAAAATCCCTTCAAGGTCATCCCAGCTGTGCCTGATCCCCACCTTGTCCCCAGCCCAGAGCACTGAGTGCCACATCCAGGCAAAGAGTGGGAAGACATGTGTGGCCTTGCAAATACTGGAATGAAGGCTCCGATTAACCTGGAACACATCTGTGTCACCCTTCCTGCCACCTGTGTCACCCTCCTGCCACCTGTGTCCCATCACCACCCCAAGCACTGTCACCACGGAAAGCTGGATTATCATCTGAAATATTAAAGGTGCCATCAAATCCAGGTGCAGATCATGGTTTGCAGGATACAGACAAGGCAACCACACCCATGTCACTCCTGAAAATCCAGTGGATATCTGGAACACGTGCCAGGTGCTCAGGACATGGCCCAGCAGCCTCCTTGTGTGGTGCCAGCTCTGAGCAGGGCACAGATACTGCTGGGGGCGACAGTTTCTGTCCTCCGGCCTCAGCTCTGGCAGCTGCTCACAGAAATCTGTGTTTATTGCATCTCCAATAAACCAGAGGAAACAGGAGAGGAGCCCCAGGCAGGAGCTGGAGCGTTTGCTCTGCTCTCACTGCTCTGTCCTGCAGGCTGAGGGTGGGAGAGATGAGGGAGAGGAGAGATGGATTGTCTCCTGAGCTCACTCCCTCTCTGTCATTAATCAGCCTCTCTCCCATCAGATAATTTGTATAAAAGTATGACTTAAAGCAAAACAAAGCCCTTGGAATGATTTCTGCCCTCGTGAATTCTTAATCCGAGCAGGACAGCAGATAATGTCTCTCCAAATGTTGCTGCTGCTCCTTGCAGCAAATTAATTCCTGCAGGACAGGGGGTTTGGGGCCACCTCATCTCTTCAATAAATCTCCTGTCCAGTGACAGGAAGAGTTCCCGTTCCTCAGGGATAACAGGGAGGGACAGCTCTGCTCTCTGTCCAGAAGACACCCAGCCAGACTCCCAGGAGAACAATTCCTCCTGGTTGTTTTTTAATTTATTTTTTTAATTGCTTTTAACCGATTGTTAATTGGTTAAATTGGAGCTCTGTGTGGCCCTGCTCAGCATCCCCTGCTCAGACAGGCTGGAATTTGGACATTGACACCCCCTGGAATTCCCTGCTCTGTGCTGGAGGAAAGCAGGGGCTAAACTTTACCTACAGACAGGTTCCCAGCGGAACAAACAAAACACATTTGCTGTTAGGTCTTAAAATTTACTTCCAACCGAGGCCTCAAAATATTGAGCTCATTGGTCAGTGTCCTACAAAAGGCCTGGCCACAGCTATTGATATGCAGCACTAACTCAATCACCAGCACCCTTGGGTCAATAAACTTTCGGCATTATTGCAACAGAAATTTGAATCTGGGGTTGGTTTCCCCATCTGTTTATTTAATCCCAATGCATTAAGGACGTTCCGCCCTTGGCACTCAATGAGACCAAGTGTGCTGTGGGCTTTGGGCTCAGTTCTGCCCTTTTTGAAGTAAAGTCAGGTACAGAAATCTGTCTGCAGCCTCCCTCTGTAACAGTTTGTTCTAGGGAAAAAAAAAAAAAAAAAAAAAAAAGTTTGAATGTTATGCTCTGATTCTGATACAGAATTCACTCTAAACCCATTGTAGTCCCAAAAAAAACCAAACCAAACCCTTACAGCTGAGAGCAGTGCTCAGCCCGGGGATTTGGCAGGTTTTTGTTGCCCATACAAACGGGGATTAATGAAGAACCTGTAGCTGCCCTCGGAGCCTCCCGGGTGCCTTTGAAAATGTTCCAGTGCACTGCAGGCCCTGGGAGCTGTGGGCTTGGAACTGCCAGAAGGAAGGTGCCCATGGATAACAACCTGTGCTAGCTGCAGAATTCCCGGCCCTTTGCATGGATTATATAAAGCTGGTGCAGCTCTGAGCTCTGCACCCAGTGTGCAAGGCACAGAAAATTGCAAAGCGCAGAGGTCAGGCCATGGGGAAAATGCCCGAGGGAGTCCTGACTCACTTCCAGCTGAGGAGAAGGGAATAATGAATAGGGAGAAACGAGATAATGATGATAAATCTTGTTCTGAAGTCTTTATTAGCAAGGCTTTGTTGTAAATCTGTCAGAAGGAAACATTAATATGGAGCCACCAAATAGGTCAGGTTAATTACATCATCTGGAAATGCTGTGGTACCTCCAGCCTGCATAAAAAAAACCTGAACCAAATCCCCTGAGAGTGGGAGAGTTTTGGGGTTTTTTTAATTAGTTGAGTATTAAAATCTCTGTGCTAACATCTCCCAGTGTTCCTATGGCTTAACTGAGCTGCTACATTTTACCTCCTGTGTGACAAAACCTGGGATTTCCAGGTGAGCAGGAATTTGGGAGATGATCCGTGTGCCAGTTTGCATCCTGCACTGCTGGCCCATCCTGGAGTCAGAGAAAAAGCTCCCAGGAGACATCCCAGGGCCCTGGAGAGAGAACCTTCCCTCACTGGGCTCTGTGAGCAGCCCGTGCCCCCATTCCCTGTCCCACACCGTGTCACCACAAGTGTGGATCCACTGGGATGTGCTCTCAGCTCTCCCCTGGAGTCCTAGCTCTGAACTCTCCCTCCCTGCCCACGGTGCTGCCACTTCCCAGCTTTTCAAGGTCACTTTGGCTCCCAGAGTTTCCTAAACTCTCCCCAGTCCTGCACTTCTAGGAAAAAAAAAAAAAACAAACAAACCCAAAAGTTGCAAGACACTTGAGGTCCCCAACCTCAGGAGAATGTGGTCCCTGTCCCAGGGATGCTGCAGAGGTGGAGCACCCAGCAGATGCAGTTTTAGCATAAAAATGGGAATATTCCCACAGGCAACTGGAGGCAGGAACACTCCCAGGTTGTGCCACACCTGGGAACAGCCCAGCTCCCCTTCCTGAGTCTCCTTTGCTTTTCCTTTCAGCCACAACCAGCTGCACGGGGCTGCCCAAAACCAGCATGGGAAGGGGAATAACCTTTTCAAAGGAAACAAACATTTCCCTTGAACAACTAAATTCCTTTTGAAATATCCTCCTGTTGGGTTCCGTGTTTCAAAAACTTGAAACGTTTTTCAATCCTCAAACCACTTTTTTTTTTCTTCTCACTTTTCATCCAAAAATACACTTTCCCCAGGAACTGTTATTATATTATCACAACATATTATCCCACCTGGTCTGTAAAACATCATGGATGTATTACTGAGTTATATTAAAATCTCTATTTATACTTTTCTCTCTTCAAGCCATGACATTTTTACCAAGCAGCAGTGACTCCAGCAGACCTGCACTCAACTGGCAAGATGTCACTGAGCTTCCTGCTTTCCCAAAAAAAAAAAAAAAAAAAAAAAAAAAAAAAAAAAAAATTTAAAAAAAAGTTTGTTTAAGGCTTCAGGAATTGTTTTGAGCTAATAATTGCCAGGAGGGAGAGCTGTGAGTCACTGAAGCACTGGAATCCCTTGACCTGCAGAGGTGCCTGGAGGAGGCAAAGGTTGTTGAAGAAAAAAACCACCTTTTTCCCTTGCTGGTTAAATGCAATTTCTTTGTGTTGCTGTGCCAGTCACACGGAGGAGTGCAGAGTGTGACATGGAAAAGTTGTAGGTGTTGTTACTAAGCACATTACACTGACAAGAAAAACACGCAGGGCTCAGAGACAGCTGAAAGGCTCTGCTGAGGCTCACCAAGGGAAACGGGCTGCTAAAAACTCCTGCCTGCCCCAAGGAACATCCAGGGATGAGCAGCACAGCTCAAAAATGTGGGGACAGAGCAAGGCTGGACAACTGCTCAAAAGCCTGGCTTTGCTGTGGTAAGGAAGAGCTTAAAGGGGTCTGGGGGGAAAAATTAAGAAAAGAGAGAAATAAAGAGGAAGGAAGGAAGGAAGGAAGGAAGGAAGGAAGGAAGGAAGGAAGGAAGGAAGGAAGGAAGGAAGGAAGGAAGGAAGGAAGGAAGGAAGGAAGGAAGGAAGGAAGGAAGGAAGGAAGGAAGGAAGGAAGGAAGGAAGGAAGGAAGGAAGGAAGGAAGGAAGGAAGGAAGGAAGGAAGGAAGGAAGGAAGGAAGGAAGGAAGGAAGGAAGGAAGGAAGGAAGGAAGGAAGGAAGGAAGAAAGAAAGAAAGAAAGAAAGAAAGAAAGAAAGAAAGAAAGAAAGAAAGAAAGAAAGAAAGAAAGAAAGAAAGAAAGAAAGAAAGAAAGAAAGAAAGAAAGAAAGAAAGAAAGAAAGAAAGGCAAAAATTGCTTTCTATAAATAAATGTGGTCAGGGAAAGTGCTGGGGAGGGAAAAGATCTAACAGACAAACTTGGCACAACAACAGAAAGTAGGCACCAGCCCTGAATAAATTCTGAGTGGAAAACTGAAGGAAGTTTCCATCCAGCAAAGGAACAAAAGCCTGGAACAGGCTGGTCCAAGGAGAGGAGGAGGAGGAGTGGCTGGAGTGAAGCTGAAGGGCAGGAGAAAGGGGTGGGAAAAGGAAAAGGAAAGGGAAAAGGAAAAGGAAAAGGAAAAGGAAAAGGAAAAGGAAAAGGAAAAGGAAAAGCCATGCTAGGGCTGCCTTTGTAATTTCATCTGAATGCCCTCGCTGCGAAAGGGGGATTACTCTGGCAGCTGAACTCCAGGCCTAGATATCCAGAGATATCACTCTAATAATTGCCTCAAAAATCAGTTAAATAAAAATAAAAAAGTTCCCTGTGATTCATAATAAGTTAAATTATGATGAGAATAGACATTAATTTTCATATATTGGAATGGAATCCAGGAAGTTCACTGTAAATCATCTTCCCAATGACAGCAGAAGCTCCCTGTGTACCTCACTGTGGGTACATACCAATGTCTGTCCCAGGCATCAATTCTTTTCCCCCTCTGATAAAAACAATGACTCAATTCAGAGGTTTTATCCAAAAGGGCTTTCTCTGAGAAATCCCCATCCCTGGTTTCCAACTGAGGCCTTACCCAAAGCCTCTTTTTGTCCTCATTTATCCCATGGCCTGGGGCTCCTCTCCTCATTAGATAACGGGACAAGGGAAAAGGATTTTTGAGCTGTGAAATTTTTTATCATTTTATCATCAAGGGAAAAAGCTCAGGACAAAATTTACCATAATGAAGTTATTTTGCAAGGATCTGAAACTTGTTTTGTTTTTTTGTTTTTTTGGGTTGGTTTTTTGTTTGTTTGTTTGTTTGTTTGTTTGTTTGTTTTTGCAATATAAAACCACAATAAAACTGGCTGGGATCAACTGAAACATTGATGGATTTTTCTGCTTTAAAAATTGAAATTAATCATCTGCCTTGTCCTGCCCTCAGCATTTAGATCATTAATGGAATGGTGATTACTGCTATTGCTGCTTTTATTTTTTTTCCTTTGTTTTCTTTTTTTTATTGCAGCTGATTAATTTAATGCTCACAGCAACAACAAACATGGAAACTTGGGAGGAGGGAGCAAAGAGAGTCTTTGGAAGCTTCATTTCGTTTTCTGTGGCTGTTCAGGGCTCATCATCAAAACCAAAATCAACCATTCAGAGCTTAGATGGACACAGAACAGCACAGGTTCATTCCCCTGCACTAAAAGTCAATTTTCCATGGACTTGCAGCTGGGGATGCTGTGGAATGGCCTCTCAGAGATAGAAACAACAGAATAAAACCAAACCTGAACCTGAAAAAGCTCCCAGGTCAGAAAGGAAAACAAGTTCCCCACCAAAAGAGTCTGGAGGTGTCTGATCTGCTCAGTTTGAGGTGATGAGGATTTCACATCTGGCACCTGAAGGTTCTTTGTTGCATCAAGCAGCTTTGAGACTGAAAACGAAATTGAAAGTAAAGGATCTGGAAGGAGAACTGCAGAGAGCACAAGGGAAATGTTGGTGGAACCCTCAGCAAGAGGGTTTTTTTCTCAGCCCCTCTGCTCAGCCTCATGCAGAGCCCAGGATCAGAGCAGAGTCCCCCAAAAAATGCCCCTCGTTCACTGTGGGCCTGGAAAAACGTTCTGCTCTTCTGCATGAGAAAAGCCTCGCCTTGAAATGCACGGGGAGTCTTCAGCTCAATTTCCTGATATAAATAGGGCAGCTCAGAGTCACAGTGAATACAGAAAATGTTTTCTTATATGCAAATGAGAGCTCACATTATTTCACAGAAGGAACTATAATAGTTGGAAATTAGCAAATGTTTCCAGATCCTTGTTAAAGGCAAGAAAAAAAAAAAAAAAAAAAAAAAAAAAAAAAAAAAAAAAAAAAAAAAAGCAGCTCATCTAATGTTCCCGGATATAAATGACATTAATTGAAAGTTTGATTCTATTCCCTAATGAATTTTCCTGTTGCATTGTAATTAGTAACTACTTACATCCAAAAGAACTCGATATCCCTTCAAATTAGGGCATTACTTACAAATATGGTAATATTTTAAGAGCAGTTCTAAGAATGCCAGGCACTGCTCTTAGAACGGCTGTGAAGAACAGGAACAAACCCTGAACAAACCCTTTATGGGCTGCAGGGCTGCTGGGAGCCACTGCAGAGCCTGATTCCTCTCCCAGAACCCCAAATCCATCCTCTCCTAGAACTCCAAATCCATCCTCTCCTGGGACCCCAAATCCCTCCACTCCCAGAACTCCAAATCCATCCTCTCCCAGGACCCCAAATCCATCCTCTCTTGGGACCCCAAATCCCTCCACTCTCTGGAACACAAATCCATCCTCTCCTGGGACCCCAAATCCAACCTCTCCCAGAAACCTGAATCCATCCTCTCCCAGAATCCCAAATCCATCCTCTCTCAGGATCCTAAATCCATCCTCTTCCAGGAGTTCTCCAACCCAAGGCCTTGCAGTGCCTCCAACACCCCTGGTCCTACAGCAAACCCCACAGGGGCGCATCCGCCTGGACATTTAGGATTTGTCCAACACCTGGCATGTGTCATCATCCCAAGGGCAGGCAGGATGGATGGAGGCAGCTGTGCCTGTCCCTCTGGGATTTCCCTCAGGGCCACCTCTGAGACATCCCAGAGATAAAAGGATCACAGGATCATAAAATCATCACAACTGGGCTGGAAGGGACCTTAACCCCCACCTCATTCCAGCCTTAAACCCCATCTCATTCCAGCCTTAAACCCCACCTCATTCCAAGCCTAAACCCCATCTCATTTCAGTCTTAAACCTCATCTCATTCAAACCTTCCATCTCTGTCACGGGCAGGGACACCTTCCACTGTCCCAGGCTGCTCCAAGCCCCAATGTCCAACCTGGCCTTGGGCACTGCCAGGGATCCAGGGGCAGCCACAGCTGCCCTGAGAATTCCATTTCAGCCCCTCACCACCCTCACAGGGAACAATTCCTGCCCAATATCCCATCTAAACCTACAGTCCTTGAGTTTAAAACCATTCCCTGTGTCCTGTCCCCCCATCCCTTGTCAATTGTCTCTCCCCATCTTTCCTGCAGCTCCTTTCAGGTCCTGGAAGATCACACAGAGCTCACCCCAAAGCTTCTCCTCTCCAGGTGAACAGCCCCAGCTGTGCCAGCCTTTCCTCCCAGCAGAGCTGCTCCATCCCTGGGATCATCCTGAAGCCTCCTCTGGGCTCTCTGCAGCAGCTCCAGGTGATGCCTGTGCTGGGCCCCTGGGAAGGCTTTGGCCATACCTGACCCCTAAACTTGTCCTTGAGGCTGCTGTTCAAGCATCACTTGGATGCTCGAGACACTTTAAAAGGGGCCTCGGGGATATTTTTTCCTTGTTGCTGAGAAAGAAGGAAAGGAGGGAAATGCAAACACAGCAAGGGGAGAGCTGACACGTGCAGGACTTGTCTGTGCCACTGTTCCTGCTGATGCCACACACACACCCACGGCCAGGATGGTGCTGCAGCTCCCAGCCTCGTGTGCTGCAGGATCCAGGCCATTCCCATCAAGCTGATTGATTGGAATGGCCTGTTTCCTTCCAGCTCCAACATTCTTTACTCCCTTTTTTCAATGGTTTATCTGAATGTGAGTCAATAATGGACCACATCCCAACCAAAACCTCATTCCCATCCCAAGCTGATTGTTTGGAATAAGCCTGTTTCCTTCCAGCTCCCAGATTCTGTATTCCCTTGGTTTGGGCAGCTTGTCTGAATGTGAATCAATAACCTCGACCACACCCCAACCAAAACCTCCACCATGAAATACCATGGGTTGGACACCTTGGCTTGAAATAATTCCTGTGAGAGCTGGAAAGAGAATTCCCACTGGTCCTGCCTGGAACCACTCAGGTGCTGGGACTGTCACCTAACAGGGGTGACATTGTCCCTTGTGGCACCCAGCACAAGCAGTGGGGCTTTGTGAGGGGCTGGAGCAAATCCTTGGTGAAACTGGTTTTAGGTTAATGAGTGTTTAATTTGTTCTCTCTTTCTTTTTATGGTTACTTATTTTGGATTTACCTTCTAGCTGAAAACAGCACTGTGGCCACATTTTCCCTGCTGTCAGGTACAAAAGGGTCTCAGAACTGTATTTTTTTTTTTTTAACTGGCTGCTCCCTTGAAAATGAAAATCTTTGCCAAAACACCTCCTTTTGTGAGCCTTGGTTTACATCTAAAACTCATTCTGGATTATCCTTCCTTCCTCTCCTTCCACTATCTAGAAACCTCCACAAATTTCCCTGCTCAGAAATGACGTCAGCTCTGCTTCCCGTGGCAGCTCAGAAACCCAGGGAAGAGCTTTTCCCAGAGCAGCCTGGGCTGCAATCCCTCATCCCTTACCCCGGCACAGGCACAGTCACACTGTCGTGGTCTCAGTGAAGGATTTCCCGCTCGAGCACAGCCGCATCCCGCAGCTCTCAGCCCGGCAGGTCCCGGGATGTCCCCCGGAGCTCATCCTGCTCCCCCGGGCTGCAGAGCCCGGCAGCGGGATATAAAAAGCCGGGGATGGATGTGTGCCAAGAGGTAGTAAACAAACCGGGAACTCTGTTTTTCCTCTGGCTTTCACTCCCGAGCCTTGTCTGTCTGTGGAGGAGAGTGCCTGGCTGCGCCGGGTGGATTTTTTTTCGGATTCTAAGCCTGGCTCTTTTCTGAAAGAGAGACAAGGAGGGGCTGCCATTAACCCCGCTCTCCAGAGGGCCAGGTGAGCCTGAGGAGGCTGCCTGGACTCTGCATTCAGGCCACAAGCCGCTGAATGACACGAGAAAAAAGTTCAGAGCTGCCCTCCGACACCTCCCCGCCATCCCCAAAGCATCAAAGCAGATGCACACGATGGATGAAAAGCCCAAACATATCGATCACTCGGTACAGCGCTGGCAGCCAGCTGTTCTGGTTGGGCTGTGCTGCAGTCAGGCATAAGGTGACGAGCGGGGAACACACAGGAGCTGGCACCGAGTGGCTTCGATTGCCAGGGAGCTCCGTGCGTGTCTCCGCAGCAGCTCCCGGTGCTGCCCGTGGTAGAGCCGCGCCTGTGGCTGCTGCGGGTCTGCAACCTGCTGCATCTCTGTCTGCTCGGGCATGTCCCTGCTGCACCTCTGCCGGGCCAGGTATGTCCCTGCTGCACCTCTACCAGCTCCTCGCCGCCGGAACGCCGACAGCGACAACGCAGCCAGCCTGGCCCCAAAGGGCTCCGCGACCCCCGCAGTCCGTGCAGGCAAAGGTAAGGCACCGTTCCCGTTAATTGGTGGCTGGTCAATTAGGCAGGAGGAGGAGGAGAAGGAGGAGGAGGAGGAAGCAGAGGCCTCTGTAGGCGCAGGGAGCGGCGGGAGGGAGGGTGTGATGCTGCCGTGGGAGGGATGTAGGGATGCTGGAAGCACAGGGGGGATGCCAGGCAATCCATCCTCCTCCTGTGCCGGCCTCCTCCCGCTGCTCCCACCTCCCCGGGCTCTGCGGGCTGCTCTTCCCTCCCTCCAGCCCCGGTGCCCTCGGGGATGTTCCCAAACTTCTGCCCCATCTGCCTGCCTGCAGCAGGAGCCGATTTCCCCGGCAGGAGTAGAACACGGGCCCCAAACCGGGCTCGCCAGCCTCTGGGGACCCACCCAGAATCCCAGAGGTGACAGCAGGACAAGGCCACTCCCATGGCCACCAGGACAGGGACCCTTGATCTCTCTGTCCCGTGTGCTGCAGCCCCACAGAAACAGGGGACACGGGGAAGGAGCTCCTGGGGGCTGCTTTTCCCACGGGACCCCCTTCCCAAAGCCCTTCGCTGCTCCTTCCTCTGGGAAATTGGATAGGCCAAAGAAGGCAAAGGCAGCTCCTGGATCCTCTGACAGCAGGGGTGCTCAGCCTTCCTTTAGAGGCACCAAAGCAGAGATAAAAATAACCCAAGACAATGCAGAGGAGCTTTGTCCCTGTTTGAGGCCGAGCCCCTGCCCCTGCCTGTCCTCACAGCTGCTTTTTTAGGGCTTCACATCCTCCTCCAGCTGCTGCCTTGACCTTCCATCTGCACATGGAGAACTGTCCTCCAGGTCCTTGTCCTTGTGATCTGCTTTCCTCCCTGCCGGGATGTTTTGGAGCTCATTATCCACGTCCTGCTGGCTGCAGAGCCTCCCCACGGCTGAGGAAGGGTTAAACCTCTCACCTTCCTCCTGTCCTCAGCTGGTTTCAGATAATTTCTCCGGGTGGGAAATATATGTGCAGGCCCTGAGGCAGCTGCTGGGGAAGGCAGGTTTGCCTTTTCAGGGGCACACAAAGCCCCACAAAGCCGCACAGAGCAGGAGCCCTCAGTGTCCCCCTGCTGCTCTGGGGTCACTGGGGCCAGGAGATGTCTTTTCCATTGCTGGTGGAAGTTTGAAGGAAGATAACAGCAGATGCAGGGGCTGCAGGGGGACAGGGAGGGGGTTGTGTTTGAGGAGCTGCTCTCCAGAGCTGGGGCCTGTCTCCAGGCCACATACCATTGGGTGAATCCTCAACCTGTCACCACATGGTCACTTGTTTTCTCTTTTTCCTCCAGCTTTAGGCACCTGCAGAATCATCTGCAGAGCCTTTAGTCCTCCCAGCTGTGTTGTGTGAGGTTTTGTGTTCACCCAAACCATTCCAGAAGTGGGATGGGATGGATATTTCCCTTGGAGCTGCTGATTTTTCCCCTGAACCATGCAGGCTGCTCCCCAGTCAGACAATTCCCCCCCTGCCAGCCAAGGCTGAGAGATGGATTCTCCCTGCTCTGCCACTTTGGGGATGGGGATTTTTCACTCTCACTGCTCTGCAACCTTATTGTCCTCTGCTGTCACTAAATGATTATCGCTTCAGTGCCAGGGATCTCCATCTCACAGAGAACAGTTCACTGAACATCCCAGAGCTCACAAAAAAACCTCCAGTCCAAGTCAACAAATAATGACATCAGCAAAAAGTCACCCCTGAACAACCAAGAGCAAAACCAGCCAAGGGAACCTCAAACCTGAATGAAAACTAGGTTCAGTTTTTTGTGTCCAGAGCTGGGAGATTTTAAAGGCAGCAAAACTGCAGAGAACTCTTGTAAGAGAATCTGGAATCACAATAGAATTCCAGACTGGGGTGGGTTGGAAGAGACCTCAAAGCCCATCCCATTCTACCCCTCCATGGGCAGGGACACCTTCCACCATCCCAGGCTGTTCCAGCCTGGCCTTGGACTCTTCCAGGGATCCAGGGGCAGCCACAGCTTCTCTTGGCACCCTGTGCCAGCCCTCACCATCCTTCCAGGGCAGGATTCCTTCCCAATATCCCATCTAACCCTCCTCCCTGTCAGTTTGAAGCCATTCCCTCTTGTTCTGTCCCTCCATTCCTTGTAAAGTCTCTCTCCGTCCTTCTCGTAGCTCTCTTCAGGCACTGGGATTAAGTAGAATCCCTTAATTTTAATCTCCTTTGTTATATGTGTTTCATCTACAGAATCCATCAATAATTATCAGTATTAATTAATTTTTCACAACATTTCGCCCTTCTGAGTTTGCCCAGAAATGCTTCTCATCTACAGATGTGCAGGAAGGGACAGAAAGGAAAGAGCTAAAATGAATCCAAGGAGAAACAACTCAAAGAGTTTAGCAAATGATGTTTTTAAAAATAAGAAAGGGAATTAAGATTGAGGCTGTGCCTCAGCTCTACCCCTGGTTCCTCAAGGGATGCTGGCTGGTTATTCTGATCCATTTGTGGTTTCATGTGCTGTGTAACTCAGCTCCCACCTGAATCCCAGCCAAATCCCAGTGTAGGGAATCACAGCATCCTGCCTTGGGTTTGCTTGGAATTCCACTGCTCAAGAGGCCCAAGAGAACAGGTCAGGCTGGAAGCAAATCAATTCCTAGAGACTTTCTGAAGGCTCTAACAAGAGGGACAGTTTATCAAGGGCTATTTTTACTGGAGAGAAGCCCCACCTGGTACATTTTGTAGGTTCAGTTCCCTACAAAAGAGTGGAAAGATCCTCTGAGAGCCTGATTTCATCCTCAGGAGTCAGAACTGTGGCAATAATCAGAAAATACCGAGGGCAGGGACATCCATATTGCACCAGAAGGAACATTTCCATCATAAAAGGCAAACCTTGTCTCCAGTTCACTGGCAGGGTTGGAAATGTCCAGCTAGGAAACTCTGAATCCTTCATTTGCAGTAATTTGGGACTTCTTAGAGCACTCTGAGGTGATGGGAGGGCTTTGAACACCTGCTGGAGCTCCATCAGGAGCACAGGACTGTGCCTGTGCCAGATAAAAGCAGAGAGGAAGGAGAGAGGATCAAAGGCTTGGGATGAAGCCTCTCAGTGCTCTCCCTTCAACCTCACAAGTGTGAGACTCCCCACGGACCTCAGGGGCTGAAAGGATTTGGGTGTGAGCTGCAAGGAAGGAATGGGAGGATCCCAAAGGTGTGGGATGTGCTTTATCCACGGTTATGCTCCTGATCTCTGTGATTTGTGCAGATGTGGGAAGAAGGGAAGAGAATAAGCCATAAACTCCCTTCTCTTTCATGCCTGTCCTCAGTAGGAAATGTTCAGTAAACAGGAACTGGGTCATTCCCTCTCTCCAGAGAAGTTGGTGTGAGAGAAAACAGTTAACAAATAATTATGTCATATGAGCCACTAGAAAATGCCTTTCCGAGCAGCTTCTGAGGACGCACGGGAACCTCTTTGGCTTTTCAAACTCAGAGGGACTTTGCTTAAGTTCCCTTCCAAAGGAAACTGCTTCAGCTCATTATTTGCAGACAGCATCTGTCACTTTTCTATGCCAGTGGCTGCTGATCGTCCTCAAAGAACATTGTACAAGTGTGCAGACTGCTGTGTGCTGAGAAAGGACTGCTATTATATCAATTTTCCACTTGAAAGCAGCAATAACAGCAAATAAAGCCTGAGCCACATGACTCTGCTGGATCTGGGGCACTCACAGAGCCATTCAGCCTCCCTGGAGATGGGAGCTCCGAGGGGGCTGTGCCTGCCCGGGGCACAAATTGGTGCTGCTGGTGGGCAAGAGCAGCCAGGGGACCCTTGGGGACCTGCCCAAGGAACCTCTGCCACCTGCAGAGCCCCAGGGGACACCTGGTTGTGTTTGTCCTGTCCTGGAGCTCAGCCCACCCCAAATTTCAGTTCCTGTGGGATGTGGGTGGGATGGACACAGCCAGGCCATGGCCAACCACCACTGGTGGTGTCCTCTCCTGTGGGAGCAGCAGGAACTGAACTCACAGCTCATTTTGCAGGTCTGGGTCACCTGGGTGTGTCCGTTCTATGTGTCCGTTCTATTCTGGAGCCCAAACTATCCCAAATTTCAGCTCCTGTGGGATGTGGATGTGATGGACACAGCCAGGCCATGGCCAACCACCACTGGAGGTGTTATCTCAGCAGGAACTGAACGCACAGCTCATTTTCCAGGTCTGGTGTGTCTGCCCTGTCCTGGAGCTCAGCCCACACCAAAATGCAGCTGCTGTGGGATGTGGGTGTGATAGACACAGCCAAGCCTTGGCCAATGACCACTGGAGGTGTCCTCTCAGCAGGAACTGAACCCACACCTCATTTTCCAGGTCTGGGTGACACCTGGTCGTGTCTTCTCTGTCCTGGAGCCCAAACTATCCCAAATTTCATCTCCTGTGGGATGTGGGTGTGATGGACACAGCCAGACCTTGACCAACCACCACTGGTGGTGTTTTCTCCTGTGGGAGCAGCAGGAACCGAACTCACAGCTCATTTTGCAGGTCTGGGTCACCTGGTTGTGTCTGTTCTATTCTGGAGCCCAAACTATCCCAAATTTCAGCTCCTGTGGGATGTGGATGTGATGGACACAGCCAGGCCATGGCCAACCACCACTGGAGGTGTTATCTCAGCAGGAACTGAATGCACAGCTCATTTTCCAGGTCTAGTGTGTCTGCCCTGTCCTGGAGCTCAGCCCACCCCAAAATGCAGCTGCTGTGGGATGTGGGTGTGATGGACACAGCCAGGCCCTGCCCAACCACCACTGAAGGTGTCTTCTGTGGGAACAGCAGGAACTGAACCCACAGCTCATTTTTCAGGGCTGGATCTAAAGGAAGGACAAAGTCCAATAATCTGCTCCTCTGGAAAAGTCAGCAATGGGGAAAGTCAAAGAAATTCCAGGTGAATTCTGTCCCTCAGCACTTCCTGGCAGGGTGGTAAAATCCCCACATTCTTCAGAGCAAGACACAGATCCCTTGGAGTGATCTCTGCAATTCAGAGCTGTGCTTTCCCTAGAGAAGAAAAATTGGAGCCTTCCCATAGAGGAAACATTTCAATTTTCACCAGTTAAAAATCAGATTGTTGAAGTAATGGTGCTGCAGGAGGAGGAATGAACCTTCTCCCTGTGACTGCCAAGTGCAAACAAGGGACATCATCTCCTGCCTTCTGACCGGGATCCCCAAACTAGCTTTTCCTTGGATGTGGGAAAACAATGAGATGGCAGGAAATGCCCCCTTTGCAAGGAGCAGCACAGAATGGGCAAAGTGTCATACCCAAAAAAACCCAGCTGAAGGACATTCCCTGTTAGCCCAGCAACTGCTGAGCAGGGAAATGACCTCCCATGGTACAGGTAGAGTGGCTCACAGAGGTGTGAGCTCCTAAAGGAACATCCCCTGGGAGCTGCGGTGTGTCCACACCTGCCCCAGGGGCAGCTCACCCCATCCTGCTCCCAGAATGAGAGGAAGGGAGGCCAACAAGGTTTGATTTTGCCAAGCTGGGACTTTGCAGGAGCATGTTCCAGACACACTGTGCTGACTCCTTGAAAAATGTTTGTGGAATGTTGTGGGGTTTTTTTAAAGGTTGGTTTACTTGGAATTTAAAAAGTGCATTTCAGTGTTTCCATACCAAATGGATTTCACACAGCATCTCAAGTTCATTTAAAAGGCCTTAAATATCTGGATGTTTTTCAAAAGTTGAAAAATTCCTGTTTCAGTTCTGTCACAGCTCATCTTTTCCATTCATTATGTTTTTCTTAACCTTTTGGATAAAAATGCCGTCATTCTCCCAGGGCTTCTACAGCATTCTAATAGAAACTGGCAGATCTGAAGAATATGTATAGATTTCAGGGAACAATAATTCCATCTCTGTGTTATTACACTGCAAATGGCCACTCCACATGCTGGACCTGCTCCAGGGGGATCCAGACTGAGAATTAGACGGTCCCTTTTAAAAACTCAGCCTAATTCTGCTCTTAGTAAAACCAGTACCAGCTGTGCTGCTGGCTTCAGCAGGGAAAAGGTGGGATTGGTGGTCCCAGGATCTCCTGCTGGAGGGATGTGCTGGAATATCCAAAGGATTGTGGGCAGAAATTACAACATTCTCTGAACCCAAGTTTAACCCAGCCCAGAAATCCAACTATGCCCAAAGGAGTGTGGGCAGCAGGGCCAGGGAGGGGATTCTGTCCCTGGGGAGACCCCACCTGGAACAGTGCCCAGTTCTGGTGTCCCCAGCACAGCAAGGACAAGAGTGAGGCCAGAGGAGAGCTGGAGGTTGATAAAGGGACTGGAGCAGCTCCCCTGTGGAGCCAAGCTGGGAGAGCTGGGATTGTCCAGCCTGGAGAGGAGAAGGTTGTGTGGAGACCTCAGAGCCCTGCCAGGGGCTGCAGGGAACACACAGAGGGACCTGATCAGGGATGGAAGTGACAGGACAAGGGGGAATGGGTTCAGACTGACAGAGGGGAAATTCAGGTTGGATGTTGGGAAGGAATCCTTCCCTAGAAGGGTGGGGAGGCCCTGGCACAGAGAAGCTGTGGCTGCCCACACCACCAAGGTCACCACTAATCCATGGCCTCAAGTGCCAAATCCACATGGTTTTTGAACACTTCCAGGGATGGTGATTCCACCACCTCTCTGGGCAGCCCCTGTCATTTCTTGACAGCTCTTTCCATGGAGAAATTTTCTCAATATCCACCCTGAGCCTCCCCTGGCCCAGCCTGAGGCCATTCCCTCTCCTCCTGTCCCTGTTCCCCGGCTCTCCCCTCCTGTCAGGCAGTTGTGCAGAGCCACAAGGTCCCCCCTGAGCCTCCTTTTCTCCAGCCCCTTTCCCAGTTCCCTCAGCCCTTCTTGGGGCTCCAGCCCCTTCCTCATCTCTGTTCCCTTCCCTGGACACACTCCAGCCCCTCAATGTCTCTTATTCTCAACATCTTTCTCCTTCAGTCACTTATTTATAGCCTGGGATTTTAAAAACTCGCCTTCAAGTGAAAGGATACCTGTTAGGGATAAACACAAACAGGGTTTGCAATACAAACACCTGCCTGGCTGTGAGTGTGGCTCAGGAGGGGAACAGCACGGGGACAACAGGCATTGGGAACATTGGGAATCCTCCCAAATCTTTGGGAAATGTGGCAAAGTGACCTTGAATACCCTGAAGAGTGGGGGGTTTGCTCCTGAAGCTGCTGGTAGCCGAAGATGATGTGGGTCTTTCTGCTCTAATTAGGTTAAGTGCTCGGGGGTGAGGGCTGACTTTTCACAGGGGATGTGGCAGCATAAGGGAGCTCTGAAGCAAGGCAGAGCATCTGGCTCCCATATCTGCACCGTGGTCACAACACAAACACCATAATCAGGAGACAAAAACGCTGCCTTGGAAGGAGAATAATGCCCGTAATCTGATAATAGCAATAATTACAGCCCGGATGTTAATTGTGGTTGTGTAAGCAGAGCCGAGCAGAGGGCTGGCAGGAGGAGGGGGGCACAGCCCAGCAGAACAGGTGCCATCACCCCTGTGGCACTGGGGTGGTGGCTCTGAAGGCTGCAGTGTCCCCACGTGTCCCAGCAGCTGGATTGTTGGGACAGGAGCTCAGTGGGGTCACAGCTGGGACTGGCCCTGGTCACTGGGGGAATTGTCCTGCCCACCTCAGCTCTCTGAGCACCTGCAGCCCCATCCTAACTGATAATTCCAGGGGGTTTTTTGTTGCAATGGAGGAAAATGGGCCAATTTCAGTCCATCCCGCCCTGATCTGAGTGTTTGAACTCAGACTCCAGGCCTGGCTCTGGGGCCACTGCAATTCTCACGTGTTTAAATTGGGTGTAACAACATTTTCTGTGCCATCACCACTGAAATTCTCAGCATTTTGGGGAGCAGCTCCCTCTCCTGAAGCCACAGAGTGCAGATCAAAGCTCTGAGCTCACTGAGGTCCTACTGAAACTCCCTTAGTCAACAATAATAATCATAATAATTACAAATGAATCAGAAAATCACAGAATGGTTTGGGTTGGAAGGGAGCCTAAAGCCCATCCAGGGGCACCTTCCACTGCCCCAGGCTGCTCCAAGCCCCATCCAGCCTGGCCTTTGACACTGCCAGGGGTGAGGAAATCCTCCTCAGACAAGTCCTTAGCAATCCCAGTCTTTGGTTGCTGCTGAATAATTCGGATCACACCCTCTGCAGCCAACCTGAGAGCCCTCAGCTGCAGTTTATATCCATTTAATGCACTCAGCTGCCACTGCATCCCACTGTGGACACAGCACTGACCCTGGCACAGGGGCAGGATCACCCCAAATGTGCTCCCAGGGTTGGGCAGAGGGGCAGGATCACCCCAGATGTGCCCCCAGGGCTGAGAGGGTGGGATCTGCCATGGAGTCGCTGTGAGGGGTCCCTGAGCAGGGCCGGGGACATCAATCCAGGGGTTTGTAGCCCTTGCTGCTACTTCTGTGCCTCCAGAGCAGGCAGGGGCTCATCTGGGGCTGGCTCCATCTCCAGAGCACTGAGGGTGCAGAGCTCAGCCTCATCCTCATCCCCTCATCTGTTTCTGCCTCAAATGAACCCCACTGACCTCAGACCGAAGCACCAAAACTCACGAGGGGGTTTTTTTGGAGACCATCAACAGCTCAAGTGGAGCTGTGCCAGCTGTTCCTCCTCGGAATCAGGGTAAACCGTGCTGGTGCTGTGGCTCAGTAACGTGGGCTGCACTGGCAGCCTGGGAAATCAACTCCTTTCTGATACAGGGAATAATGTGAAAAGGCAGTTTTCCCTCTGAAGGAAAATGGGGACTTAGATGAAAGCCTCACTTTTTTTTATTCAAGCGATATTTTCAAGGAAAAAGTGGAATTTTTTAAAAATTCTTTTTCATCCCGAACTTGTTGCTATTTCCATGGTTTTATCCCCCGTGTCTTCTGGCTCGGCGTTTTTTATTCGGAAAAGTGATTTGAATGCCCACGAGCCCGCATAAATAATGGATGTTTTCTTAGTGGGATCGTTCATTACCCTTCACCTCCTTGGTAATCCCCTGATTTTGGCATTAACGTGCCAATTAATGTGTCAATGCTGGATTGGTCTGACCCCAAATTAATCCAGAGCAAGGGTGACTCGAGGACTGAGCTGAGGGATATGTGTGGGAATGGAGAGTGCGCTGCTCCGTGTTAACGGGCACATTCCCTGACAGCAGCTTAAACCCAGCACTTGAGAGCCTCTTGAGCGTTTTATTGTCTCTGATGAGATCATGATTCAGACTCCTCCAGAGGGATCTCAGCAACAAAAGCCCTCGGGGAGTGGAGCTGGGTCTGAGGGCAGCGTTTGGTGCACCGGTTGGGAAGGCATCCGGGGTTTCGTTCATTCCAGCAGGAAGGAAAAGTGTTAAATGAGCCCCCAAAATGGGGATGGGGTCTCTTCCAACCTGGTGATTCTGTGATTCTGTGAGACCCAGAGCATCCCCAGGACAGGGAACAGCCTTAGGAAGTCCAGTGATTCACTCCAAAGGGGTTTATTGAGAGAATTTTGGGTGTTCTGAGCTTTTGTTCTTTGGTCTAAGACTAAAAAAAGTGGAAGAAAATAAGTTTTGGATGTTCAGAGCTTTTGCTCTTTGATCTAAGAATAAAAAGTGGAAGAAAACATGGACACCCTGAATGCCCCACCAAACCCCTCTTGAAAGCAATTAAATGGTTAATAAAATACAGATAAATCCTTTCCTTGCTATTTCTTACTAGGAAAGGGATTTTTTTTTTCTTTCTCTGAGTATTAAAAAGGTAAAAAGAGAAAAATCCACCTTGAGAGATACAAGAAGCTCAGAAGGGTTCAGCCTAATTAATTCCATTCCTCAAGTCATTATCACCCAGCGGCAGGTGAAGAGGAGCTGCCAGACAGATACCGAAGCTTTGGTGTTTAAACTGACCCTAAAGATGACTGAAATCTCCTCTCCGAGAGGACAGGACAAAGAGATGGGATTCCTCTCCCCCAACATACGGAGAGGAAGGGAACAGGAGGAAATTATTTGGTCTCTGGGGTTGAATTCTGAGTCCATGACACTGCAAATGTCCTTGGAATTCCCCTTTTCCAGATCTGCCTCACACAGATGGAACACTTCACTTGTTGCATGGATTTTTTTTTTTTCCTTCCAGTACCTGAAGGAGCTACAGGAAAGATGGAGAGAGATTATTTCCAAGGGATGGAGGGACAGGACAAGGGCTTTAAAATGAAGGAAGTAGAATGAGGTGGGATATTGGGGAGAAATTCTTCCCTGGGAGGGTGGGGAGGGGCTGGAATGGAATTCCCAGAGCAGCTGTGGCTGCCCCTGGATCCCTGGCAGTGTCCAAGGCCGGGTTGGACACTGGGGCTTGGAGCAGCCTGGGACAGTGGAAGGTGTCCCTGCCATGGCAGGGGTGGCACTGGATGGGCTTTAAGGTCCCTCCCAACCCAAACCATCCTGGGATTCTTTGGCTGCTCATGTCCCCAGAGGACCCTGCTCTGTGCCCCCTCCCTCCCCTGCCACAAGGTCCTGCTGCCTCCTGGACCCCCAGCCCCACACAACCTCAGAGTTTGCTCAGAATCTCACTGAACTCAGCTCCTGCAGCTCCTGCATGAACACAAACCCTGTGAGGAATGGCTGAGGGAGCTGGGGTTGTTTAGCCTGGAGAAAAGGAGGCTGAGAGGTGACCTGAACACTCTCTACAACCCCCTGAAAGGTGGCTGTGCTCAGGTGGGGTTGGTCTCTTTCTTCAGGCAGCACTGACAGAAGGAGAGGACACAGCCTCAAGCTGAACCAAGGGAAATACAGGTTGGATATTAGGAAACAGTTTTTCATGAAAAGAGTGATTAAATATTGGAATGGTCTGCCCGGGGAGGTGGTGGAGTCACCATCCCTGGATGTATTTAAAACAAGACTGGATGTGGCACTGGGTGCCAGGGTTTAGTTGAGGTATCAGGGCTGGGTTGGACTCGATCTTGGAGGTCTCTTCCAACCTGGTGATTCTGTGAATTCTGTGTGTGTCAGCCTGGTCTGGGGCACTGCACAGCTCAGCTTTGATCTCCACCACTCCTGCAGCTCTGTGGATCCTCTGCAGCCCAGTGACCCTGAGCCCCCCTAGAGGGGAATGCCTCCTTTATCCCTCCAGTGGCAGCCCCGGTGTCACCTCCAGCCTGTGATCCAAGCCCTGGGTGTGGAATTCCAGCTGGAGCTGGTGTGTCCTGTGTGACTCATCATACCCTCAGCCCTGGAATCTCATCAGAATGGGGCTTGTTCAGTCCCTCAGCTCTGCTGGAGCTGGGGATAAACCATCCCAGAATGGGCAGGAGGGATACACCATAACCCCAGCAGGCTTTGTTAGCCTGAGGAGCTGCTCCTGGGACACACCATAACCCCAGCGGGATTTATTAGCCTGAAGAGCTGCTCAGTCACTGGGAATCGTGTTGGGAGCCTTTCTAACTTGTTGATTTATCAGATTTTTTAAAATTTATTTATCAGAATCCCATGATTCCCAAGTACAGCAAGTTTGTTATCTGAGACAATGCTGATAAGAGCACTGGGGTACCAGGGCTGGCAGCACCCAGAGTGGATTATCTCCATTCTCCTGGGACAAGTGACGCCTCATAAAAGGGATTTTGCACTCCTACAATGTTTATCCTTGAAAGCAAATCCCAAGGTTACATCATCAGTGCTACACAATTCCTTTCCCTGCAGCAAAACAGGGCAGCCCTGAGAGCCCAGCTGGTCCCAGTTCAGCTGAAATGTGAAAATCCAGGAGTGTCTGGTGGACTCAAAGCCCTTGACTGCACGGGGAGCAGGACAAAGATCTCCTGGAGTGGCACCCAGGGCCTCTTTGACACAACTTGCTGCAACCCAGAGCGCCCGAGATCAGCAGGAAAAAAAAATAACCACATGGACCTGGAGTCAACATCCAGAAAAGATCAATTCAGGGAGAAGCCAAATACAAAGAGCACTGGGGAGGGAGAAGGAAGAGGAGCCAGGAATTTGCATTCCCACGATTGAGGAGATTTATCTGCATTTCTAGTTAATAGAAGACATTAATTGATTCATGTTTTTTATGGCTGCACACTGAGCTATTTCTGTCTGGAAGGAGACACTCTTAAATGGAATGAGTCAGACCAGACCTGTTATGTCACCCTGGGACCCTGAAAGACTTGTTAATAGCTCTGAAGAAATTGAGTTGCTTCACAGGGCTATTTTCTCCTCAGACATCAAAAGCAGAGACAAAGGAGAGGAGTTCTGAAGGCCGAAAATTATTTTTTTTTACACAGTCCTTTGCATTTGACAAATAGCAACAGGAAAATCAAAGAGCTTTCCTCTTCACAAGACACTTCCACAGACATCCCAGCAGGATTTATCCTTCCAGCTAAACAGGAGCTCCTGGAACGTGGCTAAGGGAAGTCCTGGCAGGTCCCAGCTCCTCAGTTCACTTCCTTCCAGATTAACTTGGCAAATCAAAACAGAAGGAAAGGATTCATCTTTAAGATATTCAGAAAAACAGGGGTTTGAACAGGTATTTTATTAGGGGAAACCTAATAGGGAGGAATTCCTCCCTGTGAGGGTGGGGAGGGACTGGAATGGAATTCCCAGAGAAGCTGTGGCTGCCCCTGGATCCCTGGAAGTGTCCCTGGACAGGGCTTGGAGCAGCCTGGGACAGTGGAACTGGATTATCTTTAGCTTCCCTTCCAATCCAGACCATCCTGGAATTCTGTGACATTCCTGCAACCTCTTTTTTTTCCCTACAAAGGCACCTAGACAGGAACAAACAAGGCTCTTTTAATAAAATAAAACTATAATGGCCTTCCAGATGCCACAAGGGCTGCTGTGACACATCTTGGTGGCTCTACCCAAGGAGAGGGTGACAGTTCCTGGGATGGAGCCAGCCCAGGAGCTGAGAGAAGATGTTCTGAAGGAATATCTTTAAATCTGTGCTGCAGACTTTTCAAGAGTAATTTTCTAAACAGTAATTTTGTTTTACAGCAACAGCGAGAGATTAGTTATTTAAAGTAATGGGGAAGAAAAGAACTGTAAACATGCAAGTGGCTCTTTTTAAAATGGTAATCTTTTGAGATAGCACAGCTTTAAACTAAAGTACCTTTGACAGATTCAGCAACATCCCCCTTTCCACTGAGGAATCACTTTCAGCTCCCATCCAGCAGGAGCTGTGAGGAGCAGAGGGGGCACAGACATCACCATGTCTATTCTGTCCATCAACTTTGTCACTTTGTACAGATGGACTCTGTCAGAATGACAAAAATCCATCCACACAAAGCCCCACCTGTGCCTCCAGCCCAGCATTGCCACCTTCACTCTGGGCAGGCAATCAGGGAGTGTGGAACTCCAACCCACAAATGCTTTGTTTCTCACCATTAGGCCAAAAATATCTGTGGGAAACGTTTACAAATCAAAAGCATTTGTCATTTCTGTTTCCCTGGTGACAAAAAAGAAAAAAACAAAGCAAAAAACTACAACACACCCCCCCCCCCCCCCGGCCCGCCCCGGTTTTTCCAACCCTGCAGCTCATGGGCTTGGCCATTTTATGCTGATTTTTGGTGCTGCCTTTGGTTCAAAGCAGCACAAGGGTGGGAACCTGTGGAATAGGCCTCGTCCTCCTCTGCAAACTGAAGCCTCTTTCCTAAAAAGAGCTGGAATTTCTTTGCCTCCCTTCAGGCAGGAAAATGCCACCTGGCCCAGGCTGTCCATGACAGAATAAAGGCCTGTTTGGCCTCACCCTGTTCAAGAAGGGAGAATTGTGCTTCACTTCACCTCTGCCAGGCAGGAGCCATCCCTCCCAGTGCTGATCATGGGACATTGGCTGTTTGCTCCAGACTTTACTTCGGTGGTGCTGCCTTGAATATTTTTTGCAGCTGGTGGACATCAGAGGAGCCCATCAAAGGGCTCAGTTCCTATGCAGAGGAGGAACCTGGAGTTACCACATTTCAGCTGAACTGGGACCAGCTGGGCTCTCAGGGCTGCCCTGTTTTGCTGCAGGGAAAGGAACTGTGTAGTGCTGATGTTGTAACCTTGGGATTTGCTTTCAAGAATAAACACTGTAGGAGTGCAAAATCCCTTTTATGAGGAATCCCTTGTCCCAGGAGAATGGAGATAATCCACTCTGGGTGCTGCCAGCCCTGGTATCCCAGTGCTCTTACTAGCATCCTGAGCCTAGCTTTCTGCTAAACTCTGCTGGCACTGGGTGTTTGTCACCACCCCAGGTTTGTCACCCCCTGAGCAGCCCCAGTAGGATTTCAGGAGCTGGCCCAGAGTGTGGGGACACAACGACTAAATGCCAAATGGTTCAGGCTAAGAGCCCTGGTTTTAGGTGCTAATTAACATGGATCTCATTATCTGGGAGTATTGGTCAGTCCTATGATTGGTCATCATAGGACCAATGTCTGAGCCCTGAGCCTTGCAAGGGTTTGGATCACCTGGGAGAGGAGGAGGAGGATGTGGGGCAGGGAGCAGCCCCAGGTGTCTGCTGCCCTCCTGTTTTCCCTGCCAGGATTTTCTCCCCTCTCTGGAGAGCTCTGGAGATTTGATATTTGAGGCACAGGACCCACCTTGCAGGAAAAGCAGAGGGTTTGGAGGAGAGAAAAGAAATGGCCTGATCTGTTTATCTCTGAGTCAATCAATTCCTGAAGAACGAGGATGGGAACAGACAGCTCAGGGAAGGTCTGAGCAGCTGGAAGCTGATGGACTCCGTGCTACTTCTTCAGGGATATTATTTGTGCTTTCAGAACAGAACTACAAAGGCACCAATAAATCTACCTTCTCTGGGAAAATGTCCTTTATTCCTCTCCCCATCAGGCATTCAGGCTGGCTGGAGCAGGTTCATTAGAGGAACATTGTCCCTGCTGGGCCCCAGAGCTCCTCAGGGAGTGCCAGGGGAGGGGAAGGGATGTGCCCTGCCAGCCTGGTGGCACAGCTGCTGGGACAGAGTGTTCCTGTGGGGAGTGACCAGTCCTTGCTGCAGAGCTCCTGGGCCTGCCCTCATGGCAGGCTGCTGCAGAGTTCCCCAGCTCAGAGCTGCACATCTCCCTCCCTAAACCCCTCCCTGGCAGAACTCCTCACTCCTGGCTCTGTCCTTCCCCTTCCCTGTGATCTGCCCTCAGCACGCTGCTGCAGGATGATCCCACATCTCCCAGTCCCCTCTTCTGGGCTCAACAAGCTAAACTTTAGTCCCATCTTGTCCAGCAGGACAAGAAAATCCTCTTTGGAGCCCAGTTCTGTGCCAGCTGCAGGATGGATCAACCCTGTTTGGATGGAGATGGGGAAGAGAAACCTCTCTGTGGCTCCTGCACCTCCTGTGGGTGATTCCTTATCCAGAGAGGGCTAAAGAACAGCCCAAAGGCACTGAGTTTTGTTCCTTCTCTCTGTTCCTGGTGGTTCATACCCACCCCAAGGCTGGAGGCTTCTGTCCCAAGGGATCTGATAATGAATTTGTCAAGGGATCCCCCAGCTGGAGATCCTTGAGAGGTCTCCTTTGGGTCAATCACCCTGGGAGGCACTGGAGGAGCCAGACATGGCTGGGATGAGTCTCCCTGGGACTTCTCTGGGATGTGGGGTGTCCCCTACAGCAGAGCCTCTGGCTCCCGGGGACACCAAGGAGCAAAGTCACCAGAGATGTCTGGAGCCTGCAGAAAGCAGAACACCCTCCCTGCTGAGCCCCTGTGGCTACCAGGGACCACCATGGGCACAGGCTGGGTAAGCCCAGCAGGCTCTGAGCTGCCCTGACTGGCTGTGCTCAGTGGGCTGGGAGCTCTCAGCAGCCACAGCTCTGGGCTTGTGTGGGGCACAGGACAAAGCTGCACCTGCACCCAAAACCCCCTGAGCTGCAGAAAGGTCAGGAAGCCCTGAGGAGGAGAAGGTGAGGAGTCACCAAGGTCAGTATCCCCTCAGCAGAGCCCCAGGGAGGTGTGGAGGTGTCAGCTCTGTCCCCAGCCCGGGTTCTCAGGGTGACCCAAGCCCTCCTCGAGCAGCTCCTGCTCCCCTCAGCCAGGCTGGCCCAGTTTCCCTCAGCTCACAGCAAACTGGGCCGAGCTCAGGGTATTTCTGGCAGGCTGTGGGTGCACAGTGTGAGCTGCTCACAGGGTAGAGCCCAGCCCTGGGAGCTGAGGGGCAGCAGCAGCTCAGGGGGGTTCTTGCAGTCCCAAAGCCTGAAGAACTTCACCCTCAGGGCTGAACATTCCTACAGCTGCCCTCACGACTCTTGATGCCTTGGGAAGGCTGAGCTGGAACAGAGACTGGACAGAGCTAAGAGAATAAAGTAGAGATTTATCAAAAGACCTTTAAGGACACACCTTGGGCAGGACAAGAGCCTGGCCAGGGCTACACCCAAGGTGGACACAAAATGGTCACAAAATGGACAAATGGTCACCAGGTCTCACACTTTGATAAGTTTTGGTCCATTTGCATCTTGGGGTTTAATTGTCCAATTCCAGCTCCAGGTTATGAGGTCCCATCCTTCTTGTTCCTCCCTTCAGCCACCCTTATTTGTGCTTTTGGGCCTGAAAACTTGTCCCAGTTGTCCTTGGTGTGCAGCAGGAAAAGGATTTATTTTGTGTCCCTGCTCTGTGCAGAGATGAGTGACACTGACTGTGAGCTCAGAATTGCACCCTTGGGCAGCACAGAACCTGAAATACATGAAAGCTGAAATTTAAGGCATCATTTCCCCGTTTAGTGACTCTGGCTGTGGCTCTGCCTGTCTTCCTCTCCTCTGGAGCATCGGGACCTGTGCTCTGTGTGCTGCACCCCTGACCCCACTGAAGGCAGTGGCAGTGACACCCACGGGTGACACCCTGGGACAAAAGCATTGCCTGCTCTCTCTGCTGACCCCAGCCTTTTCCCATCCACGCCTTCCACATAGAGAGAGGAGGAGCAGAACTCACCCAACTGCCTTCTCTGGCCCAAATCTACATCACAAACTTTTATCCACAGCTCCCTCCAGCACAGACACTTCACTAGGTGCTTTCAAAGCCTTAATTCCCATTCTACCTCCTAATCCAAACCTCAGATTCTTCTCATCACCTATATTTGAACTGGCTCTATTTTTAGTTTCCTGCTTTAAAATGAAGATGAGGCCTTGCCTTTTATAGCCTGTGCACTCCTGCTATCTGAGCAGATCTGAAATTAATACCAGTTCCTTGTACCTGGGAACAAAGCCTGGTGTTACATCTGAAACAACAGGGGCAGTGTGATGGCAGGGCAAGAGGAGGAAAGAGTGGAACACCTGGAGAAAATGTGGAAGGGCTGTGTTTGCAAAGAGCAGTTCAGGAATTGTCAGCACAGGTCTTGCCACACACAGAGCTCAGAAATGGGGTTTGAAGGACAGCTGGGCTCAGCAGAGCTGCGGCTCTCTGGCTGCACAAATATTTTCCTTATTGTAGCTGGGAGGTGATCCCTGAGCTCAGTCTGGTCCTGCACTGATCCCAGGGTTTGAACAAACTCCCAGCAGCAAAATCCTGGAGTCAGGGAGCAGCAACCACCCTGCACCTCTTCTGGGTATAGAAAGTGGGGATGGAAGGGGAAGGGGAAGGGAGGAGAGGAGAGGAGAGGAGAGGAGAGGAGAGGAGAGGAGAGGAGAGGAGAGGAGAGGAGAGGAGAGGAGAGGAGAGGAGAGAAGAAGGCTCTAACATCTTGAATCCATTCCTGGCTTAGAGGGGAACTACAAACCCCCTTTTCACCAGAGGCAGGTGTGCAGCAGCACCATGAGCTGCTCTGCATTCACACACAAGTGGATTTTCTGCAGCAGGTCCAAGGCAGTGCCATTGAAATCCATAACAAACTCTCAGCTATTGGCAGGAACTGGACTTGGGCTCAGCTCTGTGGCTGGGGAACTGGGCTGTGCTCCAGGGCTGTGTAGCACCACAGGAGCCACTGGCAATGCCCAGCTCTCTGCTCATTCCCTCACTGGCAGGACTCTCCAAGAGGAAGAAAAAGTGCCATGAGAAGATCAGTCCCTGACCAAACCCTGCTCCATGGATCTCCTTTCCCTGGCCAAACCCTGCTCCATGGATCCCTGGCCAAACCCTCTCCATGGATCCCTGGGCAAATCCTGCTCCATGGATCCCCCTTCTCTGGGCTGGAATGCTGCTCCATGCTGTGCAGCCACTCCTGGAGCAGAGGGAAAGAGCTGCTCCTCATTTTTCACCTGGCAGACAGAACCCCCCAGGTTTGAGCCAAGCCCCAGCATGCCCCAGGTGTGGGTTGTGGCAGCTCTGCTCCCTGGGGACACCCTGGCAGCCTCAAGGCATGGCCTGGCAGAGATGTTGTCACCCAGGAAAGGCTTTGGGGACCTGATCCTGTCTGTATCTGAGCAATGAGGCCACACTGCTGTGACAAGACATTTTCAGTGATGGCCACTTCTTGAGGAGTTTTAAATCCCTGAGGAGTTTTAAAAGCACTGCCTGAAGAGTGGGGATGGTGCAATGGGCTTAGTGCAGTTCTGGGAGGAGTGGAGGTGCTGTCAGAGAAGGAAAGAGCTGTCCCAGCTACAGCAGGAGCTGAGCAGAGGAAAATCCCTCTCAAAAGGTGAAGTCTCCTTCTCCCACCCAATGCCTTGGGCTGAGTGGAACCTTCCCTTGTCCCCAGCCCCCTCCAGCTCCCCTGGAGCCCTGGAAGGGGCTCTGAGCTCTCCCTGGATCCTGGAACCCAAACCATTCCATGATTCTATGATTCCACAGGAATCTTGGTTCCCATCTTCAGCCTGTGGCCTTCAGACACTGCCAAAATACAAACTGGTCGCAGGAAGAGATTCACCTGCTGCCAAGGGGTGAAGATAAATCTGTGCCAAAGAGTAAAACCGGGCAGGAATTTCAAGTCTGGCTCTCCTGGCCTGTGTGCAATCACTGCTGTGGCATTTGCTGGGCACACCCCTGCAATATCCACTCTTGTCTTCACTATTGAAGCATGCTCAGCAGCTCCTAAGGCCAAATCATTCCCCTGGGTGTGAGCACCATCCATAGAAAGTCAACCTGGAAGGCAAACCTGAGCCCTGTGTCTCCAAAAACACTTCTCTCATGATGAGTTCATCCCAAGGAGCCTCTCCCAAGGAATTTTGGCAGATAAGCTGTGCACAACACACTGGTTTTGGCGTAGCAGTAGATTTTTGGGAGTGCTCAAGCTCTCCACCTGCCAAGCCCTGACCATGTTGTTGTGGAAAGATCACAGATGCTTCAGAATTACAGATCTCTGTGCAAAGTCCCCTCCCTGCTCCCAGCAGTCTCTAGTCTTTTCATAATATTTGAATTTCTTATTTACAACTGGCAAGCAGGATTAAGAGTGAATGCAGCCCTGCCAAGGGCACATCAATCCAGCTCTAGAATCAGCCTTCACTGAGGTTAAATTCCCTGTTTGGGGAGAGAACCAGCCTGAGATCCTCAGCGACACCACAGCAAGAAATCATAAGGGCTTTTTATACAACGGCTATTGATCATAAATAGAGAAAAAAACACGTTCTTCAAAGAGGAGCTTGTGGCAAGCAGCTGCAGCTCCAGTTTCACAGACAGCTGGGCTGTACCTGCCAGCTCTTCCCTAGCTTTCAGCTCAGCTTTCAAAGATATCTGCCAAAACATCCCTGAGAGCTGACAGACTCCCCGGGAAAGGGCAGCAGTGATAGGCAGGGCTGCTTTCTTCTCCTCTCAGCCACTGTCAGTGATGCTCTGGCATGGCAGAAAGAAGAAGGATCCATTCTGGGGTTTCAGGTGATTGAAACCCATCTATGGAACCCAGCAGAGGGCTGGATGCAGCTTGTAGGGCTGGGCAGAAGATGGGGAACCAGTGGAGTGAAAACTTGAGGGATTTACCTCGGCAGGGGGGCAGGGAGCCCTCAGCAGTGGGGAAGGCTAGTGCCACACTCTGGGTCTGGCACATACAAAGCCAGGGAAGCCCTGTGACCTCCCAGATGCCAGAACACCTGGCTAATCCTGGCCCTGGTGGCCTTTCCCTGCCTCAAACACAAGATTTTGGCTTTCACTGTCTCTAAGAGAGAAAGAAGAGACAACCCCAGTCCTGTCCTTGTCCGCCAGGAAGCCCCTGTGATCAGGCCAAGTCAAAACCACCAAAACCAGTGGCTGGGTTAGCAGTGGGACCTCCAAGAGACAAAAAGTGGCGAAGCTGTCTGTGGAAAAGGCTCTCTTTCCAGCTCCCAGTTGGCTCTGCAGCAGCCACAGGAGGAATCTCCTGGATCTCCTGCTCCAGCAGTGATCCCTGTGCTCCGTGGCCATTTCCCTGCAACTGTAAGAACAAGGAGCTCCAGGGAGGCTCTCAGAGCAGCTGCCAGCCCTTGTGCTGGTTGCTGGCAGTGCTGGCTTGGAAAGCCACATCCCAAAACACTCTGTCCATGTCTCTGCCTGGTCTGGGACAGAGGGACACCAGCCCTTCACCTCCGTTATATCAGAAGGTGATACCAGGGACCCAGGGGATTCTGCCCTCACCCCTTCCCACAGCAGCTGCAGCCCCTGGAATGTTTTCCATGGCCTCCCCCTCTCCTCCCACAGAGGGCTATAAAAACCAGAGCTGTCCAGAGCCTGCTGAGAAATGGACCGGCCATGTCTGAGGGCAGTTAAATAATTCAGAGCAGCTTGAAATGTCCTCTTGCGTCATGGAATCTTCCTGCACGGCTCCCAGGCCCCTCTCCACATCCCAATCACCCGATTTCCCAGTCAATACAATTAAGAGGAGGAATATGCAAGGCTTGGGATTAATCTAGAATCAGGATGCGGGTGATCTCTGGCACACCCTCCTCGAGGCACCGTCAAAAACCCATCCAAAATTGTCCAGGATAAACAGAAAGTGCTTCATTGGGATGCAGTGGGCTCAGGCTCCACAGCTCCCTGTTGATGGCATGTCTAAAAAGTGTTTAATGAGCAAAAGGCCCTAGCACACCTAACCCTCAGTCTTTGAAAATCTATTTGTGGCAAGTTACAGGTGCAGGTACGAGGGGAAAAAAAAAAAAAAGATCCTCAAAGTCCTGCCTTTGCCTGTAATAATGAGTCTGCTGCAAGTGTGGGTTACTAATCATGGGGGCAGGTAGTAAATCCCAGCTTGGAGCTGATTCACTGCGGGTTTTGTAGCTGTGCCGGGCCGAGGAAGTTGTGACAGGTGTAATATAAGAGCCCAAAATAACAAATTAAGGGGACAAAGCAGCGCTGTGGGGAAGTAACTGGAACACGGAGCTGTGAGCCAAGCCACGGGGAGCCAGCCATGACAGCGGGGAGCCAGGGCGGTGTTGGAGGGAGAAATCAGGACTCTCAAACCGCTAATGAGCAGCAAATTAATAAATCTCTTTTCTCCCATTCATCCCTGAATGCTATTTACATGCCAATGGAGCAGCAGCACCACTGGGCCCGAGCTGGTGGCTGTAAGAGGGGCTGGGTTTGGCGTGTCCCAAGGACAAGCAGGGATGTGACAGAGGGGACAGTGGTGCCAGCCCCTGTCCCACCCTGTTCTCCCATGGCTGGTGGTGTCCTGAGGTGACTTTTTGATGCTTGTATCCCCAGTATTCTCCAGTATCCCCAGTTATCTGTTCTGTCTGTGTTGGATATTACATTCTGTACCTTTCAGACTGGTTCTGAGGGCAAAGGGGGAGACAGAGAAGCACCGAGTTTGTTTTCAGAAACTGCTCTGACTCCTCCACATTCTGCTCCTGGACTGTGTCATCTGCAGCATGGACAGACAGCAGGGCAGAGACTTTGGAAAGAGTTAGAGATACTCCATTTCCTATCTTGTTAGTTAGAGCTCACGACTCGTGAGACTGTGCTATGGATAAGAGTTAATAAACATTGAGTCTGAACACAAAACTGTGACTCCTGTGCATTAATCCCAGCTCTAACACGAAGAAAAGAAGATAAAAACCTCACAGGGGGGAGTTTTGCTGCTCAGTCACCAGGCTGGCTGTGCCCAGCAGGTTTGCACCTTGCCCCATCACACTGAGGGTGATGCCAGCCCCAGCCATTCCCCTGTAAATGGGGCTCATCCCTTCCTCCTTCTCCTGAGAACACCCTCAGAGCAAGTCTGAGCAAGGAAAGAGCCTCCTGCAGATGCTCCTGACTCAGAGCACACCTGCCAAGGAATCCAGGCATAGCCTTGGACCAAGAGGGAGAGGTTCCATTTCTGGAAGTGTTCTTGGGCAGGCTCTGGGGACATTTGGCTCCTCCTGAGTTCCCCCTACAGCCCTGCCTTTGCAGCTCCTCCAGGATGTGGCATAAGCTCACAGGGGATGGGCAGATTGCAGGAATGGTTCTGTTTTTCCCTCTGGAATGACCCTGCAGAAGAGTCTAAACCCCTCTGTTCCTCCTGCCTCACTTCCCCCAGCCCCTGCACTCAGTTCAGCTGTGAAATTCTGCTGTTTCCAGAAAATAACCTCTCTGTTTTTCACACTCTTGCAGAGATACTGGGGAAACAAAGGAGCTGTTGGGTGCTGAACAGAGATTGTCATCTGCTCTACAGAATTCTTGCTGCTGTCCCAGACTGCTGAAACTCAAGGAGCTCAATTCCACCGGGAATCTATTTTCAATGTCTGAGACTGAGAGTAAAAGAAAAAAAAAAAAAAAAAAAAAAAAAAAAAAAAAAAAAAAAAAAAAAAAAAAAAAAATCAAATCACATTTTTACCCAAAAATTCAGCAATATGATGGGGGTAGGAATGTGGAGTGAATGTGTTCCCTCCCCGGGGTGTTGGTGTGTAAATCCTAAATCCCCTCCAGCCTGGGTAAGTGTCAGAGCTCTGGGGAGCCCTGAGAGCACAGCCCAGGCCAGGCTGGGACACAGGCAGTGTCAGGATGCTCAGGACAGGCTGAAGAAGCTGAGATTTAAATCAGGTTGGCTCACAGAGCTGGCTCCTGTCTCCCATGTGCATCCCCTGAGCACTGAACACTCCCATGGCACCACGAGCATCAGGAGCTGCTCCCACACAGGAATTTGGGATCCCTCATCCCTCTCTGAGGGTTCACAGACCCCCCTGGGGCAGGAGAGGTGCCCTGTGCCCACCCACTGAACCCCTCAGAGGTGCTGCTGCTGTCCCCCAGCTGCCTCCACATGGAATGAAAAGCTGCTACCTCAGAACTGAGCACCCAACTTCCTCCTACCCAACGCTGGGTGAGATCAGCCCTGCCTTGTGCCTCACCACGGGGAATTCTATGGCCTGGAGAGCTGGGATTCTTCCCTGGATCATCCTGACACGCTGACAGCAGAGGGAAGTGCCCATGGCTTGAAGGACAAGCCTTGTAGTGGCTTCAGAGTGGCAGGCAGTGATGAGCTGCCCAGTGGGATGTGGTGGAAGAGACACAAATCCCCACCCTGCAGGAGCCCGTGGATGTCAGACGTGTGAATGTGCTGATTTGGTCTCCATGGTACTTTGGCATGTCTCACGTCTTTGTCTTCTGCCCGAAATAGATAAGCTCTTAAATATTACTCAGCACTTGGAGTTCTGCCATGGCACAGAAGACAGCTGAGAAAACACCAAAAATGTGTCTCCCAGTGCTGAGAAATATTGAGAGAAACTTCATGGGCTTTGTTGAGTCCAGGGGCAGAACCATCTCCACAAGACAGGGTGAGGTTATTTGGCTGAAGGAAAGACTGTAACACAAGGACTGGAACTGAAAAAGGATAGAACCTGCTCATCCAAACAGGAATAAGGCAAAACAGGACTGAACCTGCTCATCTAGATAGGAATATGATAAACCAGGACAGAACCTGCTCATCAAAAGAGGAATAGGACAAAATACCACAGAACCTGCTCATCTAAATAGGAATAGGACAAAATACCACAGAACTCTCTCATCTAAATAGGAATAGGACAAAATACCACAGAACCCTCTCATCTAAAGCCTTGGCTGAAGCTCTCACCCCTCCTTACAGACACTGGGTGGTCACCTCAAGCTGAACTCAGTAAATCTGTCAGGAAATCTGTCACACAGTATTTCCCCAAATCCAAGCATTTCAGGCACAATCCTAATGATAGAAAACCCTCAGTCCTTTGTGACACCCCGAGTCCCCACTGTGACAGCACAAACAGACAATCAGGTCATGTCACAGACAAAGACAAAGCCACACATGAGCACAAGCAGGTCCTGCAGCAGGTGGGAGGTGTTCATCACTCTCACCACTCAGCAGTGGGGGGATTTGCCATTAAGAAACTGGAAATGAACATTATAATGCTGTTCAAGGCAGCCAAAAGGTGAATTCTAAGGCCAGTCCATTCTGATGTCTATGAACAGCCACAATTTTCATTTCTTCAGAGAACAGAAGCTTTTTATTCAGTTTGGAAAGCACCCTCTGTCTGATGGCTGTGGTGGATAACCAGGTTGCATTCCCAGTGCCCACTCTCCCACCTTCCCAGGGACAGGAAAAGTGCTCTGGAAAAGCTGTGGAAACCCCTGGCCCACCTGCAGGAGAGCAGAGCCCCTGAGGCTTTGCAGCTAAAGAAGGAGAGGAGGTTTGGGTCTCACCTGGGAAGGAACTGGGAACAGCTTTTTGTCCAGCAAACTGGGATCTGCTGGATCCCAAACCAGCTCCTCGGGGTTTGAAGTGAGGATAACTCACCTGCCTGAGACTAAGGGCTGGATTTACAGCCCTGCCCAGGGATCTGCATGGGCCTGGTGGGGGCCAACAGGACACCCCACTCCAAGGACCATCACTGCTGGGGTACCTTTGCTCCCTGACCCTAAATCTGCTCCTGATGTGGCAGGACATGACCTGGGATGGGGACAGCTGGTGTGAAATGTCACCCATGGGTCCTTCCTTGGACCATTGCAGCTCCCAGTCCACCTGAGGTTCCTCTGCTTCCCTTCCCTCAGTGCAGAGCTGGACTGGGACTGCAGGGTATTGGTTTGCAGGGTATTGGGATATAGAACCAGGACTGCAGGGTATTGGATTACAAATCTGGGACTGTAGGGTATTGGATTACAAATCTGGGATTGTAGGATATTGGATAACATCTGGGATTGCAGGGCATTGGATTACAGGACTGGAATTGAGGGTATTGGATAACAAATTTGGAATTTTAGGGTATGGGGTTACAAATCTGGAATTTCAGGGTATTGGATTACAAGGATGGAATTGCAGGGTATTGGATTACAGGAGTGGGATTTCTGTTGTACTGGATTACAAATCTGGAATTCCAAGATATTGGGTTACATATCTGGGATTGAAGGGTATTGGACTGGAGAACTGGAATTGCAGGGTGTTGGATTACAGGATTGGGATTTCAGGGTATTGGATCACAAATCTGGAATTTCAGGATATTGGATTACAAGTCCCACGGGTGCTGCCTCAGCCTCAGTAAACTTTATTTAAGCACACACAGACATACACAGACAATATACATATATTTTGTTTCTTCTCTGACAGTTCTACACAACCAACACTACTTTGGATGACACTCATGGAGAACTGGAAAAAGTGCAGGAAATGTAGGAATAATTAAAAAAAATAAAATAAAATAAAAAATATCAAGGTCCTTTAATAATTTGTGAGTCACGATCATCCACAGAAACAACACAGGAGCACGAGGACACAGCTCCACATACAGTACATTGGTCTATAGAGGAATCTCCACATACATTGTGTCTAGGAGGGAGTACAGCAATCTTGGGGACACGAAAGGGGACAGGAATGGCACATGCACCCCCAGTGGCACAGCCAGGGCACCGGTGGCAGGGCAGGAGGGGACAGGAGGACACTCAGAGCACGTCTCACTGTACACTAGAAAAACTCACCAGAAAAGGCAACAGCGTCATCAATAAACATTGCCCGGGGCTGTGGTGTCACCAGGACACAGCTCTGGTGTCACCAGAACCCCCCTGGGTATTTGGTTATTTGTCTTAAAGGGCTACAGCTGTCTCTCCACAGATATTTATATACAGTACATGTACACAGAACATACACAGAGCAGCATATGTATATTTTTTGTGTTTTCCTGTTTGTACATTATATCACAGGTTGTAGGAACACAGAAAATATAGCGCTAAAAAGAAATAATTTTATAAAATATTAGTCATAATCCCACCCCAATCAAAAGAAATAAATAGATAAAGAATAAAATAAAAGCCCAGAAGTCAAAGAAAAGAACTCCAGACCCACAGTCTGGAAGTGGTCACTGCCTGCCCTGGGCCAGCTGGACATTCCTTCCCCTTTGGGAGCACCCCTGCACCCAGGAAAACACAAAGCTGGAGGAACAGTCCCACCGCAAAGCCAATGGGTGCCTGGCATTCCCCTGCCGGGACCTGCAGGTCCTGCAAGCCCAGCACTGACCCTGCAGCCACATTTCCTGGGCTGACACCACTGCCAGCTCAGAGCTTTGGATTTAAAACAATCTTTTTGGTTTTTATTTTATTTAGCAAAAAATGGTTTCCACTGTACCCTTCGTGTGTCCTCTTCCTAACGTGACAAACCCGGAGGAGATGAAATTATGGAGATCTGGGCCTCCACTGCGATAAATATCCTTCCCATAGTGGCCTGCCAGGGAGAAGGAAACAAAGACACCTCCAGTCAGTCTGCTCTGTGCTTATACATTTATAATATAGATAATATAGAGATATAATATAATATAATATAATATAATATAATATAATACATCATAATGCAATATATAATATTATACAGATATAATATAGATTTATAATATAGATTATATAGATTTATAATCTATATATAATATAGAGAGTTATAATCTATATATTATATATAGATTTATAATCTGTATTATAGATATAAATATCACATAGATTTATAATATATAATATATTATATAGATTTATAGTATATATAATACATAATAATATATAGATATTATATATATATTTATAAATGTGCTACACAGATTTGCTGTCATCCTCACACAGTCTAGCTGTGTGATTATACAGATTTATAATATAAATTTATAATATAGATAATAGTAATATTATACAGATATAATATAGATTTATATATTTATTTATGTGCTTCACAGCCCTGCTGTCACACCCTCATACAGTCTGGCTGTGGGGTTATACAGATTTATAATATAGATTTACATTATATATAATATAGATAATATATATTTATAATAAATAAATAAACTAGATAGATTTATAATATAGATAATATATAATATATATAATGTTATACAGATATAATATAGGTTTATAATATGTAATATACATAATATATAATATTATACAGATATAATATGGATTTATGTATTTATTTATGTGCTACACAGCCCTGCTGTCACACCCTCACACAGTCTGTCTGTGGTGTTATACAGATTTATAATATAGATTTTTATATATATAATATACTAGATAGATTTATAATAAATATATATAATATGTCATATAGATTTATAATATATATGGCATACAGATGTATAATATATAAAATATATAATATAGATTTATAATATATAATATATATTATATATATAATATAGATTTCTAATATATATAATACATAATATTATACAGATATAATCTAGATTTCTATATTTATTGATGTGCCACACAGCTCTACTGTCACCCTCACACACGTTGCACCATTAGTGGCAATAAAACGACAACTGTAGCCACATCAAAGCTGGAATTCTTTGTTGGCAAAGATTGATGGAGAAGAACAACTGCACATTTTGGAAATTGCCCAGGAATGAACAGGATCTGAGAGGGGAAGCGCTAAAGTGCCAAATCAAACAGCCCAACCTTCAGGAAACTGCCTCATCCCTGGCTCAGGTCCACATTTGCTCTCCCAAGGGCCTGGCCTCACTCACACCTTCCAGATGAAAGAGGTGAAGGGAATCCAGAGATTCCAGCCAGACCCCTGAGGGCATCCTGGTGACAGGGATTTTGTCCCAATGTCACCCCTGCTCCACCTGCTCCCATGTCCCCATGAACAGCAGGACAGCAAACTTAGATTTTAGCTTGGCTTTGCTCTGCTCCATGCACGGCAGCCTGCACAGCTTCTCAAGTGCAAAAGCCTCCGCAAAAGATTCCCTCAGAGTTTTCTCAGTCCCTGATGACAGAGGGAGTTCAAGAGACACCCAGCTTTTTAATATTTTAATACATTAATAAAGGAAAATAAAAAGCATCCTGCCTCCCTGTTACCATGCAAAGCCCTGAAACAAGGACACAGACAATTTTTCATATATTCTTTATCATCCCTTCCCTTCTTAACGCTGTTAAATTTTCTGTTCCTGTTTTTTGAGGAAGAGGCAGAGATGAGATAGGTGCAGGGGAAAGGAAAGGGGTAGCTTCAAGGGCTGGGAATTCAGCTCAACCCCAGGGAAATTCCACTTTTCCCTGATTTCCTACACGGGCTGTGGAGCAGAGCTGGGTCAGGCAGCTGTGGGCAGGACCAGGAGAACATCCAGGATCCAGGTGGGAACAGCCTGACCCACACTGGGTTCCACAGCCCTGCTCTGTTTTGCAAAGACTGACACCAAAAGCTGTTTGTTCCCACCCAATTTCACCTGTGAGAATTAAGAGAGGCTCTGGAACCTTCCCTCTTTCCCTTGAGGGCAGTCACTGTCCCCCAGTGCCCCAGCAGTGGGTTCTGGATTATAATAACCCCAGGGTCAGCACCCACCTGTCTAAAAAAATGCTTTAAAATGCCAAATTCTTTGAAAAACCAGTGTGGATGGAGGGATTTTCATTTTATTTCAGATTTCAGGGATTTTTCACAGAATCACAAGATGGTTTGGGTGGAAAGGGACCTTAAAGCTCTTCCAGGGCCACCCCTGCCATGGCAGGGACACCTTCCACTGTCCCAGGCTGCCCCAAGCCCCAGTGTCCAACCTGGCCTTGGGCACCTCCAGGCATCCAGAGGTTCTGGGAATTCCACCCCAGCCCCCTCAGCACCCTCACAGGGAACAATTCCTGCCCAATATCCCATCCAGCCCTGCCCTGTGTCAGTCTGAAGCCATTCCCTGTGTCCTGTCCCCCCATCCCTTGTCAATTGTCTCTCCCCATCTTTCCTGCAGTTCCTTTCAGGTCCTGGAAGATCACACAGAGCTCACCCCAAAGCTTCTCCTCTCCAGGTGAACAACCCCAGCTGTGCCAGCCTTTCCTCCTAGCAGAGCTGCTCCAGCCCTGGGATCATCCTGGAGCCTCCTCTGGGCTCTCTGCAGCAGCTCCAGGTGCTGCCTGTGCTGCTCTGGGGCAGCTCTGCAGGTGGGGTCTCACCTGAGCCCCTAAGTCCTCCCCCAGTGGGTCTGAGCAGGCTCCAGCCCCAAATCCCCAGCAGGTGCCAGGCCAGGAGGGGCTGGCACAGGCTCTGCCAGCCCAGGGATGGTGCTGGAGAGGCTCAGAGGCACTCACAGGGCAGGCAGGAGCTGCTGACACTCCTGACAAATATTCATTCCCATCTAATAGAGAAACCAGTCCACTCCCTTCCCACACGGGTTTTTTTCTGGTCAAGGTCAGCCAAGTGCTCTCTGCAAACATCACCAAACACACACAAAGTGTTTCCACAGCTTTGGGAGTGCTGGCAGCTCCCAATTTTCTTCTCACAGCTGTGGCAATGCAAGGTGGTGGCAAAAACCTCCAAAAGTGTGGAGGCATCCCTCAGAAATTCCCAGAGAAGAGCATCCAGAAGAAAGAAATCAGGATTTTCTACTTGCATGACAAACACCATGGGTTCTCTCCCTTTTCTTCCTACCTCACTCTTGCAAGCTCTGACTCCTGCATTCCTGGGAAAGGACGCAAAGCTCTGGGTGCCTGTAATTATTTGTGCTCCAGGAGGTGTTTGGTCCTGAGGAGCCTCTAGAGATGCTCTGGGGCTGCAATGCCCAAGTGGATTTCCTTTTCTCTATCACCCTTCTAAAACACCTTTACTTTCCAGTAAGCCACTTTTTGTTTCTAAAACATCTTTGCTGCACCTTTGCTTTCCAGTGAGCCAATTTTTGTTCCTAAAACATCTTTGCTGCATCTTTGCTTTTCAACGAACCAGTTTTTGTTCCTAAAACATCTTTGCTGCACTTTTGCTTTCCAATGAGCCAATTTTTGCTCCCATCCCAGGAATTTCCGTGCTCTCAGGGCCAGCCACTCTGGTGGATGCAGTGCCATAAGTCCCCTGTTTTAAACAGGAGGAAAGGAGCACACAAATATTGCTGCTACCTCCAGCTGAAATCAGCTGCCTTTTACAGGTCCCTTTGGAGAATCTGCTTAAGGCAGATCAAGAAGGGAAAGTTTATAAAAAAGCAAACATTTACTGGCAGATTGAGAATTGTTCATCAGCCATTTGCTCTCTGAACCTTGCTCTGCCCCTGCTTATGGAACATTGTAGTTCAATTAAAACATCCCTGTGATAACGAGCCATTAGTATTTGAACAGGAGTTACATTTTCCCAGGAGAAATTCAAATTTGCAGACTTCAAGCAGCATGACTTTTCACTTTCCATGGATATATTATAGGATGCTACGTTTGCTTTTTGGTTTGTTTTCTTTTTTTTTATTCCTGCTCACTTGTGATCATTTCTTTCGGCCTTGCAGAATTCTTGGAGAATTCTTGTTTTTCCTTTCAGAGGGGCCTGGGGGGTGCTGGGGGGCCAAATCCAGGTGCTGTTATTGAATTTATTCACCACAACCCCATCCTGAACTGGCTGTTTCCCACTTGAAGTGAAGAGTCTCTCAGAGCAATCCAATGCAGGTGCCCAGCAGAGCAGGGGAAGCACAGACAGGGCCATGCCAGCCCAGGAAATTCCCCATTTCCTTCTCCACTGGGGCCTTTCTGCCTCCAGCTGTGCTCTCCCTGAGGTGCTGGGAGTCCTTCCAGAGCTGCCACGAGCTGATGGAGCTGCCTGTGCCACGGGCTGGGAAGGAGCTCCTGGAACTCATCCCAGATGTTCACAGTGACCAGGTTGAACCTCGGTTCTGCCCTCTGGTGAGAGAGCTAAAAGAATGCCAAATTCCTTGAATAACCAGTGTGGATGGAGGGATTTTCATTTTATTTCAGATTTCAGGGATTTTTCATAGAATGACAGGATGGTTTGGGTGGGAAGGGACCTTAAAGCTCTTCCAGGGCCACCCCTGCCATGGCAGGGACACCTTCCACTGTCCCAGGCTGCCCCAAGCCCCAGTGTCCAACCTGGCCTTGGGCACCTCCAGGCATCCAGAGGTTCTGGGAATTCCACCCCAGCCCCCTCAGCACCCTCACAGGGAACAATTCCTGCCCAATATCCCATCCAGCCCTGCCCTGTGTCAGTCTGAAGCCATTCCCTGTGTCCTGTCCCCCCATCCCTTGTCAATTGTCTCTCCCCATCTTTCCTGCAGCTCCTTTCAGGTCCTGGAAGATCACACAGAGCTCACCCCAAAGCTTCTCCTCTCCAGGCGAACAACCCCAGCTGTGCCAGCCTTTCCTCCCAGCAGAGCTGCTCCAGCCCTGGGATCATCCTGGAGCCTCCTCTGGGCTCTCTGCAGCAGCTCCAGGTGCTGCCTGTGCTGCTCTGGGGCAGCTCTGCAGGTGGGGTCTCACCTGAGCACAGGGGCAGGATCCCCCTCCCCTCCCTGCTGCCCACCCTGGGGGTTCAGCCCAGGGCAGGGGGGATTTCTGGGTCCCAGGTCTCACCTACAGCACCCCAAATCCTCCTCCCAGGGCTGCTCCCTGTGCTCAACCCCAGCCCTGTCCCCTCCTGCCACCCACAGCTGGACAGTGCAGCAGCTGTGACCCCTCCCCATGTCCCTCTTTGCCCAGGGGTCCCTGCCTGCCCATTTTGAGGGTCTGGGAATGAAACCCCAGCCCCAGAGCTGCTCCTGCCAGGCTCCCACAGCACAAAGAGCCCCCAAGGCAAAGCAGCCCCTGCCTGACCCCACAGCACGCACATCGCTCCCTGTCCACGAGGATTTTGCATCTGTCCTGGGTTGCAGTGTAGGATGTACACAAAGTATTTATTCTATCACCATCTTCATGAACTTTTGAAACCAGGTGGGGCAGTGTTTTCTCAAGCCCCTGCCTTTGGAGTGTCTTCTGCTAATGGCCCATCAATGCCTGGCCCATGACTCACAGGTAACTCCCTCCAGGAGTTATCTCTGTTTAATGGGCCATCAAGGACCCACTTCACACTCCTCATCCCATTGTGAGATGCTCTGCCCAGGGGGAGGAGCCAAGCATTCTCACCTGGATATAAGCTGGTATGTGGGACAGTGCAAGGAGCCCTGACCCACTGGATTCCCAGAGGAGCAGAGCTACCAGACCTTTCTACAGGATCACTGCTTCAGGAAGACCATCTCATCTGGACTGCTTCCACTACCCTGCTCAGGTTGTATTCTGACTCTGTCAGTGGTCCTTTGTGTTATCGCATTTATTTTATTTTTACCTTTTTTCCCTTTTTTCTCATTAAATTATATTTCTGACTTGGAGCCTCTCACTCGTTTTGCTTTCAAACCACGACAGCATCTCTATTTCTCCTGGCTGGGATCAGATTTAAATGCTGCTCCAGAGCCCTGTGTCCGACCTTCTGGAAGAGGCTTTTGCTGCTCTTTTGCTCCCTGTTCTGGCTCAGGCTCTGCTCCATGTGCTCCAATGCCTGTGAGCCCCCTCAGCCCTCGACTGTGGGACTGTGGCACCAAAGCAAAGGAAGATCAAAACCTTTCCACAGCTCCAAATTCCCAGCAGAGACTGAAGCAAGGTGGAATTCCACTTCTCTCCTGTGGGAAATGGATTTGTAGAGAATTGTCAAAGCCTGACAGAAGGCTCACAATAGTGTGGATCTGTGTGCAAACTCTGAGATAAGAAATGCTGACTTAGAAATGCCATGGGATAGGACAGACACTGTTGAGAGAGAAATGGAACTAGAAATAAGTTTCAAATTATGATCTTGCAAGTAGTCCAGATACTTTGGAGAAATAGAACTATGAAAGATGTATTGTAACAAGACCCACGAGGGGTATTTTAATAGATGATTGGCTTTAAGGCATTAACAGCATTGTGCAGCAAAAGCTGACAGGCCAAAAAAATACTTATAATGGATTGTAATTAGGAAATAGTTTGGCTTCTGACTATGATGGTGTGAATTGTAACATCTGTATTGTCTCACCCTTCTCTTGAGAATGAAAATGGAATAAAAGTCTTTAAAACACCTCTGAGGAGCCCCATCTCTGGGTCAGGAAAAGGCAAAATCCGACACTTTCCCCTTCCCCTCTGGTTCCAGGAGAGCAGAGTGCTCTGCCTGCCACACAATAAAGACAAACTCTTCAGGGCACGGAGCTGGGAGGGAACATTTCATTACAAAGGCATCCTACAGAACACACATATGGAAAAACCTCAGCCACAAACTGCAATTACAACCTCGGCCTCTGCTTTAACAGAATTATTAGAGCTGAACTAAAATGCTGCTATTCCACCTCTTGGAAATGTTATTACTGAGCACGGATTACATCAGCCTGAGAAGGGCAGACAGGGACTGGCGTGGACAGACTTCTGCAAGATGCAAAAAGAGATCTGACCTCAGCCTCGTCACAAACTGCCCAGGGGAAAAGAACCCAGGGAGGAGCCCTCACATCCAACTCCTCAGCACAGGCTTATTGTCAGGCAGATCTCTGCAGGTAAAATAAAATTCCTCTCATTTTTGGGGTGTGATTGGAGGATCCACAGCCTCCCTGCTCCTGGTGCTGCTGGAAGGATTCTTTTGGGGCTGTTTCCACATAACAGAGCTGTGATGCCTTGGGAAGGCTCAGCTGGAACAGAGACTGGACAGAGCTAAGAGAATAAAGTAGATATTTATGAAAAGGCCTTTAAGGACACACTTTGGGCAGGACAAGAGCCTGGTCAGGGCTACACCCAAGGTGGACCCAAAATGGTCACAAAATGGACCCAAAATGGTCATAAAATGGACAAATGGTCACCAGGTCTCACACTTTTATAAGTTTTGGTCCATTTCTATATTAGGGTTTAATTGTCCAATTCCAGCTCCAGGTTATGCAGTCCCATCCTCCCAGTTTGCTCTCCTCAATTCACTGCTGTTTGCACTTTCTGGGCCTGAAGCTGTAATGGTGTTCTTGGTTCTGGGGCTGGAAAAGGATTGTTCTGACTGAACTGTGAGGAGAACTTGCTCACACTTTATATGAAGTTCAGAGTCACATACTAATGCAGTACAGAATCTGAAAAATATGAAAGCTAAAATTTAAGGCCTCATGCCTGGCCCTGGAAAATCTGGAGAAGCTCAGAGCTGCTCTGGCTCCTGTTACCCAGGGAACATCTCCTTTGTTAATTGTTTACTGCATTCACTACAGCAGCTGTCCTTGACTTTGAAACCCCCTGTGAGCTGGAACGGGCTGGAAGAGGCTTCAGGAAACAGCACTTTTAGGTTCTGTTAACTTTAAAAAATGACTCTGTGAAAGCAAAACCCAGGAGTGCAGTGCTCGAGGGTCTTGGCAGTGACATGGGATGACAGAAATGCAGTGATGAGCTCATTCTCTGCTCAGATAAAAGCACTTTCTAAAGGAGGGGATTAAATGGATAAGAAAATAAATCACAGCCCCTCTCCAGCTCTCCACAAGCACGTTCTGGGCAGCACAAAACCCAGAAAAGGGCTGGAACAGCCTTGCTCCCATGGGCTGCCTCTCCTCCCCAGGGACACACATGTGGCCTGGAACTCTGATGGTCCCCAAAGAGCAAACCTTAAAGCCCCCAAAGCCCCTAAAGCCATTAAAGCCCCTAAAGGCCCTAATAATAAAGCCACTCCTTTGCTCTGCAGCACAGCAGGAGGAAGGGGCCTCATGGATGTTGCCCTTTACAGAATCCTGGGATGGTTTGGGTTAGAAGAGACCTTAAAGCTCATCCAAGTTCTTAAAGCCACAGGCAGGGACACCTTCCACTGTCCCAGGCTGCTCCAAGCCCCAGTGTCCAACCTGGCCTTGGACACTGCCAGGGATCCAGGGGAAGCCACAGCTGCTCTGGGCACCTGTGCCAGGGCCTCCCCACCCTCACAGGGAGGAATCTTTTCCCTTCCTCTTTCCCTGTTCCAATCCTGCTCTCTGCCAGACCCTTTAAAGCTGCCAGTCATCCAGAATCTCCCAGGAATGCACAGGATGGGATTGTTGGAGTGCCTGTGCAGGGCCAGGGGTTGGACTCTGTTCCTTGTGGGTCCTTTCCAGCTTAGGAAATTCTGTGGCTCTGTAGAGATGTTTTATAGCCTTGATTTGTTGGTGCTTTCACAAATTGTATGTGATGGCCCTGGCACAGGGTGCCCACAGAACCTGTGGCTGCCCCTGGATCCCTGGCAGTGTCCAAGGCCAGGTTTGACAGAGTGACTGTCACTGTCCTGGGTGCTAGGACTGCCCTGGATGGCTCTGGGACTGCTCTGGGTGGCTTTGGGACTGCTGTGGGTGACTCTGTGACTGCTCTGGGTGGCTCTGGGACTGCTCTGGATGCTATGACAGCCCTGGGACTGCTCTGGGACTGCCCTGGGTGGCTCTGTCACTGCCCTGGGTGACTTTGGGACTGCTCTGGATGACTATGTCACTGCTCTGGGTGGCTCTGGGACTTAGTGACTGCTCCAAGTGTCTCTGGGACTGCTCTGAGTGCTATGACAGCCCTGGATGACCCTGTCACTGCCCTGTCTGGCTGCCCCATCCCTGGAACACTCAACACTCAAGTAACATCCACTGAAGGAATCTGCTGGCCCAGCCTCTCTTTTAATGAGACTCGGCACCAGCAGCTCCTCATGTCCTGCTTTGGGGTGAATCCCAGGGGCTGCTCCAAGCCCCATCCCCTCCCTGAACACTTCGTACCCCTGGCACTGAGCAGCTGCTCAGGAGCTCAGGAGCACCAGAGGCAGCCAAGCTGTGCTGCTACTGCTGGAATCTCATTTAGAGAGGGCCTAATATTCCCCTCCTAATTAATTTGTTCTGTTCACCTGTGACCAAACCGGCTTTTGTTCTTCGGGAGCTCCTCAAAAATTAGCTGCAATACCTGATGGAATTTAATTATGTAGGCTAAGGAAAGTGATTAAGGGCAAAGGGAGAGCTGATCACACCTCCCAGGCTTCAAGGGTGTCAGTAGAAGGGAGGCAGAACCTGCTCCTCTCAGGTGGAGGGAGAATACTGAGGAGTGACTGTCCCAGCAGGGATTTAAGGCTGGAGATAAACATTCTCTGATACCAGAATGCCTTTGGAGGGTCAGCTAAAGCTGTCCAGATGTGCCTCAGGTGCCATTCCTGGGAAATCAGGGCTACACATCAGCCCTGTGTGGCAGCTCTGGGTTCTCTGGTGCTCCTCAATCCCCTCGGAAGCTGAGTGCTCCAGGCTGCAAGGGGAACTCAGGGGGGATTGCCCCTCATCTCTGCCAGGATTTGCTGGAGCCAGAGTCTGGGATCAGACATCCCAGCTATCAGTGGGACAGCTGAGCTACCCAGGTTGCTGAACATGAGGGGATTCAAGAACTGGGGGCTCTTGGGGAAACTTGACAGGAATTCTGTAAAACTGCACAATTCCTTTTTAAACATGAGGGGATTCAGGAATTGGGGGGCTCTTGGGGCAGACTTCAACAGGAATTCTGCACAAATTACAGGAATTCCATGCACAATTCCCTACTACACATGAGGAGGATTCAGGAATTAGGGGCTCTTGGGTGACACTTTACAGGAATTCTGTCAAACTGCACATATTACAGGAATTCTGTCAAACTGCACAAATCCCTGCTAAACATGAGAGGCATTCAGGAACTAGGGGCTCTTGGGCCAAATTTTATAATATTTCTGTCAAACTGCACAACTCCAGCAGTGTCTCTACCTGTGCTTCTGTCTGAGAACTGGGAAATGGTGATAACACTGATTTTCTCAGCTGGGCCTCGGGAGCCTCCTTATAAATATTTATGCAGTGCTCTGTTTATAATTGTGAGTAAATAAATGGGTGTGTGGAATTCACAGTCCAAGGGTGAGAGTTGTTCTGTTTCACATCCTCAAAAGGAGCCATTCATGGCTTCTGCTTTCCCCTGGAAGCAAAAGATTCGGGAGGAACAACTTCAACAACTCCCATCTCAAAGGGAGCTGCAATCAGGAAGGAAAAGCCAAAACTTAAGGGGCAAATCCTGCTGACATTAGGAAAGACAGGGAAAAGCTCTCTGTCACTTCTTCCTGTGCCTGAAGATGGAGATGGTGCCTGCTGAAGGCTATCAAGTGCTGAAGTGTCCAGATCCCTTCTTAAATCATTGTGAGAGGGGACATCACACTCAGAGACTCAGAATCTTTTGCGATCTTACTCCCTCACTCTCCTGTGACACCTGCAGGGGGTCTTGGGGACCTTCTGGGAACCCTCCTTGTTGTTTTTCTGCATCTTCCTACCCTCTTTGTCCTGAGCAGCAGCTGTCCATGGCCTTGTCCTTGACTTTGTCCCTGCCCTTGTTCCCAACTCAGCAGCCAGATGCAAGTGCCCATTCCCAATGGATCCATTGGGTGATGGCAGGAGAGCTGACACTGGGCAATCATTAAGTTCCCTTCCAAGCCAACCATTCCAGTACCCCATGAGCCTTTCCTGGACACCTCTGCCAGCAGTCAGGCCATGCCCTGCAGCTCCTGCTGTCACTGTCTGCACCTCTGGTCACACCCAGCCAGCGCAGCTCCAGGTAAGTCCTGCCCCCAGCATGGTCCCACCACCCTTTCCTTCACCTGAACATGCATGTGGGAAAAAAACTGTGTGACATTACCATTTGAATGCTTCCCTGCCCGTGCTGTCAGGAGGTGGCAAGAACTAAATCACACCAGACAGGCACTGATGGATGGTGGCACCAGAATTAACCAGAGTGATATTTATATTTTCCCTGCCTAGCCTTGGAATGAGTCTCTCTGTGTTTGGCAGCACTCCCCCAGAGCTGCTGAGGGCTGAGGCAGATGCCTGCAGAAAGCAGAGCTGGCTTTGTTTACGAGGGAGTTACTCTCACAGGGAGGAACTCAGCCAGTTGCTTTCATCTTAAAGGTGACACCATGGTTTTCATGAGTGAAAGCGAGCTCAGCCTTGGCCCCTTCTGCAGGGGTTTCTGCTGTGGGAGGGTTGCATTTGTCTGAGTCATGGAATCATAGAAGCGTGGAATCATGGAATTGTAGAATGGTAGAATCACAGAATCATGGAGTTGTAGAATCATGGAATTGTAGAATCACAGAATTGTAGAATCATAGAAACATGGAATCATGTAATCATTGCATCATAGACTCATGGAATTGTAGAGTCATGGACTCATGGAATTGTAGAATCACAGAAACGTGGAAACATGGAATTGTAAAATCATAGAACCATGGAATCATAGAAACATGAAATCATAGAATTGTTGCATCATAGACTTATGGAATTGCAGAATCATTGAATCATTGAATCATAGACTTATTGAACTGTAGAGTCATTGAATCTTAGAATAGTGGAATTGTAGAATCATAGAGACATGGAATCCTAGAATCATTGAATCATTGAGTCATGGAATCATAGACTTATGGAATGGTTGATTTGTAGCATCATAAAATCATGGAATTGTAGAATCATAGAAACATGGAATCATAATGGTTTGAGTTGAGAGGGAACCAATCCTTAAAGGCCATCCCATCCCGTCCCATCCCATCCCATCCCATCCCATCCCATCCCATCCCACCTCTGCCATGGGAAGGGACACCTTCCGCTGTCCCAGGCTGCTCCAAGCCCCAGTGTCCAACCTGGCCTGGGACACTTCCAGGGATCCAGGGGCAGCCACAGCTGCTCTGGGCACCCTGTGCCACGGCCTGCTCACCCTCCAAGGGAACAATTCCTTCCTAACTGGGTGTCCTGGCAGGGATGTGACAGGTGTGAGCCTGGCCTTTGTCAGCCAGGCTGGGAGGTGCCACTGCCATCCCTGAGCAGCTCTTTGCATTCAGCCTGTGCCCTGAGAAGGAGGGCTGGAATTGCTTCTCTCCTGCTGCTCCAAACAAGAGCTCAGCAGCCTTTTAATGTGACCAGCCACTGGAAGGGAGAGTGGTTGAACCCCTGAGCCTGCAGCTCTGGGAGAATCCCTGCCCAGCTGTGGTGAGCAGCACAAACCACACACAGAGTTGAGACACAGCCTGCAGGACCTGTGGCCCTGTGGGCAGGGCAGAGCTGTGTCCAGCTGTCCCTTGGAATGGCCCAAACTGGACAAAGCTGTGTCCAGCTGCCCTCCAGGGCTGGTTTTGCTCCTCTCCCTGGCAGCCAGCAAAGAGCCCTCAGGGCAGCCACCAGGCCACCTTGCTTTTTGGACTATTTTCTGTTTGGCTGGATTGCTAATGCCAGAGTAATTACTTAGGAAAATTCTGTAATCAAAATCACATTTGTGGAGGTAATGAGCAAATAGGTCAAGGAGAGCCAAGTGCTTTAGGAGCAAGAGCTGCTTCCCTGAGCATGTGCAGAGCTGGTGCCCTGCAGGGGCCAGGGCTGTGCCCCAGGGGCTGTTTGCAGGGCAGAGGTGCCTTGTCCTGGGCAGGATTCCCATCCAGAGCACTCACATCCCCCAGAGGCACCACCTGGACCTTGTCCTGTGTCTTGGCCCACCCTGAGCTGAGCCAGCACCCCTCAGTGAGGTGTTGGATCTAAACACCAATAACGAGGTGACCAAGAGGCGTCCCCCAAGTTTTTTATTTCATTGTCAGTCTCAGTGAAGGCAGAGACATAAAAGATGCGAAAACTCACTCCATAACAACATAAGCCAAAGTTCTTTTTGTTCCAAGGCCTTTTAAAAGTTTTTTAGCCAATTGGCTGATGCTAAAAGTTTACAGGTATCTCCTTAAGCCAGTCAATAAACACTGCACATACACCTTACAGCATACAACAGTTGCTCATTTTACATTTTTTTGCAGCTCAGAAATGTTCTATGCTCCAAATATTTCAAGGCCTCAAATTCAACTCTGTTTCAAACCTCTATATGTGTGAGCTTATTGCAACATGGATAGAGCAACACAGCTTATTGCTTATTATTATTACTGTTATTTAAGAGCAGAATTTGTACTTGTGGGAAGAGTTCAGCACTTCCCAAACTGCCAGAGTCTATCTGAGCACCACCACCAACACAGCTTATTGCTGAATAGTATATGTATTGTTTAATAATAATTCACATTGCTTATTGTGAAGGTCCTTTGCTTTTTCAGTCCCCCCAATTCCTTCTCTTGGTACAAAAAAGCCCAAAAAAACCTCCTATTTTTGCAACTCTGTGAAAGTCCTCTGCTTTTTCAGCTCCCTCAGTGAGGCAGCCACAGCAGTGCCAGGATGAAAGGAGTCACCCTCTGAAGGCTGCTGCTGTCCCCAAGCTGGATGCAGAGTCCCCCAAGGTGTGTGAGCTTGGCCACAGCCCCACAGCAGAGCCACCTTGCCCTGAGCCTGTCACACTGCTGGGTGTCCCTGTGTGGGGAAATATTAAAGGTAAGGAGGTTTTTAGAAATCTGTGGAAGCAGGCCCCAATACAGAAAGAGCTGAAGAATTTAGAATCAGCTGTAACTGCAAAGTTTGAAAGTAGGAAAAGTTACAAAAGTACAGCAAGCTCAGCAGCATAATAGAAAGTTTTCAGCTTAAAAATGGAATATTGTTTATTGTTAATAGAAAGCACACAAGCAGCACTGTTTGCAGCAGGTGTACCTGTGCTTTCAGTGGTTGGCTGGGACAATTGTCTGTGAGCTTTAGCAATGTGTTATTGGCTGGAAAACTTTTAAGATGCTCTGTAAAAAGAGATCTTGGGCTGATGCTGGCAGACGTGACCTGCTGCCGTCCCTCAACTGTGTAGCACCCTGTTATGAGGCTGAAAAGCTCCAAGAACTCCCAGCAGTATTCCCATCCTGTCCGTGCCCAAAGCCAGTCACAGGCACAGCGTCACCGTGCCCTGAGCCTGTCACACAGCTGCGTGACTCTGGAGCCCCCAGGCCACGCTGGAGGGGTGGGCTGGGGTCACCTGGGAGGGTCAGTGCTGTGCCACCCCCTGCTCTGTGCCAGGGGTGCCCTCAGGAGTGGAGCACAGCAGTTGCTGCTAATTGCAATTGCCCCAGCAAAGCCCGGGGTGAAGAGGGCAGTGCAATTAAACCTCATTAACAATTCAGGAGAGTAAATCAGGAGCGGGCTGGCAGCAGCCAGTGAAACATTTATGGCCTGACAGATGCTCCAAGGTAAATATTTCATCAGCTCCACCAAGTACTGTTCTGACAATTATGTTAGAGGGATGTTTACGGGTGTCACCTGCCACCGAGTACGGGCTGGGAGCAGGTCTGTGCCAGCAGAGTGAATCCCCACCGAGGCAGCAGGGCTGGCAATTCCTCAGGGCTGAGCCTGGGCACTCGAGGAGGTGTGAGAGCAGCACCACAGCCCACAGGGCAGAGCTCCAGGAGCAGAATTTGTACTTGTGGGAGAGTTCAGCACTCCCCAGACTGCCAGAGTCTGTCTGAGCACCACGGGCAGCAAAGCAGCTCCTCAGGGGAGGTTGGGCTGCTGACCCTGGAGGTCTTTTCCAACCTTAATGATTCTGAGATTCACACTGAGCTCAAGTTTCAAGATCTTTGGGTTCCTCCTGCAGAGAAAGAATCAGAATATTTGTCCTTCTGGCTGAACTGCACAACTTGAAAGGAGGAGAGTCCTGATGGTTTTTGCAGTTCTCACTCCCCCAGGTCACCACACTGGTCACTGGCACTGCTGCCCACGCCTTGTCCTGCCTGCCCTGCCCAGCCAGGGGCACACAGAGCTCTTTTCCTTTGTGCCAGCCCAGATCTCACAGGACACAGCAGCTGGTGTCCAAGGTGGGGATCCCAAATTCTCCATCCCACAGGACACAGCAGCTGGTGTCCAAGGTGAGGTTTAATATTTATCTCAGTGCTTTTGGGAGGGGCCTCTCTGAGCCCTGGGGCAGCACTTTGGACTGGCAGGGATGGAACATCTGTGGGGGTGCTTTTAGAGAGCAGCTCTTCCCCACAGAAGTGATTTAACACCAGAGATAAAGGTGTTGGCACAGCTGAAAAACCAGGGACAGATTTGGGGCGAGAGCTGCAAAAGGCCAGCCACATATTTTAGAATTATTTTCCTGAGGAGGCTTTGACGAGATGGGAACTTCATTATTTGCTAATGTTGCAGCGCAGAGCCTTGTCCAAAGCCCAGGAGAGTCAGAAGGAATCTTTCCATTAACTTCTCTGATTGTAAGTGAGATTGTGACAGATGTACTCTCTTTCCCTTCCTCCTCAAATATTTTAAATCAAACAAGAGGAGCAGTTGGATGTGTCCTTTTCTGGAGGAGGGCATCGTTCCTGCTTAAGGCTGCTCATATAAGTAACCCCAGGGGAGCCTTTCAGCTGCTCAGTCCAAGTCAGATGCTCTGAGAGTATTAAAGCTTCAGGGAAGGGGAAGTGAGGCAAGAACCACTCAGTTCCCAATGTGGCTGAAGGGCCAGAATTCACAGATTCACCAGGTTGGAAGAGACCTCCAAGATCATCGAGTCCAACCCAGCCCTGACACCTCAACTAAACCCTGGCACCCAGTGCCACATCCAGTCTTGATTTTAAACACAAAGGAAGGAAAAGAAGGAAACAGGGTCTGCACAAGGATAAAAGTTGTTTGCAGAAAACAATAAAATCATCTTCAGCATGAGCCAAACCTTCCTGCTGTATGTCAGCTTAGAGGAAACCTCCTCTGAAAGCCTCCAGAAAATATCCTTATCATTTTCCAGAAGGAGGAGATGCCCTGGGGATATGGGCTGTGGAGAGCTGCCTCAGGTAGAGAAATTTGCTGCAAGAAAGGGGAAAGCAAAGTCTTGGCTCTGACTGAGCAGAGAGGGAGAGGCACTGGCTGAGCCCTTTGGGATGTGGGTGCTAAACCAGAACCTCCTCAATCAGGTTTTCAGAGGCTTCAGCAGCATCTTGTTCTGGTAAATGTACCCACTTCCGTGTGCAAGGTCTGAGAGAGCTCCACACCTGGTCAGGTTGATGCCTTAAGTTTTATTTTTAATGTATTTCAGATTCTGTGCTGCCCAGGGGTGCAATTCTGAGCTCACAGTCAGTGTCACTCAGCTCTGCACAGAGCAGGGACACAAAACAAATCCTTTTCCTGCTGCACACCAAGGACAACTGGGACAAGTTTTCAGGCCCAAAAGCACAAACAAGGGTGGCTGAAGGGAGGAACAAGAAGGATGGAACCTCACAACCTGAAGCTGGAATTGGACAATTAAACTCCAAGATGCAAATGGACCAAAACTTATCAAAGTGTGAGACTTGGCAACCGTTTGTCCATTTTGTGTCCACCTTGGGTGTAGCCCTGGCCAGGCTCTTGTCCTGCCCAAGGAGTGTCCTTAAAGGTCTTTTGATAAATCTCTACTTTATTCTCTTAGCTCTGTCCAGTCTCTGTTCCAGCTCAGCCTTCCCAAGGCATCAAGGTGAGGGACTCATCACACACCCAAGAACTGCCTGACTGGAATTTCACCAGGTCACTTCTCCAGCACCACCTGCACTGTCTCACCCCTCTGGAGGCTGAGCTGGTTTTCCATGGCAAGGGTCACTTAGAACCTGTGGGGTCACTGCTCTTGTGAGGGCTGTGGGCACCTCTGGAGTTCAGTGCTCCAGCTGACAAATGCCAAGGACAGAGCAGAGAACATTTCTTCTAGTACAACTTTGTGCAGTTTAAAGTAATAAAAACCCCAAACAAACAAACAAACAAACAAACAACAACAACAACAACAAACCCACCAAACAAAAAGCAACCACCAAAAAAACCCAACAAAAAAACTGGGGAACTAGAAGAAGCTGATAGTGATGGAGGCAGAGCATAGATTGAGTTGCAATATCTGGGCAGGGGTCCAGCAGGAGGGGAGGGGAAGTTTACTGATTCTGGCACACTCTTAATGAAGCTCTGCTTCCAGCTCCTCACCTCTGCTTACACTTCCATGGAGTGTGATAGGATCAGCAATCAGGAAACAGGAGAGGCTCAACAAGCAGAATGTGCTTTATAAAGATTTCATTCTTCACAGTGTCAAAAAGCAACTTTCTGGAGGCCAATTTAATTGTTGTCAATACTGGTTGCAAATTGATCTTAACATTTTAAATTGATGTTTTCTGTAAACTGCTCTGATTAATGGAAGGAAAAGATTGTGTTTCTGCCTTTCTCCTGAAGATCTAATGGTGGTAACAAACAATAATTGATCTGGCAAGACACAGAGAGGCAAACAGGGAGACTCAAAACCTGCTACAGAAATGATTTTACCTGTCCACAGCTACAGAATGGCAAGCTGGTTACATTCTGGGCTTGATTGGGTTGGCTCCCTGAGGAAACTCTAAGCAGCTTTAACTAAAATACTTGAACTGCAGGTAGAAGAGTTTGGACTGTAAATCGTCAAATGTGTGTCCTGGAAAATCCCAAACCTGCTGGCCTGAGCCACAGCCCACATCCACAGTGTCTGGAGCCTTGAGGGTGCTGAGAGTCAATCCCAGCTGGACACCACATTCCCAGAGCATCTAAACACATCTGAAAACATCTAAACCCTATGGACTTTCTCACAGGAAACCCCTAAAACCTCTGCTCAGGTCTGAGGGACTCTGTGGCACCAATCTGGACAGGACCATCCCTCTCACCCCTGACCTGACTGCACTCCCACACTCCATCATCACCCTCCTGGTGAGTGAGCTCAGCCAGAGGATGAAGGAATGGGAGAGCTCCTAAGCCAGGAGAAGGAGATGGAGCTCTCAGTTCCATCAGCACAAGGGACACTGGTCTGGCTCCAGCTGCTGGGAAACTGGACAAGTGACACCCCTGCCATGGCAGGGACACCTTCCACTGTCCCAGGCTGCTCCAAGCCCCAATGTCCAGCCTGACCTTGGACACTGCCAGGGATTCAGGGGCAGCCACAGCTTCTCTGGGCACCCCGTGCCAGGGCCTGCCCACCCTCACATAGAGGAATTTCATCCTGATATTCAATCTAAATCTCTCCACTTTTATTTTAAAACCATTTCCCCTCATGCTACCACTGTCTGCCTGGTATTTGTGACAGCTGCTGGGATAATGGGATGCTGGGAAGTGGAATGGAGAGACGACACAGGGAACAGTTCCCACTGCCAGAGGGCAGGGCTGGATGGGATTTTGGGCAGGAATTGTTCCCTGGGAGGATGGGGAGGCCCTGGAACAGAATTCCCAGAGAAGCTGTGGCTGCCCCTGGATCCCTGGCAGTGTCCAAGGCCAGGCTGGACATTGGGGCTTGGAGCACCCTGGGATAGTGGGAGGTGTCCCTGCCATGGCAGGGGTGGGCACTGGATGGGCTTTAAGGTCCCCTCCCACCCAAACCATTCTGGGATGCAGAATCTGGCTCTGGGAATCAGGCCTGGTGCTCCCAGTGGAGCTCAGGAGGGGCCTGGGATCTGCTGTGGAGCATTTTCAGCATAACTTAGAGTGTCCCCAGAGCCCCTCAGTCCCTCCAACGTGTTGGCTACAGCCTGCACAGGATTCCCTGACTCTTTCCACACCAATGCCTCTTCTATACTGGAGCATGTGCCAGGAAATCCTGCTTCAGTGCACTTCCACATCATCCCTGTGCTTTGGTGTGGAGTTCTCAGCAGGCCAAGCTGCATGGAGAGGTTTTGTTCTAGAGTAAATCTATTGCTTTACTCCTCCCTCCTGCTCACAACTTCCATTAGTCCGGCTTAAAAAAAAAATAAAAAAAATAAAATAAAATAAAGCTGTTGCCATAGTAACCCCCAGCTTCCAGATATCACCTGGCTGATAAGCACCATGCTGGCCCTGTGGCTCTGGGGCTACTCTCTGCCCAAGGAATGCTAAATCCCACCAAAACTCTTCCAGCAGGCACCTGGAGTTTGTCCCGTGGCTCTGGATGCTGCTGCTGCACAGTGGCTGTGTGGATGCTGCGGGTGTCATTATCCTCTCTGTGTGTACACACTCACACCCTCCACCTCCTCCTTTATTTCCCCACAACAGCCAGACTTTCTGATTTATTTCTTCAAATTTTTATTTTTTTTTTTCCCCAGACTTGTCACTTGTTAGCTGCTTTAACACACAGAACCCCTGACATCAGTCACGGGGAACATTTGGACATGAGACACAAGAAATCACTGCAAACGTTGCTGCTTTTCAGCCCCCACCAAGTTCACTGGGAAATAAATTAGTGCTGGGGATATTTTGTTGTCTCCTGTGCCCTGTTAGTGGGGCAGAGTTTTCTCAGAGGTTCTTTTACACAGATTACCCTCAAACTTTCCAGCTCAGTAAAAGGCTCAGGAGAGCAGAGCAAACCAATATCCAGAGGCAGCAGCTCTGGTGTGGCTGAGGGAAGGAGGAGGATCTGGGACCACAGGCTGTGCTCCTGGGCAGCCAAACCTCTTCCAGCTGAAAGTCCCCAAGCCCTGGCAGCCATGGTAGGGGGAGCTTGGATGTCCAAAGCAGCAAGGTTAAGAAAAGATACGCAAAGAAATATATTTTTAGCAGTTAAACAGATCAATTTGGAAGCAGGGCAATTAAGCTGTTTGCATTTCCAGCTCCTTCTCCTGGCTTTGCAATCCCTTCTCCTGTGTTTCTGGGTTCTAAAACTGTTTGGCACAACAGTCCTAAATTTCCAGTGAGCACTGGAAGCTGCTTTCCAAACTCTGCCTGCCTGAGGACACAGGATTGAAGGAGCATCTGTGTGCAGCCATGGTGGAAGTGAGGATCCTAATCCTCCATCCCACAGGACACAGCAGCTGGTGTCCAAGGTGGGGATCCTAAATCCTCCACCCCACAGAACCCCCTCAGCTCCCCATCCCAGCAGCACCCAGCTCTCCCGACCCTGCTGGACAGATCCTCCCCTTGGCAATGCTATTTCGGGTGCCAGGACACTGAGTAACTCTTCCCCTCGAGATATTCTGAGAAAGAGACTCTGACATTTTCGGGAGGCTCACAAAATGCATTATTAACTCTTTTTCGGGATTTTCCTGGGAGGGAATGCATTGGGGCTTTCCATCCCATGGGATGTGCTGGCAGGAAGAGCAGATGGAGTGGCTCTGACTTGCCTCAGCTCCTACAAATCCTCAAGGTTTTAAAGCTGGGTCTGTTCCTTTCTTTTTAAATGTCAGGGAATGGCAAGAGGAATATGGAGAAAAGTCAAGTCCCATCCCTGGAACACTCTGGGTGTTTTCCAGGTGCTTTCCCTAATTCTCCCCTCACCTGCACCTTAAATACTTTCTCACAGCAAAGCGCAGGGGCCGGAAAACGACCGGGGGATGGTTTTACACCTGCTTTGTATTCCCCTGAACAGCTGTAAATGACAACAGGAACTGCGAACAGCAGGGACTGGAACGCCTTCCACACACATCGCCGCACCGATCCTCGGCAAATTAATTCAAGTACTTGCTGGGATTTGGGGGAGAAGCTCGCAAATCTCATGAATGGAGAAAGGAAGGAGTTTGAAGCAGAGCCCGGCTGATCTGGGGGAAGGGAGAGAGGGGAAAGGGGGAAGGATGGATCAGGGGAAGGCATCGATAACTTGGAGGGAACCTGGATCCCTTGGGCTTTAGGAAAAGCACTGATAACCTGGAATGAATCTGGATCACCTGGGTTTTAGCAAAGGCACTGATAACCTGGAGGGAACCTGGATTCCTTAGTGAAAGGCATTGATAATCTGGATTCCCTGGGCTTTAGCGGAAGGCACTGAAAAACCAGGGGGAATTTGGATCCTCTTGGGCTTAGGGGAAGCATTGATAACCTGGAATGAATCTGGATCCCTTGGGCTTTAGGAAAGGCACTGATAACCTGGAATGAATCTAGATCCCCTGGGCTTTAGGAAAGGCACTGATAACCTGGAATGAATCTGGATCCCCTGGGCTTTAGGGGAAGGCAGTGATAAACCAAGGGAATGTGGATCCCCTGGAGCTTCAGGAAGGGGGCCAGAGCCCTGCTGAGCCCGTGGGGAGCAGGGACAGGGGCAGAGAGCCCCTTCCCAACACAGTGCTGGGGGTGGGAGCACTCCTCACACTGCTCTGGGTTTGGCTGGAGCCGTTTGCCACAATTCCCACAAAGATTAAAGGCCTCCCCTGCATTTGTTCACATTCAGAACAAGCCCTGAATGTGCCACTGGGTGCGAGGCACTGCTGAAAGCAGCACTTTGAATGCATCTATCTCTGGAACACCCTGACTCAAAGGGCTCATTAAAAGCCTTCCCCAGATAGATCAGGCTAATCAGAGCGCAGGCCTGTGCTGTTTGCTGCATTCCAAGTGGTGCATTCCACGTGGCATTCCTTGCATTCCTGGCAATGGGCTCTTCTCCACACCTGCAGGAGCCCAGCACAGGTGAAGAGCAGGAGATTTTAACACTGGGGAAAGTACCCGCCGTGGTCAGCCCTTCCCTGGCACCTCTGGAGCTGGATCCAGACCAGGGCATCCCCTTGGAGAGGCAACTGGATATCCTGAGAATGAATATAACAACAGAATAGAAATCTAAAAAAGTCTTGTCACTGCTCTCCCAACCTCCTGCTCCCAGAAGAGGAGGAGGTCAGAGGAACCAGAATTCCAGGCACAGATTTTACCTCCCTGCCTCATGCTGGAGTAGGGGACACCTGGGGACCCTTCACTGCTGAAAGTGTTTCACCTGTTGAAGACATTCCTGTCCTCAACAGATTTGGCTTCCCACATCAGTCTGATGGTCCTGAATATCCCTTTTCTTCCAGGCTGGGATTGATACCAGAAGCGCTGTATGGAAAAAAGAGTTAGTGTGGTGGAGCCAGGAGGAGACTGAGGATAAAGGAACACTTCAGACATGTGCTGTGCTGGAGGATCAGAGATTTGTACCAGCTAGGGGGCAGGATTTGAGTCTCCTTGGTCCACTGGGATTTAGTAAACCCAACACTTCGAGAGAACAGGGAGAGGGGAGAAGAGAAAGAGAAAGGAGAGAAGAAGAGGCTTCAGGGTGACCTGGTTGTGGCTTTCCAGGACCTGAAGGGAGCTACAGGAAAGATGAAGAGAGACAATTGACAAGGGATGGAGTGCTAGGACAAGAGGTAATGGCCTTCAGCTGAAAGAAGGCAGATTTAGATCAGATATTTAAAGAAAGAAATCCTCTCTCTGAGGGTGGGCAGGCCCTGGCACAGGGTGCCCAGAGCAGCTGTGGCTGCCCCTGGATCTCTGGCAGTGTCCCAGGCCAGGCTGGACAGGGCTTGGAGCAGCCTGGGACAGTGGAAGGTGTCCCTGCCCATGGCAGGGGTGGCACTGAAGGTTTGGGAGATCTCTCCCAACCCAAACCAGTCTGGAATTCCGTCAGAGCAGCAGCTGGCAGTGGGAGATGGACTCCTCTCCACCCTGCCCCCAGCAGAACCTGCCCAGGCTGCTCTGAAGCCTCAGGCACAGCCCACCTCCATTTGTCACTGTCACCCACAATCATCCTGCTCACTGACACCCAGCCATCCTAATGGAAAAATGAAGCCAAGGTTTATTTAGCAAGACTTAGAGGCACCCTTCCAATTATAAGTTTGGAAACAAAAGTTCCAAGTCAAACAAACGCCAAACTCAATCAGCCCAGTGTGCAGCGAGGACAATCCTTCCTGCCTGCTCAGCCTCACCTCCTCTTGGCTCCTCACACAAGCCACAGCCACCAGACCTACTGCTTTCCACAGAAACCCTCCAGCTGTGGGCTCCTTGAATCAATTTGCAGCACCAGTGAGCAGTGCCTTGCCTGGATCCTGCTATTCCATATTACTGCCTCCTTTTTCTCCAGCTGTCCCTATTTCCTTTCTTTTTTTCTTCCTTTTCTTCCCCTTCTCCCCCAAAAAACAAGCATTGGTGATTTTCTACTCCACACCAGGGCTGACCAGCTTTATTCTGTTTAAGCCAGAACATACACTTGTCCTCCAAGTTTTACTTCTTCCCAACTGAAAGATTTTAGCATCCCCTTGTACAATTTCCTAATCCCAATGATAACCTGAAGTTTAGCTCAGTAAATGAGTACAAACACAGCGAATTGCACTGCTCTGACCATAAAACATTACAAGCAAACATTACAAGCAAACATCACCTGTAAAGCTGTTTTATGAGCTCATCATCTCTGCAAGGGATCAGCTTTCTGTCTGCCATGATCTGGGAGTTGATGGTGGCCACAGCTGAGCCAAGAAAAAGTTCTTTTGGGCAAGTTCTCCCTTTCCCAGCTCTGGCAGGGGCTGCTGAGGGTTCAGTCCAGCTGGCTGCCCCGAGGGAACAGGCTCCAGGCAGGGAGGCTGTGCTGGGAGTGCTCTCTTCATGCCTGGCTTTGGGGAAATCTCCTTTTACTGCACTCCTGCCTGTCCCAGCAAGACTGTGATGGCTTTTCCCCCTCACACAGCCTGGGTAAACATCACCCAAGCAGAGATTGGGTCTTACTCACATCCTGCCTGTCCCTTCTGAGCCTCTGCCTTGATATCTCATCCCAGTCCTCAGGGACATTGCACCAAAGTCCTTCAAACAGTCACAGCCCAGCCCTGCCACAGCCAAGGGTCCTTTCCCTCCCAGCTGAGCCCACAGCTCCACTGGCCTCCTTCAGAGCCTTCCCCAGCAGGGTCCAGCAGCAAAACCAGGTGACACAGGGCAGGAAATGCCACCAGGACCTTCCAGGTGGAGCTGAACAGCTTGTGGGTGGAGGAGAGTCCCACACCCAGCCCAGCAGTGATGGAGAATCTGCCACACCCCACTGCACAAAGACAATCACCCATCCACGGAGCAGGAAATAAATCAGGACAGTGTCTGCAGCCAAAAGGCTGCAGTTCCCTGGGCCACTGGGGAAATCAAGGCAAAAGGAATTCAATTTATTTTTTATGGAAAGAAGCTGAAAACAACCAAACAGGTGCCCTAATTCCCAGGCCAGTGCTCTTGCAGCACCTCTTTGTGCTGCTGGGATGCCCTCTGGGCCACCTTCTGCACTGTCCCAGTGCATCCCTGTGGCTCAGCTGCCTGAACAAGGCAGCCCCAACGCTTTGGAATTCTCTGTCCTCAGCTGGGAGCATAGTAACACCTCCCAGCAGATGTGTTTTGTAGGAAACATGCAGCTCAACACCACCTCCAGCACCACCTGCATTCGCCCCTCCGTGGATGGAATTCTTAAAGTGCCTGGAGAGAAGAGGAGCCACTGTCGGATTTTGCCTTTTCCTGACCCAGTGATGGGGCTCCTGGGAGGTGTTTTAAAGACCTTTATTCCAGTCTCATGAGAAGGGCAAGACAATACAGATGTTACAATTCACACCATCACAATCAGAAGCCAAACTATTTCCCAATTACAATACATTATAAGCATTTTTGGCCCATCAGCTTTTGCTACACAATGCTGTTAATGCCTTAAAGCCAATCATCTAAATTACCCCTTGTGGGTACATCTTTCAATACCATAGGTACATCTTTCAATACCATAGGTACATCTTTCACCTACTACAATGCATCTTTCACAGTTCTATTTCTCCAAAATATCTGGTCTATTTGCAAGGCCATAATTTGAACCTTATTTCCAGTTCCATTTCTCTCTCAACAATGTTTGTCCTATCCCATGGCCTTTCTCAGTCAGCACACCTTATCTCAGAGTTTGCATACAGATGGACAAGACTGTGTGAGCTTTCAGCCAGGTTTTGAGAATTCTCTACAAATCCATTTCCCACAAGCCACTCTGCTCAGCAGAAACCTGAAGGAGCCATCACCACGGATCCCTGGGCTCCCCTGCTCTGCCCCACTGCCTCCCAAAACCATTTGCCATGCTGATTTGAGCTTTACAAAGCCCTGCTGTTGCACAGGGTGCTGTTCTGCTGCTTTCTAGCTGTCTTGGGTTGCAATACATTATCAAAAGTTTTTCTATTTGCCATCTGTTAAAACAGGTTAGAGAGGTGTTTATCTCTTGTATAACCCATCCCTCATAACTCTGGAGGATATCTGCTGTTCATGGGCCATCGAGGCTCACTGCAGGGCTGATACAATTCCATCATCCCATGGGGAGAGGCTCCACCCAAGGGGAGGAGCCCAGCATTCCCACCTGGGTATAATCTGAGATTCAGAACAGCAGCACAGCTTGTTTGCACTGGATTCCCAGAGGAAGACTGAACCCATCTCACCACCACTGGACCTTTCTACAGGATCACCTCTGCTCCAACAGAACCGCATCTGTCACCCAAGACTTGATTGGACTGTCCCCAACACCCTGACCAACAGGAGGTCAGGTTATATTCTGACTCTGTCACTGGGGGTTTTTTGTTTGCTTGGTTTTTGATTTTTTTTTTTTTTTTTACTACTCCATTTTTATTTTTAATATTCCTAGTAAAGAACTGTTATTCCTATTCCCATATCTTTGCCTGAAAGCCCCTTAATTCCAAAATTATGATAATTTGGAGGGAGGAGGTTTACATTCTCCATTCCAAGGGAAGCTCCAGCTTTCCCTGGCAGACACACCTGTCTTTCCAAACCCAGACACACACACAGCTCTGAGGGGACAGAGAGAAAGCAGCACTTACCTGGGTTGCTCTTGGAGGTGCGCACGGGGGTGTAGTGGTTTTTGGAAGAGGTCCTTACTGGGGTGTTTTCTTTGGGGGAGGTATCTATGGCCGAGATAGTCTCTCTTTCACAGTGTCCAATTGGGATTGGTCCCTGCTGCCTTAGGATGTCAGCCAGAGCCCTGGGGAGACACAAAAAAAAAAAAAAAAAAAAAAAAAAAAAAAAAAAAAAAAGTATTTTCACACAGCTAAAATTCAGTGTTTGTACTTGCACAGCCTGTGAATCCAGAAGCAGCTGGGTTTCTACCATAAACAGGCGAAAAAATAGCAATAATAGTAAAATAAAAATATGGCTTAAAAGCTCTGTTTCTTTCTGTGTATCTGCTGCAATTATTTCCAGCCTTGCCTGGCTATTGTTTGGTATCTCATCTGCTCTCTCTAATTCACCTCAGGGTTACGGTTCCTCTCCATCATTTCCCAGAGAAGACAAACTGCTCCTGGCACATAAAGCACTGCCTCCATCAGGAGCCACTGCTGGCCCCAGCCCTGGCAACACCTAAAAGTGATACCAAAACTGCCCTGCCCCAGCAAAACCCCTTTAGAACTGACTCAGATCAGAAGTGTGATCCCCACATCCTGAAATCCCTGTTTTTTTCTGCACAAAGCTCAAACCCCAGTAGTTCTGGGAGTGATTTTTAAAGGAGAACCACGAGCCAGAAAAACGGATTAAGCAACTTCCAGGGGGTTGATGTCAACACAGCTCTGAGCCTACCTTGAGCTCTGTACTCATCAGGGATTGTTTTAATGGCTAAGTTCTCCCAGGAAGAAGCAATGTCACCCAGTTCAGCTGCAGCCAATATTTTCCCCTTGGATTCTCCAAGATATTTTTCCCCCTCTGAATATCATGGACATGGTGAAATAATTACTGCATGAAGTGCCCTGATTTTCCTAGAGCAGCCCCAAATTCTCTCCTGAGCCTTAGGAAAAGCAGGAAGGGGGTGGCTTGAGTGGGCTGTAAGGGACAGGGACACTTGAAAGCTGATGGATTTTGGAAAGCTTTTTTCTCCCAGCACAGGGAACATGTCTGGAGTCAGCTCAGGTCCCAGGGAAGATGTCAGGAGGAGATACCCCTTCACTGCATATTAATAAGAGGAATGTTGGTGTTGCTCATCTCCACTGGCATCCCTTAAATGCCACATTTCTGGGCTTCCATATGAGAAATAGCTTGGGACCTGGGTCCATTCCATTTTCCAAATCATTTCCTCTCGAGACTCCTGTCCCTGTGCATAATGGATTGCAATACTAATGTGCTCCACAGAAGGAACTCTTGGAGGATCTCGGAGGCTCCTGAGGAGGATCACATTAGTTCAGCACCAGCCTGTACAGAATGAGGAAATTTTTAGCCTTTTTTGGTTATTTATTGGTTGTAGAGAGAGCAGACCTGAAGGCCATAGCCAACCACGGGCTGTCTGTGTGTGCACATAGACTGATCCTTGTGGGGTGAAGGGATTGCTGTTGGCAAGGACAGGAGAGCACAGACTGTGCTGAGCCAGGCCCAGGGAGAGGTGAAGGGACAGCCCTGAGAGAGGGGTGTGAGCCTCGTGCCAGGACAGGACTCCTCTTGTTTGCTCCTGGGGAAAGGAGGAACTGGGTTTTGGTGAAGAACTGGTATTGGAAGAACTGGTTTTTGGTGAAGAACTAGTATTGGGTGAGGAACTGGTATTGAGGAACTGGTTTTTGGTGAGGATCTGGTTTTTGGTAAGGAACTGGTATTGAGGAACTGGTTTTTGGTGAAGAACTGGCACTGGGTGAGGAGCTGGAGGTGTCACCTTCTCATGCCCTGAACACCCCAATCTGAGCATCCTGAGTGCTCACTCCTCACCCTCCTCAAGTCTAACAGAGGGGAAAAAAAGACAGTTCAGAAGCAGCAGAACAAATCATTATAGGTGGAGGAGAAAGCCCAGCTTGGATGGAGCTGGTTTGTTCCGTGCCAATTCAATCACGGTGCTGTGTGGGATCCAGTTCATTTCCATAAAGCCCTGAGGTGGTGGAAGGTCAGTCCCACTTAAAAGAGGGAGGATTTGGCTGGTGACAGTCCCTTGGGTCCAGCTGGCTCACTGCCCACTGCAAAGCTCCGGGAGAACATGCTCACTGGGATCTTTGGGCCCCCTGTGCACAGCCATTTGGGTACAATTAGTCCCACTGATGTCACCAGCATTCTAATCAACTGCACAAGGATATGAGGCACTCCAGAAGACTTCCTGTGACGCCACACCTCTTATCTGAGGAACACAAGCCTCCCTGGCTGCAGCATGTCACTGGCCCCGCCGCTGATAAGGATTTGTGACACTCTTCCCTCACGTCATCTCCATGCCAACACCGAGGCTTCGTTCCACCTGAACCCAGAGCAGCCTGGGGGCTGCTCCAGGGGGCTGCTCCAGGGGGCTGCTCCAGGGGGCTGGACTGGCCTGTGGCAGGGAAATCTATGGAAGTGTCCTGGCTGAACGGCCCAGGCCAGGTCCTGTTCCCAGGGATGGCTCTGGTGGCACTATGGACAGATTGAGGACTTTGGGAAGAAACCCAGTGAGATTAACATCATGCAAGGAAGGAGCTGTGGCTGTTTTCAGAAGGAAAAATAGAAAGGATTTGGTGTAAATCCAAAGGAATCAAGGAGATGGATGGAAGCAGTGGGGCAGAGAGGCTGGGCATCAGCTGGGCCCTGGTGCTGGAAGGGGAAATGACAGACTTTGATCCCAAAATGTGGCTTTGTAGTCAGCGATGAGGTGAAACTGCAGGGCTGGGAGGGACCAGCTCACCCTCTAACCCACAACCTGAACCTGCTGCCTGAATTTCCCACCAGGCAACAGCAGCTGGAGCACTGCTGTCCTCCCCACAGACTTTGTAGGAAAGTATTGTCCCATTTTCCCCATGTCCACAGATTCCCAACACTAAATAGTCTGAGGGTGGACACAGGTGTCCCTCCTGCTGAAGACAAGGGGAGCTTTGGTGACAGCTCTGCCAGGCTGGCACGTGGCCTGAGGGAAATGATATTGGAGTGAGGGGTCTGGGGATGCTGGATGGGAAAGGAATTGGGAAGAGCTCCCTATATCCAATCCAGCTCAGAGCTGCACTAATTTGCCTTCTGAAAATCCCCTCTCATGCAGATCTGAAAAACAGGGTGCTAGAAAACAGAATTTCCCGTTCCAAATCCCTGTGAATTTGGGGAAGAATGGAAGGAGAATGACCAAATGTGTCTGGCAGAGCACAGTAAGAAGAGCAGTGCCTGGCTGAGCTGGAGCTGCTAAAAGCAGAGCGGGGATGGAGTTGGTGGCAGAACTCCAGTCACTTCAGCACAGCCAGGATTTCACTACAAGTTCTTCAAAAAAAGCCAGGTTAAAGACTCCCCTATGCTCTGTTACTAACTCAGAAAGAAAGAGGCAGTTATTCCGGGAGATGAATTTATCCAGCTTGGAGCCAGCTCACCTGGAAGGGACAGTTCTCTCCCAGGGACAGCATTTCGGTCACCAGCCACTCTCACAGAGGGTGGCACTGCATTATTCATGGCTTGGCTGCTGTCCCCACACCTGCTGTGTGCCTTGGGAAGCTCCAAACGCTGACCACGCCTGGGGCTGGACAGTCCTGGGAGGCTCCCACATTCCAGGTGCTGCCAGCCTGGCCCTGCGTGCCCAGGGCTGGGAAATACCACATTCCAGATGCTGCCAGCCTGGTCCTGTGTGCCCAGTGTGCCCAGCCCTGGGGATTCTCACATTCCAGGTGCTCCCAGCCTGGCCCTGTTGGCCCAGAGCTGGGGATTCCCACATTCCAGGTGCTGCCAGCCTGGTCCTGTGTGCCCAGTATGCCCAGAGCTGGGGATTCCTACCTTCCAGGCACTACCAGCCTGGCCCTGTGTGCCCAGAGCTGGACAATCTTTGGAGATTCCACATTCCAGGTGCTGCCAGCCTGGCCCTGTGTGCCCGTGGCATCCCCCAGGCTGTGTCACACAGTAGTTGGCAGGGCAGAGATGGCCTCAGCATCACGCTGACCGTGCCCAGGTGTTATCTCCACGAGGAGATAAGATAATTATCACACTGCAAGCTGATCCATCAGGGAATTGCTGCTGCTGCTACTGCTGCCCTCAGGAGGCTCTGCCAAAGCAGAGCTTTGCTTTTGGAAGTGCAGGGGCTCAGCAGAGCCAGAGCTGCACCAGTCCCAGGTCAGAGAAAGAGAGATTTGGGCTCTGCTTTGCCAGGAGCAGCAGCAGCAGCCCATCCCTCAGAGCAGGAATTCCAGTGAGGAACACTGAGAATGGTTTGTCACATTCCTGAATTGGAGTGTGATGGATGCCTGGCAGAGCTCAAAGAGCTCTCAGGGATGCCCAGGGTGGGATTGTTGGGTGTCTGTGCAGGGCCAGGGGTTAGACTAGATGATCCATCTAGGTCCCTTCCACCTCAAGGTATTCCAAGACTCTGTGATTCCATGCCTCTGTGTGTGTGTGTGTCCAAGGACAGGTGAATTCCCCCATGGTGTTAAGAAGGGAAAATAATAAACATTGGGATACTTTCCCATGAGTGAAGCATTTGCACCCAGCAGAATTGAATATTAATTCTTAAAAATACACATTGCAAGGAAAAATCAGATGCCTCCTGGGAGATCTCAATGCCAAACACAATTTGGGAAGCTCCTGGAATTTAATCCATCTCTAAAGACAACCTCTTCACACACCTCACACCAGTGTCCAAACTGAACAATCTCTTGCTATTGCTGTGATATGGGCAAGGAATTTCCAGCAGTGGCTGAGCTCACAATGGGTAACACCAGTTCCTCTGAACGCAGCAGGCCCCAAGAGGAGAAAATTATTACGTAAAGATTTGGTAATTAAAAGCTTACAGAGAACCTTTCCAAGGGATGTTTCCCTGCGGAGAGATGCCACCCTGAGCAGAAAATGTCTCCAGCAAGGGCAGGACCTGCACCTGAGCCGTGGCCAGGCTGTTGGGGACAGAGAGGGGCAGGACAAGATTGAGTCCCACAGGTGCCACCGAGGCTTGGGCTGGCTGCAGGAGGGAGCAGCCCCTGTGCCCCCTGCCCCAGCTGCTACCTTCACCCCAGCTGCTACCACCGAGCTCCAGCCCCTTCTCTTCACAGAACTCTTCCCAGAACTCTTCCCAGCCTCTTAGAATTGGGAGACTCCCTGGACAGAGACGCACCGAGGAAAGATATCAAGGGTGCTGGGGAGAGCAGGCAGCTGTGCAGGACAGGAACAGAGCCCCAGTCCTGATCACTGAGAGAGGAAATAAAACCAGCAGCAGGTCTCACTGGGTGTGAAGGGCTGTGGGAATGCAGGCCCAGGTCTTTGCCCTGCTCCTGTCAGTGCTGTGCATCCTCAGGCACAGACATGGGAACGCGGTGCTGACGCGGCTTTGGGAGCGCACGGCTGCACGTGGGGAAGGCTCAGGCACAAGGGGTCTGGTTTTACACCAAATCCTCTGCTCTGAGCACAGCTCAGGGGCTTTGAACTCACTGAAGAAAGCTGCACTCTCTCTGAAGGGGCCTAACTCTGAAGAGCCCTCGCGACAAAGGAGGTTGTGGTGAGAGCTGGAGCGCAGCATTTACCGTGGAAGAATTCTGTGTTTATCCACCTGGAGAAGGAGATATCTGAGCCCTCCAAGCACTGCAGTGCACACAGATCTAAGGAAACACAGCCAGCCCATGTGAGTGGGGGCAAAGGGAAGCAACAAATGCCCTGATCTCATGTTCCTGAGAAAGTTCAGATCTTATGAGAAACAGAAATTTTAAAAGGCATCTGATCTCCAAAGGCGCAGAGATCAACTGCTGCTACTTAAGGATATAAGAGATTACAAAATAAAAGAAATAAAAGTTCAGAGCTACACTGGATTCCCTTGACACCTTAAGATGAAGTTGGACTAATAGAAAAAGTTAATCAGCAAATGGGAAAATATCAAATAAGTGGGAATTAGAGGCACTGAGATGATTGGGTGGAGGCAGCTTGGTTTCTGAGCCTGGCCTCTCGTACTGGGAGAAGTTCAAAAGGAAAGGAGAAACTCAGAAGCATCCAGAGGAAGTCAGTGACCAGGCAGCCACAGAGTCAATCTCTTCATAAAATAGAGTCAGAGAGGAAAACACAGCAAAAAAACCCAAATATCAAACTGCAAACCATGACCAGAGCTCCAGACTGGAGCTCTCCCACTGAAACAAAAGGAGAAATGTTCTGTACAGGTACATGCACACAGATACACACCTAGCCTGGATTAGGATCTGCAGCTGGGCAATTCACCCTGCAAGCAGAACAAGATCCAGGGGTTCTCCCTGCTCAGGAGTTACCCCAAATCCAGCTAGGTGCAGGGTTGGTTTGAAACAGAACAAATAGTTCTGAGTAACTTCTCTGAGGTCACAGGTGGAGGTGTCCCTGCCCATGGCAGGGGGTGGAATGAGATGATCTTTAAGGTTCCTTCCAAGCCCTTCCATTCTGTGATTCTGTGATTTTATGGCTGCACCTTTTTTTTTTTTTTTTTTTTTAGTTTTTCTTAGTTCAGTCTGACCTGTGCTTGTGGCCCTGTACTCTGTGCCTGTGAGAGGCACAGGGCACTTCAGAGCAGAGCCTCAGAAACCAGCAGAATTAAACACCTCAAAGCAGGGCAAAGAGCAACTGGAAGGCACCCAGGTGAGTCCGAGTGGAGTGAAAAAGAGGCAGAACATAAAAACACATCAGTGGAAAGAGACTGAAAGCAGGAACAGCATCCAAGAAAGAAAACCTTCTGTAGAGTCCCTGTGGCCAGGTGTGTTCACAGCACTCGCTCCCTGCCCTGGGGATGGATGGAGTTTGATTGTTTGGCTCCAGCAGCAGAGAGCAGAGCTGCAGGAGCTGCCTGTGATCCCGTCTCAAACAGCAGGGCTGGAGAAAGGCACTCCTCACCACCTTCACACCTGAAAGCAGCTCCTTCCAGCAAGCCCTCAGCAAGCACAATGCCCCGGAGCTGCGGGGAGCTGCAGCCTGCAGGAACACAAACCCCGCTGTATTTCAAGTTAGGCTCACACAGACCAGCAGCCTCCTTGGATCTGTAAGCAAACACATCCATTGCCTCCGGTTCCTGTTGGAATTCAGAGCCACAGAGCAGGAACGACCAGGGATGGATCAATTTCACTCTGGTCTCTACATGGAGAAAGGATGTTCATTTAGAAAAGCTGGCAGTTGTCACTCACAGAGCAGGAGATGCAAAGGGGCTAAAGAGAAGAGGAGCACAGATATCTTCCCTCTTTGCAGCAACACAGATGCTGTGGGCAGAGGGTGAAGCGGAGCACAGCACAGAGCCTGTTTCCCTTCTCCCTTTCCCACCCCTCAGACACGCTCCATGCAAGGCCAGATAAGGCCTTTTAGCAGCACACAGAGCTGGTTTGCTGGGAAAAATCCCTGTGCTGCTTCCCAGGAGAGCAGCTGGGCTCCCACCAGTGCCCCAGGGCCAGCGCTGCCACTGTGTCACTCTGTCCCTCTGACCAGTGGGATGCACTTGGGATATTTCAATCCCCAGCTGCCAGCTCTATCCAGGCTCCAATCTGTGCATTTCCATCTCAGCAGAGAGGGCAGTGGCTGCTGCTGAGGCTAAGCAGGGGTCGTGGAGCAGAGCTACATCTGTGAATTATTTCTGTTCTGTAGTGTGTGGACACAGGGTCATGGAATGAGAACATTCTGTATTGCCTCTTCTTGCTACAGGAACACTCACCCAGCCCTGGAAAGGACCAGCTGATATTCCCTGTTCAAAGATTCCCTAACTAATCCCCATACTGAAAGTAAAGCAAATACTTCTTAAATTCCACTTAAGAGATGCTCAAGAAAAGAAAACAACACTGGCAAAGAGACAAAAACAAGCCGTTCCCACCAATGCATGAGAGAGCATCAGCACACACACAGTATCGCTGGGTGTAATTCTCAGAAACCAGCCCCAGCTTCTACCTGGAGCCCAGCAATAGTTCTGGCTGTGTCACCTCCAAAGCAAGAGGCAGTTTTCTATGGACAGGCTGGAAGTTCCTATAATTACAAAAAAAAAAAAAAAAAAAAAAAAAAAAAAAAAAAAAAAAAAAAAAAAAAAACCAAAAATCAGTTCCATTGAAAGCATTACAAGCATTTCTGTAAAATGGGAATATTTCAGCTCCTGGTTTTCAAAGCATTTCCACTTAACTGCTGTTAGAAACTACTGTCTCAGTGGCTGCCACTGCTGAGCCCAGGATCACAGCAGTGCCTGTGCTTTAAAGGGATGTGGCAGTGCCTGGGAATAGGAGCTGATTCCAGCTTGGAGCTGCACATGCACAGCCAGCCCTTCCTTCCATGGCTGAGAGTAGCAGCTCCCCTGTGAATTTGTAAACCCTCCTTCCACCAAAAGACATTAAATGAGCCCTGCCTCCCCTCAAAATGTTCTTTCCAAGTGAGTTCATAAGGATCTTCTGTAAAAGCTGGATGAGCAATGAGCAGAGGGATAACATCCATACAAGGCACTGCTCGGTGAGCGTTTACGAGGAAGTAAAATTTACGGTGTGATCCTGCTCGTGGTGAAGTGCAGGGAAGTTCTGATTGATCTTCCTTGCCTGTGGGATACCAGCCAGCTCAAGAGGCTTTTTGCAGCCCCTTAGAACAAGTTCTGTTCGTGCTGCTGCTCTCCTCCTCCCAGAGGATGCACACCGAGGTTTAATGCACTCGCCATCACTACAGAGAATTATTCTGGATGTTACACTCCACTCCAACTGACACGACCTCAAACAGACAGAAATACCCGACTCCATCCTGCTCTCCTCCTTCCCTGCTACTCCCCAGCAGCTGCCAGAGACAAAGACAAACCATTCCTCTCCTTGTATTTACATCCTGCTCAGAGCACTGAGAGCATTCAGCCCAAGGCAGGAGATGCACTTCACAATATTTAAACCCTTGTGTGATGTTGATCAAGTTCAGGTAACACAGCTCTGAAAGGTATAATCTTTTACCAGCTACCATATTATAGAAGTCAATCAACTCCTTAAAATGCTCTGGAAGTCAAGCTTCCCGAGCACTCAATCTGTCATTCATACTTCTACACACAGGTGAATCATTTCATCAGAACTTAGCTAAATAAAGCAAACCAAGCATCAAAGAAATGAAAACATCAAGAAGGATCCAGACAAGTCTGGCAACACTGGCTCTGATTTCCAGGGTGAAGGATCCAACCCTGCAGCAGGCTGGAGCTGGAGCAGAAGTAACATATGGACATCCAACCCAGATTTCCAAATTTAGTGTGAAGATAAGGCCCAGGCAAAGTTGCCTTGAAGCCAGAAGAGCTGGGCAGCTGGGGAACCATCCTTTAGTTAACAAAAGACTTAAAAGAGACGATTTTCTGGCTAAGCCTCTGGCAGGACCCTTGCCTCTGCACAGCTGTGTGTAGTTTTTAACACTGTGAAGTTACATCCTTGCAGGGACCAGGGGCGGGTGGGATTATGGAATGGAATGTGTGGGCCAGACCCTCAGCAGATGTAAACCAGTCTCACTGTCCTCACTGCAGGGAGGAGTCTAAATAAAAACACATCTTCCCAAATAAATAAAAACTGCGTCACTCATCCCCTTTTCCCTCGTAAAAAAACCTAATATTTCTCCCCCCACTGTCTGTTGATTGCAGCTGAAGCTTAGCCCTAAAAATACGGTCAGTGATTTTGAGAGTTCTAATTAAAAAACCTTCATTAAAATAATTTCCAGGAGGCGTTATGCACTGGAGTTAAGGTCTTTCCCCCTGATGCTCACCACCGTTCTTCTAAAGAATCCTCTCACCAATTTTTATGCTCAGACACAGGCAGCTCTCGGATTCGCGGCACGCAAGCAGCACTCATCATTTCGAGGGATTTTTTCATCATAAAATAAATATGAACTGAGAGAGAGCACGCATTTGTCCGAGAGGAGGGCTGCTACAGACGCCCGAGCTTTTGCTTTGAAGCAGGATTTTCTGTGCCACGCCGAGCACTCCCTTCTGTCATTATGGCGCTGTGTGACACCGAGGGGACACCGAGCCGCCTCACCGGCCAGCAAGGACAGACTGCTCGGGGTTTTGGAGAGGGGCCCGATTAAAAAAAACAAAGGGAACGTGCAGAGCTCTGCCTGCCGCCAGCGCTTCCCCGCACGGCCACATGGCCACACGGTGAAGGCACCACCCAGGGGTTCAGATCCATCCCCTCCACACTTCCAAAACTTCTCTGGGCAGGGTCCGAGCGGCTCTGCTGCCCATGGGGGGTGCAGGGGGGGCTAAGGGGAGGCTTGGAGGGGAGACGGGAGGGTTTGGGGTTTGCTGAGGATGCCAGGTGCAGGGAGGGGGTGCCAGTGCAAGGAAGGATGTAGTGGGAGTCCCGGGAAAAGGAGGGGAGTGCAGGGTGCAGGAGGGGCACGCCTGGGGGCAGGAGGGATATGGGGGTGTTCCGGCGAAAGGAGGGGTGCAGGGGGGGCCGGCAGGGATGCTGAGAGAGACTCCGGGGGGCAGGAGGGGGTGTCGGGTTGTCGGAGAACGTGAGGGGGCGACCAGGGATAAAAGGGGGTGCCAGGGTGCAGAGGGAGGCTCTGGGGAGGCAGGAGAGGGGTGCCGGGATGACTACAGGCAAAAACAACGTTCTGGGATGTGGAGGAGAGTGCCGGGGGCAGGAGGGGAGTGCCGGGGGCAGGAGAGGAGTGCCGGGGACAGGAGGAGGGTGCCGGGGGCAGGAGGGGAGTGCCGGGAGCAGGAGGGGAGTGCCGGGAGCAGGAGGGCAGTGCCGGGGCAGGAGGGCAGTGCCGGGGCAGGAGGGGAGTGCCGGCTTCCCGACGGGGTGCCGGGGGCGGCTCCGCGTGGAGCTCCGGGACAGACTCTTGGCAGAGCGGGGCAGCGCGGACCTGTCCGGGAGCGGCCCGGGAACACTCCGGGAATTATCCGGGAGCTGTCCCGGAGCTGTCCGCGGAGCCGGTGCTGAAGGCACAAAGGCGGCCGCGGGAGAGGAGCCACGAGGCACCAAGACAAGCCCCGAGGGGCTCAGTGCGATGCCCAGAGGGGCGAGAGAGCCCCTGGACGGGCCGTGGGGAGGAGGAGGAATTCCTGGGCAGAGGATGGAAAGGGAAAATCCTTTAGTGGATGGTGCAAAGAGGGAACCCTTGGATAAATTACTCAAAGAGGGGAGCCCTGGAAGGAGCAGCACAATGGGAAATGGTGTGGACAGGAGGCATAGAAGGGGAGCCGTGGGAGAGTCATGGAACTGGGGAAACCCTTGGAAAGGTGGAGCAGGGGAAACCCATGGTGAGCCAGAGCAAAGGACAGAGACTCGAGTGGGTGTTCACAGGGAGACTCCTTGGGCAGAGAGTGCAGCAGGAGAACCCCTGGGCACAGGCGTAAAAAACAAGCCCCAGGACAGCAAGTCCAGAGGTGGAACCCTTGGAGAAACCACACAACGGGAAACTCTGGGACACAGCTGGGAAACCCTTGGCAAGGAGCACCCTTGGCTGGGCAGTGCAAGGAAACCCTGGAGAGCAGACTTTGCCAAGGGGGAAGGCTCGGCGAGGGGCCATCCCTGGGGCCCAGGGAGCGGGGGAGGGAGCGCACCTGTGAATGTTCATCTCCCGGGGCGGGCGGCGCGCCTTGTCGTAGGCCACCTTAGCAAAGACACCGGCGATCAGCACGAAGGCGATGGCCCCGCACGAGATGTACACGGTGGCGTTGGTGCTGTCCTTGTCCGGGTCGTACTTGTTGGCGTCCCCGTCGCCGCCGTCGCTGCCGTCGGCGGGCAGGGCGCCGCTGGCCGTGGTGGGGTGGGCCCACTCGGGGCTCTTGTAGTTGCGGCACAGGCTCTGGTTGAGCTTCTCGGCGCGCTTGTTGCAGCAGAAGCGGTAGAAGCAGGTGCCGCAGCAGTAGCGGAAGCCCGTCAGGCTGTTGTTGCACTCGAACTCCTTGTCCCACTGCCCGCTCACGTCGTAGTACCCCCAGCACGTCTCGTGTGCCGGGGCCGAGCCCCCGCCGCCCCCGCCTCCGGGGGCCGACTTGCCGCCCCCCGCGCCCTTGCCTCGCCCGGGCAGCGCCGTGGGGGCGGCGGCCCCCGGCCCCGCCAGCGTCTGGTTCAGGAGCTCCTTGCCCGGTTTGGGGGTCCGCCGCGCCGCCACCGCCCCCTGGGTCCGGTTGCCCTTGGCGCGGGGGGGCCCGGCCGCCTGCGCGGGCAGCAGCAGCAGCAAGGCCAGGAGCTGCAGGGACAGCAGGAGCAGCGGCAGCAGCAGGTGCCGCGGCCCCATGGCGAGGGGCGAGGCAGGGGGCGCAGCGCGGGGGGCGCGGCGCGGGGGGTGCGGCGGGCGGGGTCCGGGGTGGGGGAGGCTCAGCGCTGCCCCATGGAGCGGAGGGGGCGGGGGGCGCGGGGTGGGCTGTGCGGGCGGGGTGGGGGTCCCGCAGCTGCCGCCGCGCTGGCTCCTCAGCGGCGGCTGCCCGGCGCCGGGCGCTTCATGCCGGCGCGAAGCGAGCGGCGGAGCCCGGCGGAGCGCGGCTGGAGGCGGCGGGGTCCCGGCGCTGCTCCGGCGAGGGGCTGCGAGAGACGGGGAGAGGGTGAGAGCGCGCCGCGCCCTGGGCAGCCCGGCCCGCCCCCGCCCGCCCGCCCCGTGTCCACGGCCTTACCATGCCGGAGCGGGACTGCAGCGGGGCCGCGGGGCTGCCCGCGCTCCGAGCCGAGCCAGGGGCGGAGCGGAGCGGCGCCGAGCCGGGAGCAGAGCAGGGGCGGGCGCCGAGCCGAGCCGGGAGCCGGGGAAGGACCGCCCACCGCTGCCGGACCGCTCCTGACATCACCGGGACCGCGCCGCGCCGATCCGATCCGCCGGCATCCCGGCACCGCCGCCCCGCCAGCGCGACCCGCAGCGCGCCCGCAGCACGAAGCGCCCCGGCAGAGGCAGCGCCGGGGCTCGGGGGGTCCGCAGGGGAGCGGGGGAAGGGTCCCGGGGCGGGGGGTCCGTGTAGGTGTGTGTGAGGTGCGGACCTGGTGCGTGTCCCCCGGGATGTGATCCTGGCAGGGGTGTGGTGAGTGGCCATTGTACCTGTCCCTGGGGGTCTGAGGAGGTCCTGGCAGGGATGTGGTCCCCAAAGGTGTGTGGGGTTGGACCTCCTACCCGTCCCTGGGGTGTGGTTCCTGCAGGGACCGGCAGGAATGTGGTCCCTAAAGATGTGTGTGACCCTGTGCCTGTCCCAGGGTCCCTAAAGGTGTGTGAGACCCTGTTCCTGTCCCAGGGCAGTGCCCGCAGCACAGGCCGGTGCTGGGCACACCTTGTCCCCAGGGCTGTCTGGCTGTCCCCAGTGCCCTGCCAGCCCCTCATGGGGACAATCCCCCCAGGCTTCCCAGGGATTGCTGCTCCAGCCCGGGGCTGGTGGCACCTCCCTGGGAAAGTGGCACCGGGTCCAGCTGAGTCCCAGGTCCTGCTCCCTGATGTGCTCAGGGTGGAGAGAGAGCAGCATCCCCACCCAGCCTGATACACTCCCCACTTCTTCCAGCTCTTCCCGCTCCGAGAGAGCTCTGGGATGCTGCAGGGATGGGCTGGCACTGCCCTGGGCTGCCCAGTGACCCGGGCACAGCCAGCACAGGTTTGTTCTGAGCAAGATCCCTTCAGGCACAGAAGCTTTCATTGCCATGAGCCTCCGAGGCAGAATTTCCTCAGAGCCCTGGTGCTTCCCCTGTGCCTCACTGAAAACCCGGCTAAAGCCTCTACAAACATTTCCTGAAGGCAGCCGAGGTGCTGCCAGCTGTAAGGACACACAGGACAGTAAGGAATCCCAGCAAGAAGGAGCACATGGAGGTGGGGACTGAAGGGATCCCTGCAGCTGCAGGCAGCAATTCTCAGGAGAGCAGGGAATGCAGTGCAGGAGGGGAAAGCAATGGAAAAGGAGAACCACCCCTAAAAATCCCCTGTCTTGCACCCCATGGGAATCATTTCCTCAAGCTCCCAAGGTCTGAGTGCACACAGCTCATTTGGTGACTCCCCAGGAGAGCCCACAGACTGTGAGGCTGGCAAAGAAAGCTTTATCTCTGCCATGTAAAGCTGCTCTGGTGCTGGGGAACACCTGGGAAAATCAAAAATCCCTTCATTCCTCACGGGAGAGAGGACTGTTCCCCTTCCATGGCCACTGGAGTGAGAGGAGGTGCCCAGGTAGATCCACACCATGGGGTGCCCAGGCCTCAGCTGTGCCTGGCCCCAAACCCAAACCTGAGGCAGAACAAGGCAGCCTAAGGGGGGAATCTGAGCTGGTTTAATTCTTACACCCCTCTGAACCCCCAGACCCTGAACCCAGCTCCTCTGGCCCCCCTTGGGGATAATTCTGTTCTGAGGGAACACCAAACCCTGACATCAAAGGCTGTAAAGCAGATTTGACTGAGGTCAGGAGGCCCTCTCCAAACACTGTGGGCTTTCCATGTGTCCTCATCAATTTCACCCCAGAAAAACCATCTTCAGCCCTGGGTTTGCAAGGCTTTGCAAACTGTGGGTGGCTCCCAGGTCGGACAATCCCTGTCCTGCCCTCACCTGGCTGCTCCCTGCAGGATCTACAGGGATCTGAGCTCTCTGCAGTGGCTCTGCTCAGGGGAGAGGAGCTGCCACTGGAAAAACCCACATCCTGTCCCATCTGACTTCCTGCTGAAGGCAATCCTTGGGGAAAATAGCTGATGTTTTTGAGGCAGAAACAATTGGCAGCTCTCTGTCCTTACCCCAAACGTTACAAGGGCACAGAGAGTGCCTGGTGAAACACTGACTGTCAGGTTTTCTACCCCAACAGAGTATTTGGGGCTGAGATTGGCATTTCCTGGCTGAGCCTTGGGCTCCTCATGTTCCTCTAATGCCACCACGGCTTTATCCTCACTCCAAGGTGAGGATGAAACCCCACCCAGATCCTCCTGCTCGATTTATTAACGCCACCGAGCAAGCTAAAGAAGGACAGAGCTTCCCTGGATCCCCGGTATAATCCCATTGCCTCGAGCCAAAATACGGGAGAGAAGGAGCTGAAGCAAACGTGGAAAGAAGAAAAGAGTCCCTAAGGAGTTGGATTTCTGGGGCTTTCCTGGGATTTGGAACCGCGTTTGTGGCTGTGGGAGGGAAGGACAGAGGCTGAGATGCCAGTGGGAGAAAATGTCTGTGCTGTACTCCCCCCGTGCCCGGAGCTGTGTGACAGTGACTCGGTGACAGTGACTCGGTGACAGTGACTCGGTGACAGTGACTCGCTGCCAGCTCCGCTCCCCAGCTCCATCCCCACCTGGAAGTTGCTCCAAAACCTGCAGCACGTTCTCTTTTATCTCCCGTCCCATCCTCCCCAGGCTGGTATTTGGGTGGGGTTTTTTGTTTTGTTTTGTTTTGTTTTGTTTTTGTTTGGGTTTTTTTGTTTTGTTTTGTTTTTGTTTTTTGTGGTTTTTTGTGGGTTTTTTTGTGGTTTTTTAGGGTTTCTTTTGGTTTTGGTTTTTTTTGGGTTTTTGGGGGGTTTTTTTTGTTTGTTTGTTTGGGGGTTTTTGTGTTTTTTGTTTTTTGTGGGTTTTTTTTGTTTGTTTTGTTTGTTTGTTTTTTTTTTTTTTTGGCAGCGTGACTGTTGCAGAGCTGTTTTCTTGTTTATCTTCTTGGCCGGGTGCTTTCATCTCTCTCCGTGCCGGAGCTGCCGCGGCTGCAGGTGGGGAAGGGAAGTGCAGGTTCAGAAACTCCCGAAATCCAATTCCTCCCCTTCAGCCCCTTTTCCTGCCTCCGCTGACTTTGTGAGGAGTTTCTAATGAGCCTGATGTGCTCAAAAGCCGATTCCTCCTCGCCAGGGGATTCAACTGTGACGGCGAATCTTCATTAAAATGAGCCCAGCACTTCGGACCTAATTTTTTTCTTCTAAAATTAATGTAGCTACAAAAAGCTCCAGACAGGAGTTTGGGGTTTTTTTCTGTGGAGCTGGATTCCTTCTTGCTGGAATAGGAATGGGTAGATCCCGGGTTTGTTGCAGGCAGGCTTGTTCCAGGTACAAAACAAACTGAATAAGAAGCAGGGAAATGTGAGGGGGACAAGCAGGCAGAGCTGGCAGGGCCAGATGTGCTCAGCTTCTCCTGCAGCTTCTGAGCAGCTGCTTCAAAGGACAGGACAAGAAACCAGAGGAAAACAGGGATATTTCAGCAGCTCTTCATGGTTGGTTTATTCTCTGCTGCCCGAGAGGATTCTGTGGTTTGTATGGTTTTGTACAATTTGAGGAGCTGGGATTCTCTTCCCCATGGGAACATCCTGTGTCATTCTCCCTGTCCCCATCCCTCAGTGGCAGTGACTGTCACAGCTCTGTCCTGTGTCCCTGTTCTGTGTCTCAGGGATGTCTCAGGAGGCTGCCAGGCCAGGAGCAGAGGTAAGCTGTGCCCAGCTGTGCTGACAAGGTGCCCACCTGTGCAGGAAAGGTGCCACCAGCCCTCCTGGGACAGGTGCAGGGATTTCACTGAGGTGTCCCCAGAGCTGGCCAGGCATTTCAGCACTGCACTCCCTTCCAGTGGGGCCATCTGCAAATAGAAGAAAAACTGCAGTGCTGCCTGGGTATCACATCCCCGTGGGCAGGAATCTGCATTTACCCCCCAAAGCACAGAGCAGGCTGCAGGATGTGCACAGAAGGGAGAACAGTGTGAGCTCCTCTTTTCCGTGTCATTATAGTCCCTGCTGTCACTGCCATCCCCTGCATGGCACAACCTGTCACTGCCACCAGGGCAGGCTTCTCTCCCAGCTCCATCAGTGTCCCACAGATCTGTTTTTTTCTGGGATCTGGCACACCCAGGTTGCCCTGCAGCTCCAGGCACTCAGCAGCAGCCAGCCTGAAGCAGGAGGAGCTGTCCCAGCCTGCAGAGGAGCAGATGGAAGGAGCCAGGCTGAACGTCCACACCTTGCACTGTCATTGCCCAGCCAGGGCTGGATGCAGGTGACAACACCAGAGAGATGAGAGCAATTAGCATGGGTTTGATGCTGCCTCCAAACTCAGCAATGTGACACTCAGGGAGCTCTGCAGCGCAACCATCCCTGTGTCCATCTGTCCTGGTTTAGGGCAGATTTGGGAGGGAACCTCCAAACCTGGTCCACCCTGGAAAGCAAATTCAAGCAGCTCCTCTCTCAACTGGTCCAGGAAAAAAAATCCTTAGAGAAAAGTGGGAAAATGTCTTTATTCAATAAGCAAATCATTCACAAGCACAAAAAAAAAAAAAAAAAAAAAAAAAAAAAAAAAAAAAAGAATAATATGAAATAATAAAACCTCTCACTGTTCTGAAGAGAGAGAAATTCAGAAAACCCTTACTGTGGGTGTATCTCAGCTCTCCCAGTCTCTTATCAGTCCCTCTGGTGCTGGAAAATGCCATCCTGGGCCCTGGTGGGCCACAGGTGTGGGCTCCTGGTGCTCCTCTGGGTTTTCAGTCCAGAACAGGCTTAAACAGTCCCAAGAAAAAGAAGGAAAAACAGTCCAGGGAATTTCTCTGCCTCAGCTAGATAAAACTAACTAAAAGCACAGGAGGTCTCTGTCCTGCTGTCTGTCTATGCTACAGACAGCACAGTCCAGGAGCAGAATGTAGGGCAGTGAGGGCACTTCCTCAAACAAACTCCATGAGTCTTTTTACCCCCCTCCACTCTCAGAACCAGTCTGGAAGGTGTAGAACTCAACACTCAGCACAAACAGAACACACAATTGGGGATAGAAGCCCCACAAAGTCACCCCAGGACACCCTCCCACCTCATCCAGGCCACCACAGCCAGCTCAGGCACAAACATCCTTGAGGGCATGTGAACTGGAGTTTTCCTTTCCTCCAAACATCTCCTCCATGGGCTCTTTTATCTGGATGTGTTAATTTAGCAGCAGGAACCAGGCACTCAGGGCCACACAGGAGTGCATTTGCAGCCTGCTAGGGCTTGGAGGACCTCTGATCCCAGATCTCATCTCATCTTCTCACAGCTCACCCAGGGCTGTCCCTCACATCTGGCTGGGCAGCCTGAGGGACACTGATACCACCACAGCCCTGGCGCTCCCGACGGGCAGCTCCACTCCCTAGGACAGGAGCCAGGGAAGGGCTGGAGCTGTACCAGGGGAGTTTTGGGATGGATTTTGGGAAAAGGTTCTTCCCCTAGAGGGTGCTGGGCACTGCCCAGGCTCCCCAGGGAATGGGCACAGCCCCAGAACTCCAGGAGAGCTTGGACAGCACTGCCAGGGGTGCCCAAGGTGGGATTGTTGAGGGGTCTGGGCAGGACAAGGAGCTGGATCCATGATCCCCATGGGTCCCTCCCAGCTCTGGAGATTCCTGGATTCCAAGGTCAGGGCTCACACCATGGTCTGATAAAGACACAGGAGTTTTCCAGGAGAGCTCCTGCCTGGTGCCAGCCCCTCCCTCAGCCCCTGTTCCAGGCAGGCAGATTTGTCAAAAAGCAAATGAGTTCCTCAGGCATGACAGAGATTTCAGAGAGAGTGACACATCCGCTCCCAGGCTCCCTGAGTCCCTCTGTTGCTCTTCACAGGTGAATTTTAGACCTTTTCTAAAACCCCCAGGAATGAGCCAGCTCTTCCCAGCTGTTCACAGGCCGAGTGAATGACTGAAAAATGGGAGGATTCAAAAGTGCTTTGAATAGAGCAGAGAGCTCTCTGAAATCAGAGTATTTTTCAAGGCTGAGAGGGAGACCAAAGAAAGATGAACCTCAGCCTTGCACAACTGAGAGCAGAGTGTGGGATGGGAGCACGGTGTGCACAGCAGGCCAGGGCAACCCTTGCCATGGGCACAAACAATGGCAAACCCCGAGCAGGGGGCAGTGGGAGGGAGGGCTCTGGTGCTGGAGGCAGGCACTGCTCAGGCAGGGTGCCCCTGGCTTAATGGGAATTATTTTCCTTAGATCTTTGTGCTGCTGCCAATTCAGTGCTCTGAGCAGACAAAAAGAGCACTTCAGGAGTCCAATTGCTGCTGCCTGCAGCCAGCACTGGAGCAGCCCAGGAGAGGAGGAAGGAGCATCCCAGCTGAGCAAGGAGCAGCTTCTGTCAGCACTTCTGGCCCTGGACTTCAAAATTCTTCGGAAAACTGGGCACTTACAGGAGAAATTACCATAAAATCATGGAATAGGTTGGGTTGGGAGGAACCTCAAAGCCCATCAAGTGGCACCCCTGCCATGGGCAGGGTCACCTCCCACTGTCCCAGGCTGCTCCAAGTCCCAATGTCCAACCTGGCCTTGGGCACTGCCAGGGATCCAGGGGCAGCCACAGCTGCTCTGGGAATTCCATCCCAGCCTCTCCCCACCCTCCCACGGAACAATTCCTTCCCAATATCCCACCCAGCTCTGCCCTCTGGCAGTGGGAAGCCATTCCCTGCATCCTGTCCCTTCAGCCCTTGCCCAAAGCCCTTCTCCAGCTCTCCTGGAGCCCCTTCAGGTCCTGGAAGACCACAAAAAGGTCACCCTGGAACCTTCTTGTTCATCTTCTCTCTTGCTACAGGCCAGGGCAATTCAGTCAGGTTTTGTGGTCAGGTTTTGTGCTACTTCTGAGCCCTCAGCATGTGGAGCAGGAGGAGGAGGAGGAGGAGAGGCAGCTCCTCCTGCCCATCTGCAGAGACTGCAAGCAGGGCTCTCCCCTGCCACACCCATGGATGTGCAGGCCAAGGGATATTCCAGTGTTCAGGGGATTGTTCAAGGCTCAAACGTTTTCTTTCTGCCTGTTCTGTAATTGTATCAACGTGAGGAAAAAAAAATAAATGTAAATAGGAATTTTAATAAAAGTATAGCAGTAAGCAGATCTAATCTCTAACCTTTTGAAATATGAAGAAGCTGCTTTATCTGCGAGGAAGCACAATCTCTCCCCAGCAGAGATGGGAATTTGTGGGAGTTAAATGAACTAAGGCAGTGCTCCCCTCTTGCTTGTTGAATGTAAACGAAGCATATTGAGGATTATTGCAAAGGGAAAATTAATAAAAAATGGAATGGGGAAGTTTCAGACCCAGGCGTGTTTGCTAAATCGTTTTATTCCAGGCACAGGGAGAGCAGCCTGTGGTCCCAGCACCTCCTTCCCTGCTCTCACAGAAAAACAGGAGCTGCAGATCCTGTGGAAGGCTTTGCAGTGGGAACAAGGCAGCTGCTGGAGTGAGGAGTGCTTGGAACTCCGTGATTCCATCTACACGCAGCTCTGCAAAGGAAAAACCTTGTCTTGGGTTGCAATGCAAGATGCGACCAGCAGTTTGTATTCTGTCACCAGCTGTCACCTCCCCACTGGCCTCCTCTGGGGTGTCACACAGAGCTCTGCCTCTTCCTGGCGCCTTTTGGCAGCACCCAGGCAGTGGCAAAGAGGAATTTTGGTGCTGTTTGTCCACTCCTTTTCCCCTCAGAAGAGAGGAGTGTTTTGAGCTGCATGAAAATCATGAAATCTCCTGAGCTGGATGGATTCCACTAGCATTGAGGGAGGTGGGGCTGGATTTCATCTTGGTGAACATGAGGGTGAGCTCCACAGCCTCCATCCTGTAATTTCCCTTTCACCTTCACAGCAGCTTTCTGTGGGAAAGCTTCCACAGAGGGACCAGTGCAGGTCATCAGTGCCTCATCAAATGTGCTCTGGTGATTCCTTAAGTTTTATCTTTCATGTATTTCAGATTCTGTGCTGCCTAGGGGTGCAGTTCTGAGCTCGCAATCAATGTCACTCAGCTCTGCACAGAGCAGGGACACAAAACAAATCCTTTTCCTGCTGCACACCAAGGACAATTTTCAGCCCAAAAGCACAAACAAGGGTGGCTGAAGGGAGGAACAAGAAGGATGGGACTTCATAACTTGGAGCTGGAATTGGACAATTAAACCCCAAGATGCAAATGGACCAAAACTTATCAAAGTGTGAGACCTGGTGACCATTTGTCCATTTTGTGTCCATTTTGGGTCCACCTTGGGTGTAGCCCTGGTCAGGCTCTTGTCCTGCCCAAGGTGTGTCCTTAAAGGCCTTTTAATAAATCTCTACTTTATTCTCTTAGCTCTGTCCAGTCTCTGTTCCAGGTTCACAAGACATCACAGGGAAGGACAGAAACATCTGAGGACTCTGCTTGGGACACCAAGGACAGGAGAAAAGAACAACACCTTTAATTGACTCAGGGGACAGACTGAGGTCTGCAGATCTGTAATTGCCTGTGCTGGAGTGTTGTGGTTTGAAAGCAAAACGAATGAGAGGCTCCAAGTCAGAGATATAATTTAATAAGAAGAAAGGTAAAAAGGTAAAAATAAAATAAAATAAATGCAATAACACAAAGGATCACTGACAAGGTCAGAATACAACCTGAGCAGGATGGTGGAAGCAGTCCAGGTGAGGTGCTCTTTCCTGAAGCAGTGATCCTGTAGAAAGGTCTGGGAGCTCTGCTCCTCTGGGAATCCAGTGGGTCAGGGCTGCTTGCACTGTCCCACATACCAGCTTATATCCAGGTGAGAATGCATGGCTCCTCCCCCTGGGCAGAGCATCTCACAATAAGATGAGGAGTGGGAAGTGGGTCCTTGATGGCCCATTAAACAGAGATAACCCCTGGAGGGATTTACCTGTGAGTCATGGGCCAGGCATTGATGGGCCATTAGCAGAAGACACCCCAAAGGTCATTAGCAGAAGACACCCCAAAGGCCATTAGCAGAAGAGGCAGGGGGCTTGGGAAAACACTAGCCCACCTGGTTTCAACAGTTCATGAAGATAGTGATAGAATAAATACTTTGTGTACATCCTACACTGCAACCCAGGACATGGAGGCTGGCCAGGACTTCAGGTTTAACAGCCCTGCTTGGATGGATCTTGTGGAACTTGAGCAGGAAATCACAAAAGGAGCCCCAGTTCTCCTTTGTGGGGTTTCAGAGATATTTTGGCTTCCCAGAAAAGGGGCCAGGATGTCTTCCCAGTGCTCCTGGTTTGTATCAACAACAAAGCAGCCCTTTGCTGTCTGTGAGGGGAAGATTTGAGTTCTCAGGAGCAGCACAAGCCTCCCAAGGCATTTTGGTGTTTCCTAAACAGAGTGGGGGGAGGTGGATCTGTGGGAACCTTGCCTGTGTCACCCCACCTGGAGTCACACTTTCTCCCATAGAAATTCCTCTGGGAGTGGAGCGGGGAGAAAATGAGGTTGAAACTGCAGCTCTGTGGAATTTTCTGTAAACCAGGAATGCTGGGTGGAAATCAGAGGAGCTTTGTTAAGGCTTTAGGGCTGCAAACCAGGGGGTAATGACAGCCAAAAATCACGGGAAATATTCAGATCAGGAATGGAGGTTTGGAGTGGATGGTGGGAAGGAATTGTTCCCTGTGAGTGTGGGGAGGCCCTGGCACAGAGAAGCTGTGGCTGCCCCATCCATGGAAGTGTCCAAGACCAGGCTGGAGCAACCTGGGATAGTGGAAGGTGTCCCTGCCCATGGTTAGGGGTGGAATGAGATGGGATTGAGATGAGATGGGATTGGGATGAGATGAGATGACGAAATGAGGCTCCAGCTGATGTTCTGCAAGGGTCCCACTGTCAGAGAGGAGTGAGTTACCACCAAAACTGTCCAACAGCAGCTCAGCTTTCTCCCCTCCACCTCTTCATCCCCAGGACCAAGGGAATCCATCAGGAGTAATGGAAAGTGAGCGTCTGGCACAGAAATTTTCTGAGGTTCCCCGAGGCTTGCTCTGTCAGGCAAAGCCAGCAGGAAAACAAAACCACCTCAGCATGGCAGGCTCCAAATAGGAGCATTCATTGAACACTGCGTTGGTGGGGAACTCGTTGTCACAAGAAATATAGACAGGTTTAAAAGGCTGTCAGACAAATCCACCCTGAATAACACCCCCAGGGCTCTCAGGCACTGATGCAGCTCCTGTCTGAGGAGATCTCTGAAGCTCAGCCTGCCTGGAGCCTGCACATGAGGAGCTGCAGGTCCCTGCTTTCTTCTTCCTCTTTCCCTAAGAACTGCAGCTGGATTATGCAGAAAACTCTCAGGGTTTTCTTGGGCCCAGGGCTGTCCTGGGGACAGCCAGGGGATTTTGTGCTCCGGAGGCAGGAGAGGCACATCCAGGGGTTTGCTGCAGGGCAAACCTTTCCTCCTGTGACACAAAGGGACATCGAGGTTTTGAAAGGGGCAGGAAACACCTAAGACCCATATTGGGAACCCTTTCCCCAAAGAGCTGGAGGTCTCACCCCTGCAGATCTTCACCCTGGGGTCCCTTTTTGCCCCTCTGGGCTCAGTTCCTGTGCCTTGCTGGCCCTGCTGGCCCTCCCCTCCCTCTCTGAGCAGTGTTACCCCACAGCCAGACCCACAGGCAGCAAACACCACCTTCACTGAGCTCCTTGCAGGAGGATTTCCCTGGGCTGGGAGTGCTCCTTAGTGACAGCAGACAGGAGCTGGGGCCAAGAGCCCATCAGACAAAGCCTGGCCCAGCTGAGCTCAACTTTGCACCTTCAGATAATTCCAGACCTGACAAACCCCATGCTCAGGACAGAGCAGCTAAAAGGTTTCTTCAGCCCCAGGCCTGACCATTTCCACTCTGTCACCTGCAGGAATAAAAGCTTTGACCTCTGCTGACAAATCCTTGTTGAGGGAGAGCAGCAGAACTCAGGGATGAGCCGTGTTGAGGGGCACCGCCCACCCCTGGAGTTTCCAGCAAGCAGAGCAAGACTGTTGGTAAATGTTACAAAACACAAAAGCTATTGGAGTAAATCTCTGCTTTGATGGAGTGATCAAGTGTGGGATGAGTTCCAGGGACAAAATGCCATCAGCACAGGCAATGTGTCCCTGCTCTTCTCGCAAGTGCAAGCACCAAGCTCCCTTCCCACCCCCAAAAATAACCAGCTGGATTTTTCAGGATGCACAAGCGATAGGCCTTTTCTAGCTTTACTAACCCCAGGATAACAGTGGTCTCCAGATCTTCATTTTTTTTCTCCACCAAAACAACCAAAATGACAGATGTTCAAAGTCCTCCCTTAACCTGCCAGGATGCTCTTTCTCCTCCACCCCTTCCCTACCAGCCCCAGCCTCACTCCCTGCCCTCCCGCGTTTATTTTCTTGTTTTATTCACGTTTTAAGGAGATGCTTTGAATATTCAGGGATTCTCGGGGGCTCAGCAGATGTTGTAAATCGATTCCCGAAGTTCATTTGCCGGCAGTTGCGTGCCAGCAGCTCATCCCCGGCACTGTGTCACAGCTGCTGCCCCTCGGGGGCTGCGGGGACACATGGAGAGGGGCAGGTGTGTGCCAGCACATCCACAGAGCTGCTGCTGCTGCTGCCCAGTTGTGCTGGTTCTGCTTTTCTCCTGATCTTATCTCACAACAGAAAAAAAAAAAAAAGAATAAATAAGTCTAGCAGGGACTCAAAGCACTGCACCAGTTCTCGTAGTGTTCCCGTCAAAGATCCTGCTGCTGCATCCCAGACAGGTTTGGGTGGGGGGAAAAGAGCACAGGGAAGACATTGCTGAGCTGTGGGAAATGGATTTATAGAGGATTCTCAAAGCCTGACAGGAGGTTGACATAGTGTGGATCTGTGTGCAAACTTTGAGATAAAAAATGGTGGCTTAGAAATGCCATGGGATAGGATGGACATTGTTGAGAGAGAAATGGGACTGGAAACAAGTTTCAAATTATGACTTTGCAAATAAGACCAGATACTTTGGAGAAATAGAACTATGAAAGATGTATTGTAGTAGGACCCATGTGGGGTATTTTTAGATGATTGGCTTTAAGGCATCAACAGCATATTGATGGCAAAAGCTGATAGGCCAAGAAAACTTATAATGTATTATAATTAGAAAATAGTTTGGCTTCTGATTGTGATGGTGTGAATTGTAACACCTGTATTGTCTCACCCTTCTCATGAGACTGAAAGTGGAATAAAAGTCTTTAAAACACCTCTCAGGAGCCCCATCAGAAAAAGGCATAATTCGACACTGAGGGACAGAGCCCTCTTTTTTCACCGGGACATGTCTCTGCTCTGCTTTCAGCTCAGGATTACTCAGGAAAAGATCAATTTGATTGATTACTCAGGCAAAGATCAATCAGCAGTGAGAGATGTTTCTCCACATCATCCTGTATGTAAGAACCAAACCTTCTGGTGTAATGACACTTCTGTAATTCCATCTACATTTAGCTCTGCTCCTCTTCAATTACCACAAGGGACATTTTTTGTTTCTGGAGGCAGAACATGGTCTCTGCTATTCCATCAAACATTAAAGGGGGTCTGTGCAGTTTAGGGAAGCTCATATTGTTAACTCCTAGAGTGGAAATTATCCAGTATAAGACACAGAGGAAAAAGAGAGAAAAGAGCACAGGGGAGACAGTGCTGAGGGACAGAGCTCTCTTTTTCCACGAGGGGATGTCTCTGCTCTGGATCTGATGTCTTCCAGCTCAGGATCCTGCTGGAGAAGCCTTCCCAGGAATGCTGTCCACACATGGCAGGACAAGGCTGAGGTCACAGTGAGACACCTCTGCTGGAGTCCCAACAGGGCAAAATTCAGCTGAGGAAAAAGCAGGTGGGGCACTGAGGGGCCCCCAGAAGAAGCCCCAGGTCTCCCACAAATATCTCCTGGAAGTGGCTCCAAATCCTGCCAGCAGCAGAAGAAAGGAGTGTCTGAGGACAGGCTAAACAGCAGCAACACTCCCAGGTAACACCAGAATGTTGCTGGAACAAGCTGAGCACTGTAGCCCTGGTTCTGTGCCTGAGATGTTTTGGTTTTCTAAAATCCATTTCTCAGGGAATTTTCTGTAAACAGGAGAAATGTTTTTGTAACCATACCTATGTTACTCATTCCTTTCCCTAGGAGGGACTTCTTGATGTCCCTCTGGTCTGACCAATGTGAGTGAAGAAATTTGTTTTGTGTCACCAATCAGATTGGTCTGTGTAAAATAGTATAAAAGGGAGACACATCCCAAAAATAAAGGAGGCATTTTCAGCCTTCTGAATCTCAGACTCTGTGTTGTTGTGGTGTAAAACAGCATCAGAGCACAGCAGACTGAGAGCTGGGAAATGCCTGGAGCCTGGAGCAGGGATGTGGAGACACAGCTTGGTAAATCCATCTCTGGTTGAGTGCTGCACAGAAATGTCTTCATCTTGCAAGAACTGCATCCAGCCTGTACATCCTGAGAGGCTGGGAGAGCTGGGGTTGTCCAGCAGGGAAAGGGGGAGGTTGTGTGGAGACCTCAGAGCCCCTGCCAGGAGCTGCAGGGAAATGGGAGAGGGACCCTTCATGAAGAACCGCAATGACAGGACAAGGGGAGTGAGTTCAGACTGAAAGAGGAGATATTGAAGTTGGACATTGGGAAGGAATTGTTCCCTGGGAGGGTCCCAGGCCCCGGGACAGCTGTGGCTGCCCTGGATCCCAGGTTGGACACTGGGGCTTGGAGCAGCCTGGGACAGTGGAAGGCGTCCCTGCCACGGCACGGGTGGAACTAAATGAGTTTTAAGGTCCCTTCTAGCCCAAACCATTCTGGAATTCCATTCTCCCCACCCACCCAGGGGAAGGTTTGCCTGTGAGCAGGAGCCTGTACACCCCTGCCATGGCCTGGAGATGGGAATGAGCCTTTACATCCCTGCCATGGCCTGGAGATAGGAATGAGCCATTGCACCTCAGAATTACCCCCCAGGCTGTCACTCCCAGCACTGGGAAATATTAAGAAAAGTTGCTGCCACCGTGAAGCTCAGCTGCCAACAGCCAGTGCTTTGACCTGGGGACAGCAGGGGGCACTTGTGGGAACACCCCAGCTCCTGGCAGGAGGGGTGGTGGCTGCCCTTGCTCAAGTAAAGGTGTCCCAGCTCCCTGTGCCCTCCCAGCCCTGGCCCTGGGGGACACCCAGTCAGTCCTCTCAAGGTGGCTGTCCCCAGGTGATGATGTTGTGTCACAGTCCAGGAGCCTCAGCAGCTCCTGGGAGATGGAACAGAAGCTGAACCACATGCAGTGGAAAAAAAGGATCAACCCCTGGTTCTGTGGGCTCCAAAGCCAAACCATTCCCCCAGGGCACAGCATCCCAGTGGAATTGTCCCCTCCTCTGAGCTGGGAGAGCTGCACTCCCCATCCCTGCACCTGCAGCTCATGGCTTCCCCAGCTCTGCACAGGGGACACCAGAGGCTCCAGACAGATGTCACCAGATGCTCCAGACAGGGGACACCAGAGGCTCTGGACAGGTGCCACCACAGGCTTGGAATAACACCTGGATCCAGGCAAGTGACAAAGCCATTCGCAGGCCAGCCCAAGCCCAGAGCAGGATTCCATGTGCTGCTGAGTAAATGCCTGCACTAAGAATAGCTCCTTCCAGCCTTGCTGCTCACCCACCTTATCCTGCTCCAATTACCTGCCTTAATTTACTCCAGCTGTTCCTCCAGAGCTCCATGATCTATTTTCTACCCCCTCCTGGTTCCTGCTTGATTTCCCTGTGTATTTTAACATTCCCCATTGGTTTCTGTCTGGAAGTGCCTCTCCTGACAGGAAGGCTGGTTCCAGCCTCACTGCATTCCCTCTCCTTCCCTTTCCCACTCGCTCTCAGCAGGCTCTGCAGCTCATCCAGCTGCTGGCAGAAGGCTGGAGCCCTGCAGAATGCATTCATCCCAGGAAGCACTTACTCCTGAATGAAACTTATTGTCCTGACCCGTTCCCATCTCTCCCAGCAGACAGGTTTGAGGAGGAAAATCACAGTCTGAATTCCTGATGCTCCGCTGGGAACCTGGCTCAGCTATCACTTCCTGAATAAGAGCAATTTCTCCTCTCCCAGTCCTGTCTGGGTGGGAATCCTCATTCCCAGAGCAGGGCCATGGCACTGTGGCTGTCCCTTAGAGGGGCAGGGCCAGCCCATGGTGCTGTTCCCAAGTTTCCTCTTTGGAGAGGAGGAAAAAATGGTGATGGGGACAGATTTTGGCAGAGCCAGAGCTGCAAAGCTGCTCTGCTCCATGGATGAATCCCAGCATGGATCTGATCTTCCTTCCCATTCCAGAGGCCTCTCACTGCCAGGCCCAGGAGCAGGAGGAAGTAAAATAATGTAGATTCCAGACGGGAGAGGGTGGGAGCGGGATGGGATGGGATGGGAATGGAAATGGGATGAGATTTGGTGGGAGCAGAGTGGAACAAGTGAGAGTGGGATGGGATCAGGAGAAATTGTGTGGGATTGGGAAAGATCAGGAGGGTGCAGATGGCAGCAGAATGGGAGTTGGTGTGATTGGGTGAGATGGGAATGGGATTGGTTGGAATCAGAGTGGGATGGGATCGGGTGGGGTTAGTTGCGATCAGAGATGGGACTGGGGTGAGACCGGGTGGGATCAGGGGTGATGGGGCGGGATCAGGGATGGGAGCGGGTGGGATCAGGGGTGATGGGGCGGGATCAGGGGTGATGGGGCGGGATCAGGGATGGGAGCGGCGGTCCCGGAGCAGCGCCCGGAGGCGTCGGCTCGCGGCCAGCACCGCTAGGGGGCAGTAACGCATCGCCCGAGGAACCGGCCGGGACCGAACGGGACCCAACGGGACCGAGCAGAACCCAACGGAACCCAACGGGACCGAACAGATCTGGCCAGGACCGAACGGAACTGAACGAGACCGTCCGGCAGTGACCAACAGCACCGGTCGGGACCGACTGGAATGGACCGATCGGGACCGACCAGCTCGGACCGGGACCGACCGGCACTGACCAACCGGGACCGGGCGGCACCCACCCGCTCAGCCTGACCTGAACCGTCCTGCAGTGCCCGGAACCGCCTGGCACCGGCCCGTTTGGAGCATCCCGCCCCCGCCGCGCTCCGCAGGGACCGGCTCGGGGACCGGCTCGGGGACCCCCGGGCTTAGCCTCCTGGGACAGGCATGGGAGCAGCGGGAGGAGACCCCGAGCAGTGGCCGCTCCCCGCTCCTGGGGCTGCTCCCGCTGCCCTGGGGACACCGCGGGGACAGGGACACGCTCTGCCCTGGACACTCCCAGAGCACCCCGAATGCGGGACTGGGGATCCTCCTGGGGCCCGAGGATGCTCCTGGGGCCCGGGGATGTTCCTGGGGACCGGGGATGCTCCTGGGGCCCGGGGATGCTCCTGGGGACCGGGGATCTTCCTGGGGACCAGGGATGCTCCTGGGGACCGGGGATGCTCCTGGAGACCTGGGATGTGCCATAGGTAGCCCCTGCCGCCCTTTTCCTACTATGCTGTCACTCCTTTGTGTCACAACCCCCTGGTGCACCCGAGCAGGAAATGCTGTCCCCGGTGCCAATAGATGTGTCAAGGACTTTATTTCCCTCCTCTGGTAGTGGTTTTGCTAACAAGTCCCACCAGTATCCGAAGCCGGTAGAGATAGCAGGTCCTGCTCCTCTAAATGGGATGTTTTTAGCCACTTTGGGGGTGTTCAAGCCCAATTCCCCCATTTTCCTGCACCCTACAGCGTGTTCCATCCCAGGGGAGCTGGGTAAGGCTCCACAGCCTCCCCTGCAGAAGAAAGATTTATTCCTTTAAAGGCATCTGCTCCACCCCACAGCTCAATTCCCTGGGCGATGCAACAGCTCTTGTGGTTGTCTGAGCTGGTGTTCTTCCAAAGGGCAGAGAAATGGGAATTTTCTGACAGAAACCTGGTTATTTGGGGCAATCCTATCCAGCTCTGCAGGCTGCAGACATTGCTTGCTGCAGAATTGGCAGCTCCCTGTCAAGCAGCCAAGGGATTACTGCTTCCCTTCCTGCTAAAGCTCTCCGGTGTTTGTTCCCTCTCCATCCCTCCTATCTGGGGCTTCACACACTCCGTGCCTTTCATCTCCTGGTGGCAGGGTGACCCAGGTGTCCTGGAGCCTCTCCAGGCCCAGCAGGATGGGTTTGGGCACGGGTCCCACCTCAGCAGGGGTTTCCCTGTCAGCTTTGACCATCCTCAGCCTGGGAGGTTGTTGTGCATTTTGGCCTTACCAAATTTCTGCATGATTCTGTTATTTGTTTTATAATGGTTTGTTCCATACTCCCGTGTTAAACCCCTTTTTGGTTTTTCCCAAATTATGGGTCCTGTCCATCACTCTGCTGCCCTGCCCAGAAGCCTGGAAGATTCTGGGAAGGCTGTTGAGTGATTTGGCAGGTTCTCAATCCCCCAGTCCCCTTTTTATGCATGGAATTGTTCTACTGCCTGTCCCTTGTGTTCTGGGTCACCCTCCCACCCTGGGATCGGTTCTAGGCTGTCCCCTAACCCTTTCCTCACCCCTATACTTAAGGTGAGACCCAGAGGGAAAAACTCACTTTTCGTGGACTAACCTCTGGGTGAAATAAAACCCAGTTGAAACCCACTGTGAAAAACGAGGTTCACTTTCTCAGTACATTTTAAGAGATAGATTTAATAAAAAATTAAGACAATTAGGAGATAAAAAAGCAAAGTACAGCTGGCTGTGTAACTCGGCACTCAGCCAAGTCCACACCCTGCTATATCAGAGACATTCATTAAATACCTTTTCTATTGCATCAGTTTGATGAATATTCATATTTTTCTATAAACTAGTTTCCATATTCCAGGAACTGTTTAACATGGCCCCTCCTTGGGTTTGCCTTTTTAAAGCATTTGTGTTTCTGGGCTGTGTCTGCATTATCACCTCCAGCTTGGACCTTGGTCCGTGCTTTCTTCAGATGGGAGATGCTGATAGTTGGTGTATCAATAGCAGGGTCTTCTTTACACATTCACTGTATGTTATCCTGACTAAACAGTTTAAGCATACTACATCAACTACTACTACTGTGCCTAATTTTCTTTACTAAAAGCAGAAATAAAAAACTTATATCCTTACCACAACATTATTAATCATATAGCACACATCTTGTGAAAAGCCAACTTTATAATATACATTTATAACACACACTGAAGTCCTCCTTTCTTCCTTGCCATTGCCACGCTTCTGCCTCAGGCCAAGACCATACAAGATCAGAAAGGTACCAAGCTGTACCCTTAAATGCAAGCTCGGTGCCAGAGCTAGCCAGAAAATGGGATGCTAGTTCTCTGAAAGCAGCACTGAACCCCACAGTGGGTGACTCTTGTCCCTGGGTGTCAGAGCTTGAACGGGACATATGGGACAACAGGTGGCCCCTCAAAATGCTGTTTATTTTATCGAAGATGTTCAGGGTCATGGGTGACAGAGCCACGCCTAAAGCTGCCAGCCACAGCTTAGCCATGCCTGAAGCCACTTCAGTTTTGGTTACAATTATATAGTTTTATTTGCTGAGCAGTTTAACACATAAAAACCAATCAGCATCATACACAATACCTTTTCCATTGCCTCTAGTCTATCATAACTATTATCATTACCATATTATGGTTAGTACTAGCCATTCGCATTGAGTTTGTATGTTACAGTTTAAGCTTAAAGTTGTTTTTGTGTTTTCTCACTGTGGAAAATTCTTAGACCTTTTTCCTACTTGATAAAAACATGGTTTTGTTTGCTCATGGTGTCTTCTTCTTTTCTTGAGGCTTATTTCTGCTTGGTAAAAACATCTTTGTTTGTGGTCAACATATCCTTTGCTCCAGCCATAAAACCTCCTTCCAGCTCGACTTAACCTTTGCTTTCTTAGTTGTCCAGTGACAACTGGCTCAACAACTGTAACTTTCTTCTATATCAAAACTTGCTTTCATTTCTATTTCACTTACAGGTTTTACATTCAGAGAGCCTTCTGCTAAGCATTCATATCTGTCAGGATATGAATGTCTTTCATCTTCCTCAACACCTAGGAATTGTCCTTTTCCCTCAGAGAGCAGTGGATAATGTGCGTTTGCCCCCTGGTTCTTTGGCTGGGGCTGTGGGACTTGCACAAGAAGACGCAGCCACAGCAGCAGGAGGAGGGAGCTTTGTGTTCCAACCTGTAGGAAAGTCCTTCCAAACCCTCTCAGGGTGCTGCAAACTGAGGAAAACCACCCTGGGGTCAATGAGGACACTGAGCCAAAGGGGTCCAAAGTCCTCCTAGAGGCCCTTCCTGCTCAGGGACACCCTTGCTGAGCCATCTGGCCAGGAGGCCAAAGCTCTCCAGAAGTCCTGAGGCAGAAGTTCAGTCCTGGAGCATGGCAGTGGTTTCCAGGACAGCCAGCCCTGCCCTGACCTTCTCCTGTCACTCTCATCCCTCCCATCTGCTCCCAGCACCTGTTTCCCACACAGAAAGGCAGAGGTGATGGTTTGTCACAGCTCTTCCACAGCTGGGAGGAGGTGACCAGGGCCTGGTGATGACCCCCTCAGCTCCTGGATCTCCTCCTCACTGAAATCAGGGCATGGAACCAGAAGCAGAGATTTTAACAAGCAGACAAAAGTGTGGGCAGCTTGTTGTGGGAGGGGAGGGAGATCCTGCTCCTGTGCTCAGGTGAGACCCCACCTGCAGAGCTGCCCCAGAGCAGCACAGGCAGCACCTGGAGCTGCTGCAGAGAGCCCAGAGGAGGCTCCAGGATGATCCCAGGGCTGGAGCAGCTCTGCTGGGAGAAAAGGCTGGCACACCTGGGGTTGTTCACCTGGAGAGGAGAAGCTTTGGGGTGAGCTCTGTGTGATCTTCCAGGACCTGAAAGGAGCTGCAGGAAAGATGGGGAGAGACAATTGACAAGGGATGGGGGGACAGGACACAGGAAATGGCTTCAGACTGACACAGGGCAGGGATAGATGGGATATTGGGCAGGAATTGTTCCCTGTGAGGATGAGGAGGGGCTGGGATGGAATTCCCAGAACCTCTGGATCCCTGGCAGTCTTCCAGGCCAGGCTGGATGGAGCTTGGAGCAGCCTGGGACAGTGGAGGGTGCCCCTGCCCATGGCTTTAAGGACACTCTTTACCCTCCCAACCCATTCTGGGATTTATGTTCTCTGAAAAGCCCCACAGCAGCAGCTCAGGGTGGCCTCATGCCTTGCAGGGGAGAACCAGGGCTCCCTCCTGGTGCCCCTTGTCTGGGATGTGCTCTGGGTGTGCATTACAGGGAGCTGCAGCCTGCACAGCTTTGGCAAAGGAATCCCAGCCTGAGCTCATCCAGCCTCTGGTCAATATTGGAGTTTTGCTCACCTGGCATTTTAAAACTCACACTCCAAATATTCACTTCCCAAACCTTAAAGTATTTAAAATGACATGAAAATACACTTACCTGGGAAAAAGAACCACGAGAAAGGTCACTTGTGTTTAAAAGGCAGCAGTCAGTGCTTTGTTTAACTCTTAAAGGATCGTTTAAGAACACACAGGAGGAACCTGGATTTGCCAGAGCTCATTTGCTAACACAAAGCATTTACTCTGAATTCCACCAGCTGCACAGACTTTAACCTGTCACTGGCTGGGTTGTAGCTGTCCAGGCTTCACCAAAGGCTCCTCACAGAGATTCACCCTTTTTTTCCTGGCTTTTCCAGGCACTGAGCACTACCCACTACTGGTGGGCAGGAATTCTCAGTGCTGGAGGACACAGAACAGATCTTGTTCCTGGAAGGACACCAGAACCATGGCTTGTGTCCCACTGGGATTAAAAAGTGTCAGTTTATCAATAATCCATGAAGAAAATACTCTTTTTTAACTTCTAGCTTTCCTGGATTTTTCCTTCTTTGCTCCTTTGGGTGCAGTGCCACTTTCCCAAAGCTCCTGTCATTTCCTGAAGCTCAGAAGGTGTCTCCTGTCACTCCAAGCCCTGAGGGTGTCCAGTGAGACCAGAGCTCCTGCAGCACTCAAAGGTGCTGGTGACATCTGCCAGCCCCATGCCCCTCTGGCAGCCTGCCCTGGGCACTGTCATTTGTGGGTGACTCAATCCCTCCCCAGGCAGCTAGGCAGGGCATTTCCACATCTCCAGCTGCACTGCAAGCATGTAGAGACACATTTCATGCCTCACTTGGCTCTGTGAGGGGCATTTCCTTCTCTTCATGTGAAGGACATTTCTTTCTCTGTGTGAGGGACATTTCCTTATTTCTGTGTGAGGGATATTTCCTTCTCTTTCTGTGAGGGACATTTCCTTTTCTCTGTGTGAGAGACATTTCCTTCTCTTCATGTAAGGGATGTTTCCTTCTCTCTGAGAGAGTTTCCTGCTCTTTGTGTGAGGAATATTTCATTCTCTTCATGCAGGGGACATTTGCTGCTCTTCATGTGAGGGACATTTCTCTTGTGTCTTTCTGCCCTCTGCCACCACCTCTGGCCCAGCTCCTCCCCAAAGAAGGGGCTTTGTCCCCATTGGGTCAGCACAAGGCAAGGGGACAGTGTTGGTGACAAAGCTGCTCAGTGGATCCAGGGCTCAGAGCCTGGAAAATCTCCCATGGAGCCGGGATTTGTCCTCCATCCATGGGAAAGCATCCACCAGGCTTGGCCCCCAGCCAGCAGAGCCCTCCAGCATGCACTGAACTGGAAATGTCAGTGTTCCAAGGGACACCAGGAGGACTGGAAACTTCAGAGCTGCCCTGGGCTCCCTCCTCCTCCTCTGCCAGACTTGGATCTTTGGGCTGAAATTTTCCACATCGGGGTTCTGGCAGAGGCTGGAGTGTTCTGCTGTGTTTCATCCACACAACTCTGCTATTTCTGAGCCCGAGCTGGAGACAAAAGGCCTCATTTTGATAAGACAAGGAACACTGGAGACTCATTCTTTGAATAACTCCAGCTCTTCTGTGCTTTGGAGCATAGGCTGGAAATTTCACAGAAAGCTGAATTTTTTTTTTTTTTTTTTTTTTTTTTTTTTTTTTTTTTTTTTTTTTTTTTTTTTTTTTTTTTTGTCTATGGGAGAAAAGCATTGAGTTGAGTGCTCTCCAAGGAGCTGGTGTTTTGTAGGTGGACTTTCTCTGCCTGGAGGCAAACACACACACCTCTGGTAGTGCCCAGAATATTCCCTTCCCACTCCTCCCTACATTCCTGCCATGGATGCAGGGCCTGGAGTTGGATTTGATGATCTCTGTGGGATTTTTCCAGCCCCAACAGGAGATTCTGTGGTTCTTTTCCATTCCCTGAACTGGATCTCTGCTGCTCAGGGGTTCAGGAGCCCAAAAGGAAGCAGTAAATCCTAACCCTGGTGGGGAGCAGAGCAGATTTGGGGTTTTTTTAACCCAAACATAATCCAGGGAGACACGGAAGTTCTGACTCCAGCTCCTTTGCTGAGGAATATGAGGGGCAGGATGAGGTGACAGGGTCAGGAGGATCCCATGCTTTGCACTGACAGCTTGGGAGAGGCTTGGGACCAGACTGAGCCAGGGAGATGGAGCAGGAGGGAGGTGGGAAATCCAATGGATTTTGGCTCCAGGCTCCAGCTTTGCCCCTTCCCCAGGAGCTGGAGGGCTGCTCTGGGCTCAGGGGGACAGGCCAGGGACTCCAGGGACTCCAGGGACACCAGAGCTTTTCAGGACATCTCTGAAGGGGGACAGAATTCAGACAGCAAACTTCCCCAAGTGTGGGAAACACTTTTGGATCTGCAGGGATTGCTGGTGAATGCACAAGACCAAGGCCAGATTCCCTCGGGGATATCTGGTAGGAAATGCTCCCACATCCCTGGATTTCACACCCCTGATCCTTGTCCTGGGGCTGCCAGCACGAGCAGAGGAGATCCTGTGGGAATTCCAGGCACAGAAAATTCTCAAAGCCTTTGCATGGAGACCCAAATACAGAAATGAAAACAGGGTTTGATTTGAGAAAAGGTTTCCAGATCTGGAGACCAGAAGTAAGAATGTGGGTTTGTAATTTAGATAAGGAACACTTTAAGCTAAGTAGTGGAAAGTTTTAAGGTTTTAAAGTGTGGATTTAGAAGTAGTTATAGAAATAGTAAAAAAGTTTTAAGGTGTAGCAAGGAGTTTTGTGTGTGACTATATGATTGGTTAAGAAAATCCTCATTGTGGCAAGATTTGTGATCTAATTAATTAGAGATTGGTGTGATAGTAAAAACATTCCTTGTGGCAGTAGTTTATTGGCTAATTAACCTACAAGGGACCTTGGAACCTGTGGTTTTGTGACCACTGAGCAGAAACTCCTGGTGTATACAGTGAAGATGTTCTCACCCTTCATGAGAGTGCAGCAGAAGAAGAATAAATAATGTTTTTTAATGCTTTAACCATGTTTAATTGGTTGCCCAATACAACCCCAGAAAAGACATTTTCCACCTGTTTAGTTAGGTGGGTTTCTCACCTTCCCAAGACATTTTCTGAACCTGAAGAATTAGACATTCTTGCCTCTGTAAACATCACCTTTTGTGCCCAATTTAGCTATAACAAGAAAAAAATATCAATCTTAGGGAGTGGTAAGTAAAAAAAAAAAACATTCTCAACCTGCTTGGTTGGCTGAGCCTTACACCATTGTGGAGAGAACTTTTGAAAGTAGGCAGGTATGTATTGATTGTTATCATATTTATCATGGTATTTGTGCCTTGTCTACTTCAGTGTGTCCGACAGAGGTTTGGCAAAACTGTCCAAGCAGTCAGAGACATCTCCCAGTGGTCCTGTCTCTGTTAATATCCCGACAGATCCCACCACATCCCACACCTCAGACTCTCTCATTCCTTGGAAAATTCCCTGGTTTTGGTGGCTCCAAACAGCATTTCCCCGTCCCCATGCTGGGCTGACCTGTGTCACCCTCCCTGTCCTGTCACTGTCCCTCAGCAAATGATGGAGCAGAATTTTCCCTCCCCGTTCTGGGATGAGGCTTTCTCCCTGCAGGACAGGGCTTTAAGCTAAAGGTTGCTGGAAATGCCAGTTTATTTTCATTAGTGGTGCCAGCCTCACTGCTCTTAATCCCTGGAGAGTGGCTTTTATTGCTTCATGATAAGGCCTGTCAAAATTTTGCCAACAAGAAAAGGAAAATTGGATTTTCAGCTGCATTTTTTTTAGTAGATACTGTCAGGTTTCTTAAAAAAAAAAATAAATAAAAAAAGAAACAACAAAACAAACAATGCAGAGAAAACTCAAAGAAGCTTTTCTTTTTACTGAGCATAACAAAAATACATTGAGCTGTATAAAAATACATGGCTGTATTCCAGCTGAACTGTCAGATCCTAAAGGTCTGTGATTTCCACTGGGGTGGGGATTAAAAATTGAGCCCTCTCATCCCACACCTCTGTGATGAGCAAACAACAGCTAGAGGAGGAATTTTGGGGGGGAAAGGGCAGAAGTCCTAAAGGCTGATCATAGCAACCCCCCTCCCGCCCCCCCAAACCCCTCCAGGACCCCCAAAAACCTCCCAGGACTCCCCAAACTCACTCAGAAACCTTTCTGCAGGGCTGTTCTTCTCTGGGAAGGGGAAGGGAAGGGAAGGGAAGGGAAGGGAAGGGAAGGGAAGGGAAGGGAAGAGAAGGGAAGGGAAGGGAAGGGAAGGGAAGGGAAGGGAAGGGAAGGGAAGGGAAGGGAAGGGAAGGGAAGGGAAGGGAAGGGAAGGGAAGGGAAGACTCAGGGTCAATTTAGAGCCTTTTTCAGCTGCCTTCAGGAAGGGTCATCCCCGAGTGCAGCAGGGAACACGTTATCATTCACCTGCTGGCAGGGCTGGGAGCTCTGTTTATTGAAAATAAAAACACACTCACTGCTTAAAATGCTGTGCAAAGGTGAGGCTGGGTACGGGCAGAGCGCTTCACCTCCCCTTGATAAATTACCTTTCAGCAGCACCTCTCTCCTGCAAGGAGCACTTAATAGCAGAGGTGCTCTGGTGGCTGGGGAGGAAGAGGAGAGGCTTTTCAGAGCACCACAAAGCGTCCAGCTCTCAGGGCTTCACTCCCTGGGCTCCTCTGGAACAAATTATTAAAAGCATTTTTCACCCAAGCCGTGGCTCGGGCGACCTTCAGAGCCCCAGCTGCAAACAAAACCTGAGACACACTTGGCAAAAGAAGCAAAAAGGAAAGGGGAGGGAGTGGAAGGGAAATTAGAAACGTGGAAATGTAATAACTTTCCATTATGCAAATTTGATTTAATCAGAGATGAAGTTGAAGTGCAATAAAAACATACTTTCATTAAGTTTATGACTTTCAGACTCCATAATCCCCCAGAAATGTCAATTATAATGTTACCATAGTGATCCATGGCTCCAACATCCAAGGGATCAGCTTTCCCACCAGGAAAAGATGGGCCAGGACCTGGTTTCTCAGCTCCTTCAACTGGTGAGAGCCAGTGACAAATGTGGTGTTTTTCAACTTCGATGAGTCTTAAAAGTTAAGCCCAGCTCAAATCATCTGAAGGACTGATGGGATCACCCTTCTGGCCATGGTGGATACACCAGGCTTGGATTTCAATTCTTGCTGCTCCAGGTCTGTTGTGGCTGTGCAATCCCTGAAAGGAGCAACCCAGGAGCTTTCCCTGGTGTGGGCAGAGCAGAGGGAGTTCCAGCTGCATCCTTGGCCACCAGGACCTGAAAGGGGCTACAAGGGACCTGGGGAGGGACCTTTCATCAGGAACTGGAGAGACAGGAGGGAAATCCAGGGTGAATATTAGGGAGAAATCTTTCCCTGTGAGGCCCTGGCACAGGGTGCCCAGAGCAGCTGTGGCTGCCCTTGGATCCCTGGAATGTCCAAGTCCATGTTGGAGAGGGCTTGGAGCAGCCTGGGACAGTGGAAGGTGTCCTTGCCCATGGCAGGGGGTGGAATGGGATGGGATTTAAGGTCCCTTCCCACCAAACCTGTTATTCTGGGATTCAGGATTCTGGGATTCTGGGATTTGGGGATTCTGGGATTCAGCGATTCGGGATTCTGGGATTCGGGATTCTGGGATTCTCCAAACACTGCCCCTGTGACAGCAGCTCTCTGGTCCATCCCTGCAGGGTCCCTGGGGTTCAGTGCACACTGCATTTCCCCAGCCTCTGCAAAGGCTGTGATTTTGTACAGACACAGGGAGCAGGGCATTGTCTGCTGGATTAGGGCCTTGATATTCCTAATCACACCCTGCCTCATCCTCTTGGAGTGCTCAGAGCCCTATTCAGTGGCATTCAGTGCCTTCTCTGGGTGCTATTTCAGATGCAGAATAATTAGCAGCACGCAGGAAAAGCAACAAAGCCATGAATGGTATTTAGAGACAATTATCCTACCGAACCATTCCTTATTATTATAAATGGAGCTTATTAGCACGAAATTGTTTCCATAGGAAGCAGCATCAGCAATAAAAAGAATGGCTGCAGGCTGGCTCTGCAGCACGGGAGGAGCTGCCCATTGCCTCCTGCCTGCAGGGCACAAACCCACAGGCCTGGCAAGGTTTGGGGAGCATCAGTTGGGCACTGCCACCCCTAGCCTCACTCCTGGCACAGCAGGGGGATGCTGGGTGGTGACTTCCTGAAGGGTGGTTGTGGACAGCTGGGGTTGGTCTCTTTCTTCAGGCAGCAACTGACAGAACAAGAAGACACAGTCTTAAGCTGCATCAAGGGAAATATGGGTTGGATATTAGGAAGAAGTTTTTCATGGAAAGAGTGATTAAATACTGGAATGGTCTGCCTGGGGAGGTGGTGGAGTCACCATCCCTGGATGTGGCACTGGGTGTCATGGTTTAGTTGAGGTGTCAGGGCTGGGTTGGACTCAATGATCTTCAAGCTCTCTTCCACCCTACACATTCTGTGATTCCGTGATTCTGTGCTCCCTGTGCTGGAGAGGGCTGGCAGTGCTGGGGTGAACTGGTCTGCAGTGGGGATGGAGAGCTGGGGGTGTTCACCTGAGGAAGGGAAGGCTCAAGGTCAATTTAGAGCCTTTTTCAGGGCTTAAAGGGGCTCCAAGAGATCTGGAGAGGGACTTCACTTCAAGGCCCTGGAGTGGCAGGTTAAAGGGGAATGTGTCCAGACAGAAAGAGGAGAAATTCAGGTTGGGAATGAACTGTTCCCTGTGAGGGTGAGGGTGGGGAGGCCCTGGCACAGGGTGCCCCTAGATCCCTGGCAGTGTCCAAGGCCAGGCTGGACAGAGTTTGGAGCAGCTGTTATTCCATATTCAAGCTCATAAAATCACGTGTCTCACTACATTTAATTCCCAGGGAACCCCAAACAGAGCATTTGGGCATTTCTCTTCTTTGATGTGATATTCAGGCCTGGATGATTAAATGTTTCCCATACAATAAATATTCATTTGTTAAATGGATTTCTCCTAAACCCTGATAGATGAGGTGGTCTCTGCTTGGGGGCTGTGAGGTTGCCTGGATCAGCCACTTGAGGACTCCTCCAACCCCTGGTCCTGTTCCATGAGCTCCTTCCATGTCAGAAGGCATCTGATATCCATGAGGTGATTCAGGTGTAAGGTATGAGCAGGTCAGCAAACCCAACTAAACGTAACCCTCATCCTCCACCTAAACCTAACACTGACATTAACCCTAACACAAACCCAAACCATAATCCTAAACCTAACATTCCCCTAAATGTAATTCTAAACCTAAAACTCTGCTAACCCCAAACCCAACTATAACCCCAGCTCTAAGATTAACTCTGCTCCTAATCGTAACCCCAACACTAACCCTAATATTAACCCTAACACTCAACCTAACCAACCCTAACTCTTACCCTGTACCTACCCCTAACCTTAATCCTGACCCTAACCCTGCTCAGCAGCAGAGAAGCCACCGAGGCTCCTCCAGCAGAGCCTTTGTGTGAAGTCCTGGCTGCTCCCTGGCTGGCCCCGCTCTGCAGGTCCCTGGAGCTGGAATTGAGGGAGATTTAAAGAGAGTTTTGAGGGAGATTTAAAGCTCCAGAACCCCGAAAACCACGGCCCTGCAGTCACTCAGGTACAGCCCCACAGATTTGTGACAGCGTTTGCTCCACACTCCCATCCTGCTCCTCCTCCTTCTCCTCCCTGCTGATTTACCAGGTGCTTTTGCTCATCCACCGCTCAAAATTCGTGGGGAATTCCCTCCCCCTCCCCATAAACCAGCCCTGATGGCATTTATGGAGTGTAAAGCACACACTTGTGAGAGGCCACAGGCAGAGCAGTAAAACCAGCATTGCTGGCACTGCCGGGGGAGCTCAGGTGTCTGTACAGGAGAAAATTCATTTCCCTTCATTGGAAATTTGATCTCCCTGCTCTTTAGCAGGACGTGATAACAGCACCAAGCCCTGCAGAGAGCTCGAAAGGCTCTGGGTGAATCTTCCACCTTCGGATTCTGAAGGTTTGGGATTCTCTGCAGGGCCTGCCCTGTGCCAGGAGGGATTTCCCTGCCAGCTCCTGCCGTTTTCCCACTGGGATGTGCAAAGTGCTCAGGGCTGCTCTGCTGTGACATGTTCAGCAATTAGGGGCACTCATGAGTGACAATTTGTGGCCACTGCCTTGGCAGAGCAGGGGCTGTGACCCAGTGTCCCTGTGCCTGACTGAGCTCACAGATCAGTGACTCCCTGCAGGAGATTCTTTGCTCCATCAATTGCACATTAATATTTGCCATCCCTCCGAGTTGCGCAGACAAAGAAACGTCTTCGGGAAGGGGCAGAGGGAGTAAGGCAAATTACTGGTGCCTCAGTGAGTGCGAGGAGAAGGAGCTCCATGGGCAGCCAAGGCTCCCCCAGCCACAGAGCAGAGCCCTGGTGAGCAGCATAGAATTAATTAGCGCTAAAGAGCAGCAGCCAGAGAAACTCCAGGAGGAAATGTCATCTCCAAAGTAGGGCAGGAAGGTAACTGTGGACTAATTACCACATCTTCACTGCAGGAAAAGGACACGGCTGCCAGTGCAGCCTCCCGTGGGCGCCCCAGGCGAGGCCACCAAAGGTTAACGGGAGGCTGAGAGGAGCAGGAATCACTGCTGCCACCTCGCAGGAACAATTCATCATCATTCCAGAGGAGCTGTGCTGGTGACAAAGCCCTGCACATCTGTCACACATGCTGTCTCCTCATGGCTGTGCGGGGCTGCTGTAAATAACGCTCGTAAACACCGTGAACCAAGAGAACGCTCCCCTCAGCCTCCTGCTCTGTTATCAGGAACAGGTGAAGCTGCATTTTAGGAGTCAGAGAGGTCTACAGAGCGCCCTGGCACAGAGCAGGCAGCCCCAGAGCTGTGCCAGGCCGTGGGGTGCTGTGGGAGTGTCAGCCTGGCAGGGGCTCCATGGCCTTTGGGACCCTCCTGGTTCAGCACGTGGGAGGTTTTCCCACAGGAAATCTCTGCAGAGGATTCCTGGCAGGAACAGCCCAGCAAAGAGCCCACATGCAGAGAACACCTGCTGGGATGGCCACCAGGGCTCCTATAGGCAGGAATGGCTCTGCCCAGTGTCCCTTCTGGGCTCAGTGACAATCTGGGAAAAGCTGTGGATAAGCAGCATCGTTCCCTCGTCCCGTCCTGCCAGAGCTCCTCTTCCTTCTGCTGCCACTTTTGAGCTCTGTGGGCTCACAGAGATGTGAGGGCAGCTCTTCAGGGCAGGGCATGAGGGGACAGCCGGGCAGGCAGGGCTGTGTCACAACCCAGAGAGGACAAGGGACAGGGACAGGAGCCACCCAGGAGCCCAGCGACGGCCAGAAAAATCCAGAGGGGTAAAACAGGTAAAGGGTGAGTCCAGGTGAGCAGGTTGGGCATCAGTGGATGGCCAGAAACAACGAGGCCTTCTCACCTGGGGCCCCAGTGCAGTGGGAGCAGCCCTGGGACTGCTCTCAGGGAGCTTCCAGGGCTGTTCTCCCAAAGCTTGGACCCATTTTGTGCCCCAAAGTGCTGCTTCTGCTGTGCCTGGTGGGGATCAGGGCACTGAAATGTGGGAGCACAGTGACAAAACAGTGCTTTCTACTTCTCTCCCTCCTTTCTGGACAATTCCTGAGATTCACAGGGATTTTTGGCCCTTAGCTGCCTGTCCTTGGGGTGGGAGGCAATTCAAAGGAGCCTGGGAAGTGAATCCTGCTTTTCCCCCAGCATCCCTTTGAATTTCAAATGCTACTTCCCTGCACAGTCATTCCCTACAATTAAATCCTTGTCCAGTAAATTTTCTTTGCTATTCCCATGAATAATAAAATGTCTGCAGACCAAAACGCTTCATGGCTCAGTCTCTCCTCCAGATCCCTCATGAATATTCTGAACAGTTCAAGTCCCTGGAACCTCCTTTCATTTATTCCAGCCCATTGCTTCCTCTTCTAATGAGTTTTTAGTCCACGCAAGGGATTTCCCTCTTATCCCACTGCTTCACTGGAGCTGCTTGTTAAAAGTTCCCTCAAAATTCCAGTCCTAGTTCGATTATTCATCAATTCCTGCAGAATCCCCCAGTGGATTTCTCTGCACTGCTGGATCATGTTTACCAATTCTCTGCTAATTCTGGTCCTCGTTATCACCTCCCTGCCTGCCTGCATGTGGCTTCAGCAGCAGTTTCTCACTCCTGGGCCATATAATTTTTAAAGGAATTATAGAGTGCTTATTCCTGGCTTTTTTTCCCTCAGTTTTTCTGCCATCAGGATGGGTGAGCACAGCCCTGAGTGCTTCTAATGCTGAGCCTTCCCTCCCCAGCTGCCTCAGTGCTGCATTTTTCTGGGAGATGTTCTGTTCTGTATGAATTAAAAGGGATTTATCAGCAGTTTAGGGTGCCTTTAGCAAGTTAGTCTTCCAAGTGGGTTTTTTGGCACTTCCTGGTCTTTGAACACCTCTCTCCAAAAGGGGCTGGAGAGGTATTTTGTGGGGGCTCATCAGATCTGGGCTTGGCTGAAGGGCACAGGTGCTCCATCTGCACCATGGACAGCCAGAGATGGACCATAGACAAACCACAGATGAGCCAGCATAAAACCATAACAAAACCATAGATAAACCAGAGATAACCAGAGATAAACCACAGAGAGCCATAGATAAACCATAGATGAACCATAAATAAACCATAGAAAACCATAGATAAGCCATAAAAAATCATAAATAAACCATAGATAAACCAGAGATAATCCATAAAGCATAGATAAACCATATAAACCATAAATAAGCCATAGAAAACCCATAAATAAACCATAGAGAAACAACAGATAAACTATAGATAAACCACAGATAAACCATAGATGAACCATAAATAAACCATAGAAAGCCATAGCAAAAGCATAGATAAACCATAGATGAACCATAAATAAACCATAATAAACCATAAATAAATAACAGGGATCCATAGATAAACCATTGATGAACCATAAATAACCCAGAGATAAAAGAGAGATAAATCAGAGATAAACCGTAGAAAAACCATAAATAAACCACAGATAAGCCATAGACAATCCATAATTTTCTGCTGAGGAATTTCCTGTCAGACCCTTTTCCAGGGGGTGATGTGATTCCAGAGCCTGTTTTCACTTTTCTGAACAGACACTCTTTTCCCTTGGGCTGGTGGGGGAATATTTGACCTATATCAGATGATTTCATCTCTTTATTCAGACTGAAGTGCTTTGGATCAAATTAATTCAGAATCCTGTCAAACAGAATTTCTCTGCTGCTCAATGTCTGACAGGAGCAGCTCAGTGCTGAGTCCCCAGCTCCTCCTCTGAGGATACTGATGGGGTTTTCAGGAGAAAAGGAAAAGCTTTGCAGCCCCCAAGAAATAGGAATTTCTTGAAGCCAATGGGGTGATGTTTTCCATGGGCATTTTCTAGCTTTAGGAGTGGCATAATTGTCATTGGCAAAGGATACTCTGGCATTGTCAGGGGCTGGATAGGTGAAAATTAACAGGCATAGAAAAATAGCAGGAGGTTATCCTGAGCATGGATATCACTGAGAACCAACACAGGGAATTTCAGGCTGCCTTAGGAAGGGAATTGGAGCAGTAATCTTTCCCAGTGTGGAGTCTCAAATCTTTCATCCTGGCAAGTTTGTGAAGGGCTTTGGTGAAATCTCCCAGGAATCAGTGAAAATGCAGCTTTTACTTCTGTTTGAGAGGCTGAAAAGCAGCTGGGACCCAGGAACACAAAGCTTGGGCTGCTGTGGTGTTGGAAAAACCCAGCTCTACAGAGATGGGGCAGCTGGGAGGAGCTTTTAAAAGATTTTATTCCATTATCAATCTCGTAGAAAGATGAGACACAAAAGATGTATAACTCAATGCCGTTCTATCAGAAGCCAAACTATTTCTTTGTTACAATACCTTATAAATGTTTTCAATAAACCTATTAGCTTTTGCCACACAATTCTGCTAATACTTCAACACCAATCACTGATTATTTTACACCATGTGGTCTTGCTACAATACATCTTTCACAGTTCTAATTCTCCAAAATATCTGGTCTGTTTGCAAGACCATTGTTTGAAACTTGTTTCCAGTTCAATTTCTCTCTCAACAATGTCTTCTCTATCCCATGGCCTTTCTCAGTCAGCACAGCTTATCCCAGAGTTTGCACACAGATGGACAAGACTCTGTGAGCTTTCCGTCAGGTTTTAAGAATCCTCTACAAATCCATTTCTCACAGCTGTGGGAAGTGGTTTGTGCTGTATCCTGAACTGATCTGGGCCTGGATCTTTAACTGTGATCCTCTCCTGCGGGTGACACGGAGGCATCAGAGCACTCAGAGACATCAGAGGAAAACTCAGCCTCCTGCAGGTGCCTTCTGGGATCATTCTCCCCTTATATGAGATGGCAAAATGGGACCCAGCTCTCCTCCCAAGCACAGAACTGTTTCTGTGGCCACATCCCACACACCTGGGCACAATCCCGGCACACCCAGCAGGTCATCAGGTGTTGGGGTTTTGTGTTAGAGTCAGGTTTAACCCCTGGATTTGCTATGCCAAATCAGACTTTGGTGCTGTGCTCACCTTGATGCCTTAAGTTTCAGCTTCCATGTATTTCAGGTTCTGTGCTGCCCAAGGCTGCAGTTCTGAGCTCACAGTCAGTGTCACTCAGCTCTGCACAGAGCAAGGACACAAAACAAATCCTTCTCCTGCTGCACACCAAGGACAACTTTCAGCCCAAAAGCACAAACAAGGGTGGCTGAAGGGAGGAACAAGAAGGATGGGACCTCGTAAACTGGAGCTGTAATTGGACAATTAACCCCCAAGATGCAAATGGACCAAAACTTATCAAAGTGTCAGATCTGGTGACTGTTTGTCCATTTTGTGTCCATTTTGGGTCCACCTTGGGTGCAGCCCTGGCCAGGCTCTTGTCCTGCCCAAGGTATGGCCTAAAGGCCTTTTAATAAATCTCTACTTTATTCTCTTAGCTCTGTCCAGTCTCTGTTTCCAGCTCAGCCTTCCCAAGGCATCAACCTCAGGCATTCCACACAGCTGGAACTTAGCGGAATAAAAGACCTGAAACTCTTGAGGTCCTGCATCCTCCTTTGCAAACTGTTCCCTGGGGCTCCAGATGAAATTTCAGGATGTCAGAGCCCCCCATCAGGATTCCCAAGATTGATTTCCTGGCTTTGATTTACAGAGATGGAGGGAGCAGCATCCAGGTGGGTTTTTTTTTCTGTTTGATTTAACGTCACAGTGTCAGGAACCGATCCCAGCTGAATTATAATCAAACACAAACGAGGGTGTCTAGACAGGGGTTTGCAGAGTTGAACAACTGTTGTGGTTTGAAAGCAAAACGAGTGAGAGGCTCCAAGTCAGAGATATAATTTAATAAGAAGAAAGGTAAAAAGGTAAAAATAAAATAAAATAAATGCAATAACACAAAGGATCACTGACAAGGTCAGAATACAACCTGAGCAGGATGGTGGAAGCAGTCCAGGTGAAGTGCTCTTTCCTGAAGCAGTGATCCTGTAGAAAGGTCTGGGAGTTCTGCTCCTCTGGGAATCCAGTGGGTAAGTGCCCATTGCACTGTCCCACATACCAGCTTATATCCAGGTGAGAATGCTTGGCTCCTCCCCCTGGGCAGAGCATCTCACAATAGCATGAGAAGTGTGAAATGGGTCCTTGATGGCCCATTAACAGAGATAACCCCTGGAGGGAGTTACCTGTGACTCATGGGCTATTAGCAGAAGACACCCCCAAAAGTCATTAGCAGAAGACACCCCAAAGGCGTTAATGGGCCATTAGCAGAAGACACTCCAAAGGCCATTAGCAGAAAAGGCAGGGGGCTTGGGAAAACACTAGCCCACCTGGTTTCAACAGTTCATGAAGATGGTGATAGAATAAATACTTTGTGTACATCCTACACTGCAACCCAGGACAACAACACAACTTCACCTCACTGGATGTTGGTTTTAGCACAGACCCACGGAGAAGGACAGGCACAAACAGCCCCTTCCTGCAGAGAGTAAAAATCCTGGACAGGGAGCAGGACCTTGGAAAAGGGGACTAAAGGGACAGCAGGGAGTTGGAAAAGTGACACCAGCTGTGTCCCTTCAGAGTGTCACATTAAACATGGGGACATGGCCACCCCTGTCCATCCCTACTCCAAGGAGGACACAGCTCCTTGCTTTCCTCCTCCCTCACACGTGGAGGAACCTGGACAAGCAAAGAAATAAACCCCACACTCATTTAACAGTGTAAAACCAATCTGGGCTGCCAGAGGCGCCTGCTAATTAGCTTAACGAGATTTCTTGGAATGAGAAAAATATTACTTATTTCATTAGCTGCATGACAATTGTGTTTGGGAATGAATCAAGAGATGAATCTGAGAATTAAGAGGTAAAAAAAATTTTAAAAAAAAATCACCACCGCCAGAAAAATGTTTTAAACCAGCAGCCAGGTTAGGTTTCAAATCCAGGAATATTGTGGGGAAGAGATGACATGGAGCACCTGGAATGGGATTTTTCACTTCCATGACAAATGTGGAGAGCTTGTCCCCCATGTCCCTGGGGCTCCCAACACCAAGGATTTCTGCTGTCAGAGCTGGACCCTGAGCTCAGCCAGGGTAACCCAAAATGTGGGGCCCTGGGAGCAGCTGGAGTAGAATTCCTGGGATTTTCAGCAGCACTGGTGAGCCCAGAGCTGAGCACACGCCTTGGGCAGGGCTGTCCCAACAGAGCCCCTGCAACCTGAGATTCAGAGGGGTGTCCTGGAGGTCAGCCCCCTCCAGGGGTGGAATTGTGGAGATGGGATCATTTTTTGGACACTGCAGAGCAGCAGGAGCTGCCAGGTTCGGGATGCAGGTGGTGGGTCAGCAGAATGTGGTGAATAATGGGGAAATGGCTCCATGAATACTGGGCCTATTGGATGAATAATCCCTTGGCAAATAATCCCTTGGCAAATAATCTGGGATATGCTGGAGCTGTCAGCAAGGGCTGAGTGCTACCTGTGTGTGCTGGGGAAGGGCTGAGGAGTCTGCAGCTCCAGATCCAGGCTCTGCTCAACAAAACCTAACAAAGCCCAGATGGTTCGTGAATGGAAAAGGTTTTCATCCTGTGGGGAAAAAATGCAAACGTGGAATCGATGGTTCTGCCAAGATGGGGGTGGGAAAGGGAGTGAAAATCAACCCAATAGTCTGAGCAATGCAAACAGGCAAGGTCAGGAGCAGTTCTGGGATTAGGCAGAAGGTGCAGAACCTCAGCAGAACTCCGAGCCTCCCTGCAACTCCAAAAGCAGGGGACCAGGGATGATCTGTCCTTCTGTGCCACTCCTGTCCCCGTGTGCCACAACTGTCCCTGTGTGCCACAACTGTCCCACTGTGCCACTCCTGTCCCACTCCTGTCCCTCTGTGTCACTCCTGCTCCCTGTGTGCCACAATTGTCCCTGTGTGCCACTCCTGTCCCTCTGTTTCACTCCCATCTCTCTGTTGGTTTTTTAAACCTTCCCCAGATTGCTCTGAGCTGCCTCTCAGGCTGAGGAAATGTTTATTCTGCCTGGGACCAGAGGAGGCAGGATCTGTGCTGGAGCCCAGGCATCTCTACTGTGGTGATGAGCTCCTCAAATGTTTGGGGGGTGGTCAAACTGGTTTCCAGGCCAAAATTAAAGCCAAATTCTGTTTTGTTTTGGGTTTTTTTTTCTTTGTTTTTTAACCAGGCAGAGCTTAGAGAATGGAGGGAGCCCTGCCTGGTGTAACAGCACAGCTCAGTCTGGGAGTGACAACAGGGGCCATGAGCTGATTTCTGTCCCCATCTCTCCCCTCAACCAAAACCTTCTGCCAGGTTGATTTTCATTCTGAATTTTCCTTTCTGGATGTGTCTCCAGCACAACCCTGAGCTCCTGAGCCAGGGCTCTGCAGGATCCCACAGCTGGAACACAGGAGCCAGGGGAAGATTCCAGATGTCCTGGACTACAGTACCCCCAGTTCTGCTGAGTCTCTGTGCTCTGATGGTTCCATTCCTGTGCTCCTGAGCAGACAGGAATGAGTCCCCCCCTCTGCATCTCCAATGAGCGGCTCTGGGTAATGTACATTTGGAAATTGAGAGCCAGCAGCTGCATGGTTTCTTTGGTCCCCCGAGCTCCCAGCTTGGTTAATAAACTTGTATTTTTGTGAGCAGCACAGCCAATTGTGAAGGTGAGCTTAAAGGGAAAACTGCCTGTGAGCAAAAGTGATTAAATATCAGGAAATACGAAGCACCCTGAGACCCAAATGGCAGAGTCACCCAATGAAAAATCCACAAAGAGATTTTAATTAGAATTTATTACAACAGGCAAAAATAAACATCTAAAAAGTCAAGATTAAATCCTTCAATTAATACAGAACTTCACAGAGAGAGAGAGAGAGGACTCTTCCTCCTTTCAGCATCAGCACAATCCCTTGTCTGAAGGCCCCTGGAAACAGAAAGACAAAGAAAAAAGGGTCGATGCAGCAGATTTAACATCCAGGTGTTACCAAATATCCTCACCCCACCAAGGTGGCCTGGTGTCCACCAGCTCCCAGTTTCACTTCAGCAAAGCATTTTCAGTGCACCTGGTCCAGTTAACAGCACATCCACGTCCTGTGTCCCATCCATGTCCTACATCCCATCCATGTCCTGCATCCCTATTTTCTGATGTCCATCACTGATGGCCACTTTACCACAGGAAATTTTTGCTCCCCCTGCGCCCAAAGCCTTCACTGAGGGCTTCCCTTCTGCCAAATTAGGTACAATAAACTCTCTCCTTTCCATGTAAGAAACGTTTCCTTTGCCCCTAGCACCGTTCTGAGTGCAGCAGTGTGATCCCAAACCCTTCTGCAGACAGGGAGGAATCCTTCCAGGAGGCCCTTTGATGTCAGCTCCAGTCCAGAACAGCTTGGCCCTACCCTGGGACTGCTCCTGGTGTGCTGCTTGCCGGGGTAAGTGAACAAGGTGTTAACAAGGTGTTAACAAGGTGTTAACAAGGGCAACCAGCCCCGAGATGAAAGGCAGCAAGTGCAAGGCAGTTTCCAGAGACAGGAGCTGGTTTAGGCCAGAGTATTCAGTGTTCCCAGCCCAGCCCAGCCCAGCCCAGGGCAGGGCAGGCAGCTCTCCTGGGCGCTGAAGATCAGCTCCGTTTGCATACAGATGTACATGACCATGTCAGCCTTCTGTCAGGCTTTTAAAATTCTCTGCAAATCCATTTCCCACACTCCAGGTCTCTGCCAGCCTTCTCCTTGCTGCAGCGTCACCTCTCCCCTGGGCCAGAGCAGGAGGGATTCTACTGCTGGTGGCATCTGGTGGCTTCCAGAAGAATTGGGTCGTGTTTGAGTCAGCTCACCAAGGTCAGGAGCAGGCAGGGTTTTCTCCTGGTGAGAAACTCTCCGTGGCATTGGAGAGGCTGATTCCAATCTGGGCACCATAGAAGAATTGTCTGCAACGTTTCCCAAGTCCTTTATTTTGCTGGGAAGCAGTGAAATAGATTTTCAAGCAATCCCTCCTCTCACCCGCTGATTCTTTGCTGGTAACATGTATTTAATTCCAGAGCAGCGTGTTCCCAGAGTGTCTGGAAGGTAAATGAGAAACTTTTGCTATTCAGAAGGGAAAAATAAAATGTCTTTCACAGCTGCTGCCTATTCTTACGATTGTTGCTGCTCCAAACAAGTTTGCCTGCAATGTGAAATAAATGTCCTCATTTATAATCCTTGGAAATCACAAAAGAAGCAGGTGAAGGCTTCCTAGGAAAGAGAGTGCAGGAATGGGAGGAACAGCAATTACTGAGAGCAGGGACTGAGATGCTTTGGGATGATTTTGTACTGGGAAAGTGGAAATGGCCATGACAGGAACATCTCAGAAAGGGCAGGACCCTGGAGGTTCCCTCCTGACCCCATCCAAAGGGTGCCAGCAGGGATGGAGGAAGGGCAGGGCTCTGAAAGATCATTTTTGGATCTATTGTTTCAAAGGGGAAACATCAGCATTAAAAACTGGGATGAAAAATCACACTTAACTTTCGAGTCCCTCCCAACCCAGCCCATTCCATGACTGTGACACCAAAGGCAGAACTGCTGAGCACAGGGGAGGTTTGGGATGATCCCAGTGGGGTGTCAGCACGTCCCTGCTTTTCCCAGGAATGCTCCAAAGGGCTCCAAAGTGCCCACAGGGACACCACCCAGTCACTGCAGCTGGTGCTGTAATTGCAGCAAGATCTGTGGCAATTCCTGCCCAAACCTTCCCCCCATTCTCCTGTGAACGGAGCATTTTTAATTAACACACAATTTCAAAGGCTGCAAAGCTTCCTAAATCAATGCAAATTCTGTGTTTGTACAGGAGGAGGAGGAGGGGGATTTCAGAGCCCACTCTGTGAGGAATGAATGTCATCTCATGGCTGGCTCAGTGCACAGCTGTCTGCTCAGGGATGGATTTCTGGCCATCAAACATTGCCTTTGATGCTGTCAGACAGCTTTGCTGTGTTTGATCCTGATTACCCTGAGCATCCCACCATGGGCTGAGGTGGAATTAGATGGGAAAGGATCCCAGCAATTTATTCCACACAGCAATTGTCCCGTGAAGTGTTTCTGTGGGGGAAGTCACAGCTCAGCCGGATTTCAGTCCACAAACATTGGTGTTTCTGGTGGGTTCTGAGACTTTCCCCTTGAATCCCTAACTCTGGGCCTGCTCCAGGTGCCCCTGCCTGTCAGAGTGGAGCAACTGCATCTCCAGAAATCCCTAAAATGAGCAGAGGAAGAGCAGATTCTCTGCTAAAATGCAGCGAGAGATCCAGCACAGAACCAGGTGAGCATTCATTGCACTGTCCACAGACAGAAGGAAAATCATTTGGATTGCTCTTCCTCCTTTTTTTTTATTCTCCTTCTTCTCCTCTTCTAAAGGAAGTTAAGAAAGAACAGTTCAGACCTAAACCACCAAAGCCTGAGCTCCATGAAGTGATGGCACTGGAATCCTCCTGGTGCTCCGAGCTGGAACATCCTGCACCCACCTCTGGGCTGGGGGCACTGCAGGTCCCTGCACCCTTTTCAGGAGCAGAATTCCAGCTTCATCTCCTCCCCTGAGCCAGGCTGGGCGTGGGACATGGAACAAACCTTGCTGACACCACAGAATGGTGGAATTGTTGAGGTTGGAATGGAATTTCAGGATTGTCAAGCCAAACCATCCACTCACCACCTCTAACCTGCATCCTCAAGTTGTTTTTTTAACACTTCCAGGGATGGTGACTCCAGCAGTGCCCTGGGCAGCCCATTCCAATGCCTGACATCCTTCACCATGCAGGAACTTCCCCTCAAATCCAATCTAAACCTTCCCTCACTCAACATGAGGCCATTTCATCTCACTGGGAGAAGAGACTGGCACTCCCTCAGTGCAACTCCTGTCTGGGACCTGTGGAGCCACATCCAAGGCAGGAGGTCAGGGAGGGATGAAGGGGCTGCAGTCACCTCAGGTGTGCCCCAGAGCCAGAGGCACCTCGGGGATGGAGCTGGACAGGTGGGAGGCTCCAGGCAATGAATTATGGGCTTAAATAATGAATTATGCTCCAGGAAAGTCCAGAGGGCTGGTGTTTGAGGGGTTTCTTGGCTTGTTCTGAGAGGAAGCTCATGGAAAAGGCACAAGGTGGGATTGTTGGGGTGTCCTGAGCTGGAGCTGGACTCAAGGTCCTTTTGTGGGTCCCTTCTGACTAGGGATATTCCACTGGGGATATTCCACAATTCCATAAAAAGGATCTCTGGGTGTCTCCAGCCCATTCTTCCTCTCAGAGCAGGACAATCTTCAACAGCAAATCAGGTCCTCCATGGACCCCAAAACTTCCAAGGACTGGCACACACCTTCCCTAGCTGTCCTGCTGCAGGGAAGATTTTCCTTATTGAAAAGAGGGAAGGCAGAGAAACATTGGTGTGAAGAGGCTTCCCTGCTTTAACACTGGTTAAAGCAGTGGATGAAACCCACTCCAGCCAGATCCAGCTGTTCCTCACAGCCGGGACCATAAAATCTCACTTGATTTTTTCAGTGTGTCCCAGTCAGACCTTGCCCAAAATTTAGGAATATGCAGTTCCCTAAGCAGTTCTGGGTGTTTGGAACTGCACAAAATCAGCATTGAAGATACTTAATTTTTCTCATCCCCAATTCTCCATGAAAGGGAAAATACAGAAAGCAAAGTTCTCCTCATCAGTCTCAGATGAAGGAATGTTATCCATTAAAAGTCTCAGATTTAATGAGCCCTCTTTGTCTGCACCTCTCTGGCTCATCACAATATTGTCGTTTATATTTATGAGATTAGAGAGAGATCTAACATGTTATGAACTTCCCAAATCCTCAGATTAAAAAAAAAAAAAAAAAAAAAAAAAAAGGCAGAGCCTTTTATTTTGAGTTTATGAACAAAAACAAACCAAGCCAAATATTGAGGTGGGGGCAAGAAGAGTGAGTCCTGGTGGGCAGAGAAAAGTGGGAAAGCACAAGAATTTCATTCTGGCCTCAATTTGGGAATGTCTTTCAGGAGGCCAGGTTATCAGTGCCAGGCAGACTGCTGGGATTAAATGGAGTGATCTCCCTGGGACAAAGCCCAGCTGCTGGCCTCCTGTGCTGAACAGGCCATGGATGAACATTCCTCCTAATTGGATGATTTTCCCCCTGCCTGATGTGTCACCAGGAACTCCTGGCCTGCTTCTTTACCAAGGAAACTTCCCATGCCTGTCACACTCTGCTTTGCTTCTTCCTGCTAATCCTTTGGCCTTTTTCCAGGTTTTTTGGTCAAAAATATTGGAAAAGCCTAACAGCTGATGTCATGGATAACTCAGAGCCAGGCTTGTACAAAGGACAGTAGCCCTGAAGGTCCCAGCCTTGATTTCCTCACTCGTTCATCCACCAAAATCTACCAAACCATCCTCTGTGTCTTTGGCCAAAAGCATCTCCTGAAATCCCAGATCTTGGAGATCCAAAGTCTGGAGTGCAATCTCCACGGACTGCCCAGCAGCCATTCCTGGGGAGCCTGAGGCAGCTGAGGGTCCCCATGCCTGTGACAGGCTTTCCACATCAGGACCTGGGACATTTGAAGGGTTCTGAAGGGCTGGAGGCCACAGGATGGAGGGAGGAGACAAATTCTGGATTCTGGAGCTGGTTGAAATTTCACCATTTACAGAAGTGTTCTGCCAGGCCTGGATCTCATTCATCCTTTGCCTTCTGTGGGTGCAGCAGCCACAATTCCACTCCAGACCTGCAGCTCCTTCTCCTTAGCCCAGCCAACCCCTTCCTGACCCCAGCAGTGACAAGGACATCTCCACCATCCTCCTCCCAGGCTCTCCCCATCCTTCAGTCCCTGCTCACAGCCCTCTGGATCAGTGACCACTTTGGATCAGTGCTGGAAAAGCACTGGCTCCATTTCTTGGGTCAGAACCTGTGGAAATCAGCATCTTCCACAATCATGGCTTGAAAACTTGGATCCTACCAGGCCTGGATCTCATTCATATTTTGTCTTCTGCAGGTGCAGCAGCCACAGTTCCCCTCCAGACAAGCGGGTCCTTCTCCTGGGCCCAGCCAGTCCCTTCCTGACCCTAGCAGTGCCAAGGACATCTCCACCATCCTCCTCCCAGGCTCTGCCCATCCTGCAATCCCTGTTCACAGCACTCTGGACCAGCCTGGAAAAGCACTGGCTCCGTTTCTGGGTCAGAACTGTGGAAATCAGCATCTTCCACAGCCATGGCTTTGAAAGCTCAGCTCCAGCTGGGAGGGGAGTGACCTTTGCAGAGCAGAAAGATAATTTCTGAAGCTGCCAGGAGAGCATTTTGTTCTTGCATTGCTGAGCTCTCTCACAGGGGGCTCTGGGCTGACTTTTCCCCTTCCCCTACTTTAATTATTTTCCTTGCCTTGAAATGACAGCCAGACTTGGAAGAGAAAATAAAAAAAAAAAAAAAAAAAAAGAACCTTTTTTTAGGCAAAGTATGAAAGAAAATGCAGTGAAGTGGTGCAGAGCAGGCCTGGCCCGTGTGACCAGACCCTCCTGAGGTTCTCCAGCCCTTCCTGGAGGGGCATGGAAGGGAACAAGGAGCCTCTGTGTGACTGGGAATATTCCTTCTGTCCATCTCTATGGACGATGCTGTCCTCACCTGCAGTGGCTCCACAGGACACGTCACCCTGCCACACTGACAACTTTATTTTGCTCCCACTCCGAGATGATTTGCAGCCAAAAAAAAAAGATAAATAAATAAAAAAGAAGTTAAGATGCAAAAGCAAGAAAATCGTGTCAATGGTATTTGGCTGTGGCCCAAGCCCAAGAACACAGCAGGCGTGGGAGTTCCCTGGGATGTTTTTGCTTGATGAACACCCACTCGAAATGGCTGAGGAATTTCAATATTTGGACAGATGGCTGGGTTCCCAATGCCGAGTTTAAAATACATATGGAAGCTCTTCAGAAATATCAGTCCCTTCCTTTGCTGGGAGTTATTTCTTGGAAGAAAATATTATTTTTTTGTTGTTTGAATGACCACAGTTGGAAACCTCTTCCCATCATTGACTGCACTGGACCTGGGATCATTTCCTTACTTGTGTCCCCTCCAGGATGTTGAGAAGAGCTGTCCTTGGGATCATTTCCTTTAAAACAGGCTGGAATTTGTCTGCAATCAAAGAGATCTCTGGTATCACCAGGTAAAAACCTCTGAAAGGCCCATTTCCACAAAAACCTATCCAAATTCTTATTTTCCCATAAATCCTATCCAAACTCTCCACCTGGCTGCACTTGCAAGGCAAGGAAGAAAATGGTGCCATTACAAAGGGGTTGAAATGATAAAAAGGGAGGTAAAAAAATATTCTGGTATAAAAAGAAATGCATGAACATTTAACCCTCCTCCCAGTCTGTGCCATTCTTCTGAAAGCAGGTAAGAACAATAAAACAAAGAGGAAAAGAAACTTTTTAGGTTAAATCTGTTATTTCATTATTAAGAGGCTGAGCAAACCCCCTAACCTGTGCAAATCAGATCAGGCCCTGGGAGTTTCTCACCCTGCATGGCTCAGTCTCATTGATGGAATCGCTATTCTTTGTCCCGTTTGGGTTTTTTTCTGGAGTTTTTGTTTGGTTGGTTGGTTTGGTTTTGTTTGTTTGTTTTTTAAAGTCCTCTCATATATTTGAACTGCCAAAATAAAACTGGGAGATGTCCTATAAATCAGAGAGCAAAATGAGCTTCAACAGAATGCACTTAATCAGAGAATCACAGAATGGTTTGGATTGGAAAGTACTTAAACCCCACCCAGTGCCACCCCTGCCATGGCAGGGACACCCTCCACTGTCCCAGGCTGCTCCAGCCTGGCCTTGGACACTGCCAGGGATCCAGGGGCAGCCACAGCTTCCCTGGGCACCCTGAGCCTCACCACCCTCGCAGGGAAGAATTCCTGCCCCATAGCCCATCCATCCCTGCCCTGTGTCAGCCTGAAGCCATTTCCTGTGTCCTGTCCCCCCATCCCTTGTCAATTGTCTCTCCCCATCTTTCCTGCAGCTCCTTTCAGGTCCTGGAAGATCACACAGAGCTCACCCCAAAGCTTCTCCTTTCCAGGTGAACAACCCCAGCTGTGCAGCCTTTTCTCCCAGCAGAGCTGCTCTATCCCTGAGATCATCCTGGGGCCTCCTCTGGGCTCTCTGCAGCAGCTCCAGGTGCTGCCTGTGCTGCTCTAGGGCAGCTCTGCAGGTGGGGTCTCACCTGAGCCCAGGGGCAGGATCCCCCTCCTCTCCCTGCTGCCCCCCCTGGGGCTCAGCCCAGGGAGGGGGCTCAGGGCTGGGGCAGGTCCAGCTCTCACAGCACCCACAAGGTGCTGCTCCACCTTCTGCCAGCCTGGAGGGAGCCTGGGGGTTGTCCCCTACCCAGGTACAGCCCTTTAATGTGGCTGTTGGCAGGATCAAACCTCGGGCAGATCCTACAGATCCTATATATCTCATAGATTCCATGGATCCTATAGAGCAGATGGAGCCCTGGAGCCAGCCCTCCCTCCCTCCCTCTCAAGCAGAGTGGGACACTCACAAATCACCCGTGGCAGACAGAATCTCGCTGAGGATGAAGATATTTGCTCTGTTAGCATGGAAAACATGCACTCCAAGTCTTGTTGAAGTGTAAACTGCCTGCAAGCTCTTTTTTTCCCAAGGAATGTATTTATTCAATCCCTCTTTGATCATCCAGGGATGGAAGCCTCAGCTATGTCTGTGCACGTAAAAACAACTTTTTTTTTTTTTGTTGCAGAGGCCCAAGCAGGTTGGTTTAGTGACAGTGATTTATGGAGAGCTCCCTTTTTGGAGGCTATAATGTTAATTAATTATTTCTGGAGGACTTGGATAAAAAGCATATTTACTCCTGCCACAGTCAAGCGCTCAATATTTTGTGCATTCCCCAAATCCTTCCCATGGATGTCCACAGAACAATGGCCCAGCAAACGAGGCAGCTGTAGGAGGAGATCAGACACAATCCTGAAAATAGTCAATTATTTAGATTAATTAATGAGTAATGCCTCTGCATGCATTTTGCATGTCATTTGAATATTCCGAAGCCAGAGCTTTCAGCTGTTACTGTGCCTCTGGCAGAGCCACATTCCTTGCAGCAATCACAGGGAATGCTGCTCTACAGAAACTTCAGGATTTCTGTGTGCCAGGAGTCCTTGGGAAACCCAGCAGCATCTCTGAGGAGCAGCAGAGTCGGGTGTTTAAACTGGTTCCAGGGCAGAAAAAGCTCTGTAGGTATCTCAGTGAGCAGGGAGGTATCCCTGGGGATTGGTTCTGTAAATGTCTGGAACCTGCATTCAGATCCTTTTCTGTATTCAGGCACCTCCCTGCCACAAAATTACCAGGGATTATGTGCTTTTAAAAATCCTACTGGGTGCTTATTTGCATTTTTATGTGCCTGGCTGCATTAAAAAAAAAAAAAAAAAAAAAAAAAAAAAAAAAAAAAAAAAGCATTTCTGGCAGCCAAGTCTAAGGGAATCCAAGGGGAATCCCCTGGTCTCTGCTCACTCCAGGACTGGAGACAGATCCATGTGTTCAGTGACATTTTGCTGCTCATTTCTGCCCTGTGCAGCCTTGTCCAGAGTCCCAGCATGGTCTGAGTTGGGACAGAGCCCAGTGCCACCCCTGCCATGGGCAGGGACACCTTCCACTGTCCCTGGCTGCTCCAAGCCCCATCCACGTTTATTATTTATGAATTATTACTTATTACTTGTTTATTATTTATATTTTTCTTATTATTTATGTTTTTTTTATTATTTCTTATTTATTTACAGACTCAAGAGTCATGAGCTCTAACCAGCAAGGTGAAAAATGCCTCTGTCTGTAACTCTTTCCAAGGTCTTTCAAGCATAATTTGTCCAATAACGAGATGACACCTCTATTATACTTTTGACCCAACAATGACAATACAAGGTCCGCAATCCTGACCTTTTTCACCCAATTGAATAAAAACCACCCAAAACCTTGAAGAAGATGTTGGGAAAGATTAATCAGGGAAATCTTATAAATATGATTGCTTAGGAAAAGATTCTGAAAATATGAAACCTGTAATCGAAATAGAAATGGAAGCTTACTTTGAGTTGTAGGATACCGAGTCTTAGTTACTATATAACCTAAAGACAATAGCCTAGCCAGCTGAAGGAGAATCCCTTTTGATTGAACAATACCTTTATGCTGGCTAAGGGATCCAAAGGTCAATGTAGCAAAACAGAAAAGTCTAAAGAGTAGTTTTTAGAGTTTAAAATATAACACATGGTAATGTAGTAGTTCTTACAGGCTGTATGTAGATTCTATAGCATTTTGTGTCTTGTATTGGTTGGTCACTGTAAATTAGAATATTCATCACAAAAGGAGATATAATGTATTGTAACCAGGACCTCGAGCTGTTCGCTCTCTTCTCTCTCTCTCTTGGCTTTCCCTCGCTCTTCTCTTGCTCTCTTGTCTCTCCTCTTCGCTCTCTCTCTGGACCTCGCTCTCCTTTCCCTGCTCTTACCTCTGCTCTCTTCCCCCTGCACTCTGACCCCTGCCACGTTGCTCTAGCTCTCTCCCCTCTTCTTGCCAGCTTACCCTCTTGCTCTCTCTCGCTCTCTCTCTGGGACTTCCCTTCAGCTGAGGCTTGTGGCTGAAGGGAAGGCCCTTTCTACCCACAACCCTTGCAATAAAACCACATATTCTAGAATATCTCAGGTTTGCAGAGTACCTTGTCCCTGTAAGTCACAGATGCCTCTATAGAAGAAGGAAGACGAAGGTGAAGAAAGAACAACCAACCTCCACCTTAAAGTCTCCATCTTGGCCCATATATATTACTATACACTCTGAAATGCAAGTTTTCAGACTTCCAACATGGGACACTGCCAGGGATCCAGGACCTCCCCAGCCCCACAGGTTGCCACTGTCCCCTGCTCATCCCAGCTCTCTGCAGCCACTCCAGGGATTCCCCTCGCTCTCTCTCTTCCAGAGAGTCCATTGGGATCAAGACCTGGGGCTGATTTTCAGCCAAACCATTCCTCCCCCTGCAGACAGAAAACCTGTGGAGGTGGTGCCCGGCAGAACAGAAATTCCAGGAATGCTCCTGTGAGGTCCAGAGCTGTTCCTGGAGGGGAATTCCCAGCAAATGGGCCCCAAGGCTAGATCCCCAGGGATGCAGAGGTGGGAGACAAACCTGGGAGCTACTCTTGGCTCCTCCCTGAGAGCTGTCACACCTTCAGCTGCTCCAAAGAGTCACCTTCCAGAGGAAGTGTCTCTTTCCAGAGGAAGTGTCTCTTTCCAGAGGAAAAAGCTCCTTGGGAATGGTCTCTGGTCCATGCTGAGCCTCGAGCACTGTGCAGGAGACTCGAGGTCAGCACAGCTCAAACCACTCTATGGAGTGTGTGAGGAGCAGTGTGATGATAATCAGTGTGAGAATGATCCATTCCCAGACAACTCCCTGGCTTTAGTGAGCTCCTTGCTCTGGATTCAGGCTGAAATTCCCCAGACCAGGCTGTTGGTTTTGGGTTTTTTCCCCATCCAAGCCTGCAGAGCAGCCCAGAGAGCCAGGAAGGGAGAGAGGCTCCTCCAGGCTCCCTGCTTAGAGTCACGAAATTGTCACGGGTTGGAAAACACTTCTCATCCTTCAGCAAGGCCAACTGTCACCCCAGCACTCCCAACAAAGCAATTCCTTCCCTCTGCCTCACAAAGACAGAGGAGGGAAACATGCCAGGAGATGTGGGAAGACTCCTTATGCCAAGGCAGCCCTCAGCTCTCAGAATTCTCCTTTGCAAGGGGACCAAAAAGAAAAAAATAAAATACTTCTGCTTAGAAATGACTAAGAAAGAAAATGGAACCTGCAGGAACCCAGCCCTGCAAAGGCTGAGGGAGCAGAGAGAGCAGGACAAGGCTGTGGGAATATCCTTCAGGAGCAAAACACAAAGCTGAACATCAAGGTGTCCTGGCTTCATCCACAGGAGCTGAGACAGAGAAGGTGGCACAACACCCCAGCCCCTCAGGGACACCTGGGAGAGTCTGGAGAGCCTCTGCAAGCCACTGCTGGAGGAGATTGGGGATATTTGAGGTAGATTTGGGATATTTGGGGGAGATTTGGGATGTTTGTGGTAGATTTGGGATATTTGAGGTTGACTTGGAATATTTGAGGTTGACTTGGTATATTTGTAGAAGATTTGTGATATTTGCAGTAGGTTTGGGATATTTTTGGACGATTTTGGATATTTGCAGTAGGTTTGGGATATTTTTAGATGATTTGGGATATTTGCAGTAGATTTGGGATCGCCCAATGTCCTGGGTTGCAGTGTAGGATGTACACAAAGTATTTATTCTATCACCATCTTCATGAACTGTTGAAACCAGGTGGGCTAGTGTTTTCCCAAGCCCCCTGCCTTTTCTGCTAATGGCCCATTAACGCCTTTGGGGTGTTTTCTGCTAATGACTTTTGGGGTGTCTCCTGCTAATGGCCCATGAGTCATAGGTAACTCCCTCCAGGGGTTATCTCTGTTAATGGGCCATCAAGGACCCATTTCACACTTCTCATGCTATTGTGAGATGCTCTGCCCAGGGGGAGGAGCCAAGCATTCTCACCTGGATATAAGCTGGGATTTGAGACAGTGCAATGGGCACTTACCCACTGGATTCCCAGAGGAGCAGAGCTCCCAGACCTTTCTACAGGATCACTGCTTCAGAAAGAGCACTTCACCTGGACTGCTTCCACCATCCTGCTCAGGTTGTATTCTGACCCTGTCAGTGATTCTTTGTGTTATTGCATTTATTTTATTTTACTTTTACCTTTTTACCTTTCTTCTCATTAAATTATATCTCTAACTTGGAGCCTCTCACTCGTTTTGCTTTCAAACCACAACACCCAAGGCCCACCCAAGCACTGGGCTGGTCACTGCACCAATTGGGCTAGGGAGATCTTCCAAGCTCAGGTGTTCTCAGGAGAGCCTTTCCCTGGAAAAAGCCAAAACTGATGGAGAAAACAATTAATAAATAGTTTAATAGCCTTGCCCCGATTAGTTTGGATTTTTACCTCCTTGGATTCACCTGATGCAAACAGAGGCTTAAAACTCCATTCAAAGCCAGTGTGTAATTTTAAGAAACCCCTCCATTAAGTGCAATTAATTGGAACAAAGAGAAACAACCCACCAGGTCTCCCTTGATGACCTGAGACATAAATTGCTATAAATGAGAGCTGAGAGAAGAGGAAAAGGCTGATAAGTTGAAAGAATATTCCTGCACTGAGGCAGCCACATCCGTGTGAAAGCGCCACCTCAAGGAGACACCTTTCAAGCTACAAAAAAGTTAAATTTTGAAGTCAAATCCCCTGATAAATAAAATATTCCTGAACTCTGCATGACAGCAGGAAGAGCTGGGGATTAGCACAGCCTGAAATGAAAAGCCAGCCCACGTGTGGGTGTGGAAAGGAGGCTGTGCTTGGCACATCTTGGGGATCCTGGAAAGGCTCAGAGAGAAAAGGAAAGGCTGAGAAAGTCTGAGGAAATCTTGAGCTGGACACGCCTGAGATGCTGGATTCAGCATCTGTCGGATATATGGGTGTGGGAAATGGGTTTGTATAGTGTAGCCCTGGTTCATGCCTGAAATGTTTTGGTTTTCTGAAATTCTCTTCCCAGGGACTTTTCTGTAAACAAGAGAAATGTTTTTGTAACTTAAAATTCTTTTCCTCGAAGGGACTTCTTCTTGATGTCCCTCTGGTCTGACCAATGTTACTGAAGAAGTTTGTCTTTGTGTTACCAATCAAATTGGTCTGTGTACAATAGTATAAAAGGGAGAGACATCCCAAAAATAAAGGAGTCATTTTCAGCCTTCTGAAGTCAGTCTGTGTCACTGTGGTGTAAAACAGTGTCAGTAGAGAATTCTCAAAGCCTGACAGGAGGCTCATATAGTGTGGATCTGTGTGTAAACTCTGAGATAGAAAATACTGACTTAGAAAGGCCATGGGATAGGACAGCCATTATTAGGAGAGAAATGGAACTGGAAACAAGTTTCAAGTGATGGCCTTAGAAAATAGTTTGGCTTCCGATTGTGATGGCATGAATTGTAACATCTGTATTGTCTCACCCTTCTCATGCATAGCAGCAGGACGTGTGACACAGTTTAATCAGCCATTGGTGTTAAAGTTAAAACAGTATGTGTGGCAGTAGATCATTGGCTAATTAACCTTTAAGAGACCTTGTAACCTGTGGTGTTGGGATGACTGGCCACAAACTCCTGGTGAATGCAGTGAAGATGTTCTCACCCTCCTTGAGACTGAGGCAATAAATCAGGTTTTAAGATGTCTCCTAGTGGTCGTATCTCTGTTAAAATCCCAATCCCTGCCTGCAGCAAAGCCAAGATTGGGGAAGCAGGAGAAGTCTGAAAGGCGATATGGAATTTTGTCAATCCCACAGGAAGAGAGGAATTAAATCCTGGCTTAGCCAGCACTTTTTGGGAATGTTCCATGCAACAGAGACAGTCAGGGGCCAAAACAGGTCAATAGGAATGGCTTCAAACTGACAGAGAACAGGTTTAGGTTGGATGTTGGGCAGGAATTGTTCCCTGGGAGGGTGGGCAGGGCCTGGCACAGGGTGCCCAGAGCAGCTGTGGCTGCCCCTGGATCCCTGGAAATGTCCAAGGCCAGGTTGGAGACTGGGGCTTGGAGCAGCCTGGGACAGTTGAAGGTGTCCCTGCCATAGCAGGGGTGGGAAAGGATGTGATTTAAGGTCCCTTTCAAACTCAAATCATTCTGGGACTCTGGGATTCAATACCAGCCTCAAAGATGCCTCAGGAAGGAAAGAATGAGCATTGCTTTCCTTGGGTTTTCATTTTGTTTTGCTCATAAACTTCACATTCCCAGAATTTCATTCTCATTATACACACCTGCTTCTACACCTGCTGATCCCTTCTGGTAACAGAGGCACCTCTCAGTTTATAAAAACGCCAGTTCAATACATGTCTGCAAAATATGATGGGACTGGAATTAAATCTCCTGTTTGTTTTGGTTCCCATTTCATTACCGAGCCACTCAGGAAAACCAAGCACATTTAGTTTATATATTTAGTGTCACCACACCTGCATTTACCTTCCTCCTTCCAAATGGGGTGTGAAAGAGAAATTTATTTATTTCCCAGCTGGATTCAGCTCTTTCTGATGGGTCCTGAGGCAGGAATTCAACATCTTCACCTGCTCTGTGAGGCAAGAGGAGGATGCAGTGCTGGGGTGGGGCTAACACTGCTCCAGGACGGGAGGTGTCACTGCCATGGCAGGACAGGGATGTGCTTTGTTTTCCAGCACAGTTATCTCTGGTGTCCCCTTGGACACAACAAACACATCAGGACAGAAAGAAGGAGGAGGCAATGGGAGGAGGGTGGAGGTTTAGATGATGCCAGGAGCAGGACAGACCAATCCTGGATATTTGGGCAGATTTGCACAGTTCCTTCCTCACACCTTCCACCTGTTCCCTCCTGCAGGAACACGGGAGTGTCCAATGGAGGTGGCACTTCCACAGACCTGCCCAAACATCCAGAACTGGGTTGTGTTTCCTCAGGCTGACACAATCCCTCCTTGCCATGACTCCAGGGCTGCTCAAACTCTCCTGTTCAGCAGAATTCCTAGGGAACTGCTCCAGGACTTGGGAGTGTTGCTATCGTTTAGGAACGGCAGCAGAAACGACACACAAACTTCTGATCTCCAGATGGGAGAGAGAAATGATCTTTATTTCTCACCACCCTTGTATAGACAGTTTCCAGAAAGAAACACCACTGGACACTCAGAACAACACCCCTTGATCATTTTTCCCAAGTAAATAACAGGTTAGAAAAGCATCAGCTGCCAACAGTTTTCACCTTAATGGTTTTCCACCTTCCAAGGATTGTTTTGATTCCTCCTCACAATTTCTCAGGCCAGTGTGAGAAAATTATGTGACTTGATTTCACACAGACTCAGACTCTGCTATTGCTGCCTGATCTTTCACTTTCAGTATCCACACTTGGAGAGATAAACTCACCTTCTCTCTCACTGCCTGGTTGTGGATAAGGCTGTGATGAGTCACTGAGATGCAGGGAGCTCCTGGGGGCTGGGAATCCATGGGAACAGCTCATCTCCAAGGGACCAAGCTCAGGTGTTGTACACAAAAAAGCAATTCCTTCTCCTCTGCTGACTCATTTCCCGGGGGGGGGGGGGCGGGGGGGGCAGCGGCACAAGGCCAGAAAAGCATTGTTAGGTCAGTCCCAAATTAATGATTTGTTTTCCCAGCTGACAATTGCTGTGAACACCTGGAGCTGCCAGAGGGGCCTGTCAGGCTGCCAAGGGCTGCAGGGGAACTCAGCCACTCCCCAATGCTCCTGTCAAACCCTGCCCAAAAGGAGCAGCTCGGGAATAATCAGACAGAGCTTCCTGCAAGAAACCAGCACAGACAGCTCCAGTTCCCCTGGATCTGCTCAGCGCTGCAGGAGACTCTGGATGCTGCTGCTGATTAGCCTTTCATTTGTGCCTGCTGTAATTAAGGACAAACGTGGGAAATTCCTAATGATCCTCAGGACCCAGAGGTGTGAGAATCTGGGTAGAGTGGAGGGCAAAAAACTCTGCCAGTGCCAGGGGAGTTGTAGCCTAGTTAAGGGACAGTCTAGGCTGATTCCTGCTGGGCAGAAAGGGGAGCTGCAGGTGCTGGAGGATGAATTAAGCTTTGGGTGTTGTGGGTTCTGAGGCAGGACCGCTCTCCTGCCTGGAATGAACCCACAAAATCCTGGAGCCCCACGCAGGGTTTGGTGTTCTCCTAGCAAAGAGGGTCATAGCTCTGAAATAGGATGGGCTGAACCCTTTCCCTCTAGAGCCTCCCTCAGGAATTCAAATTTAGGGGAGCTGGTTCCTCTCCTCTCCCCACACCGCCCTGGCCAGGAGGAATCCATCCCACAGCTCATCCACAGCCTTGGAGCAGGGGATGTGTTTGCCCCAGTGAGTTTTACAGATATTTTTTGTTTGTTTCTTTGTTTCTTTCTTTTTTTTTAAGCATTCAGCTCCCTGTAAGTAGTGTCTGTTGATTTCTCATGAATAATGATTAGTCTGTAACTCCAATCAGTCCTTAAGATCCTGCACCTCATCAGGAAGTTAATTACACTTAGTTAGCAATTGCAACAAAAGATGTGCTTCTTGTTGACTCTGCTCCAAATCCTCACTTCTTCTCCTGGCAGGCCTTGTCTCATCTCCCAGGGAAGCATCTCAGCCTCCATTTATTTACAAGGCTGTCTTTATTTCAAAGAAATTCTAAAGTGACCTGACAGGGAGAAATCTGAGGAAATTATGAGGGAGGCCTGGCTGATGGCAAGGAAACAAGCTGAGATTTCCAGTAATAAACATCAGCTGGAGCAAGGAGATGTCAGATCAGCTCGTTAGAGAGCAGGAAAGGCCTTCTCCCCTCCCAGCCTGGCTGCATCCCTCAGTTCCTCCAGGATTGGTGATGGAATTGCTTTTGATCCCCTGATTAGCACGGGGCAGGTTCCTGGGCCAGCTCCCTGCTCCCTCCTGGATCCCTCCTGGCCCCAGGAGCATCAACAACCTCTGCATCAGCTGCTCCAGGCCCTTTTCCAGCTCCTTTTCATGCCCTCAATGTGCCTGGAGGTCTCAGAGTACGGGGGACAAACCTTGGCCACCACCTCCATCCCTGCCATGTGTCACATTCATTTATTGTACAGAAATGTGTCACACTCATTCCTGAGGAGCTGCTGCCACTGTGCTCTCTCTCTCCAAGCCAATAGCTTAGAAGGAAAGGTTAATTTCAATCCTTTTTATTCCTGTTTATTTCTGTTTATTCCTGTTTATTCTGTGCCCTTTACAGGTTTGAATCACTGATACCCTGGAGAGGTGATTCCCTCCCTTGCCCTTTAGAGGTTTCTCACCAACATGACTCACATTTTTCCCAGCAAATCTGCATTTTTTGGCATTCCCAAGGGGCTGCTGACGTCCTACAGGTCTCTGTTCTCCTGTCTGGAATTCTGCTAAAGAGCTCTGAGGGTGATTTATAGCTACCAACACTCCTTAGTGGTTTTTCTCTTGATTATTCTGCACAGAATCTCCACCTTCAAGTAGTCCTGTGGCTTGTGTAGTTGTGGTTTCCAGCTCTTTGTGTTGCTAATGCTGATCTTTGTTTTATTTGCATCTCCTGTGCTTCCACAAGAAATGGTTCACCTTCACCTGCCCAGTGACAAAGAAGAGCCAGAGAAAAATCAGATGAAGCCTCCCTTGGTGCTCCTGAGCATTGGAGCTGTCACAGAGGGGCTTAAAAATGCCCTGGCACAGGGGAAGGGTGTGCTCTGAAATGTGTGGAATGCTCTTTTCCTTCAGGATTTTGATTTTCTATTTTATTTAGATATCAAATATTTCTTCATTTAGCTGTCAAAATATCTATATTTTGATATTTTGAGACCTGTTATCCTCACTACGGATCTCCAATTCTATTTGCTTTAAAGCCATCCAGCCTTTTCTGGGGTTGTCCCTAAATAAAACCTGGATTCAATGGCCTGCCTGTGCTTCTGATTTTGAGTGGAAAAGGAGAGGACGCGTTTTGCTGAAGGTTTTACAGCCCATCCCCTCCAGGATGGAGATTTGTGGCAAATTTTCATGACATGTATGGATAAAGTGGTCAGGAAAGCTGGGCTGGAAGCAGCAGATTCATGGCAGGGAAATCTGCATTGCAGGCCAGGAGCTGAGGATCCTCCGAGGACTTGAGATTTTGCTTACACAGGAGTTGTTAATGTGCCTTTAGGTGATTGCAGGGAAAAGCTGCAGGGAGAGGCCAAGCTGAGGAGCAATCCCTGTCCTGCTGGGGGGCTGGAATGCTGCAGGAGGGATATGGATGGAGAGGAGCCCGAGGCTGGGGGTCAGCAGAGCTGAGGTGGCTTTGCGGACCCCTCCCTGTCATTGTTGTAGCTTTGGGGGCACCTCCCTGTCCTCTGAGGTGGCTTTGGGGACACCTCCCTGTCCTCTGAGGTGGCTTTGGGGACACCTCCCTATCATTGAGGTGGCTTTGGGGTTCTCCATGTCCTGTGAGGTCACTTGTGAGGACACTCCATGTCCTTTGGGGCCACTTGCAGTGGCTTTGGTGCCTGTGTCACTGCTCAGCCTGTGCCTGGCTGTGCTGAGCACAGGGCAGAGCTGTCTGAGCCCTGACCACAGCTGTTCCTGAACCTTTTTTGTGCCTCCTGACCCTTGAGCTCCTTGGTGTGCTCTGGGAGTGTGAGCTGGCTCATGGCCCTGCACTCTGCTGTGCCTCTCCTCCCTCAGCCTTCCCCTCGCAGGGCACTGATCCCAACAGGATTTTTGGGAAGTGCCACCACCAAACCTCCTCAGGCCCCAGCCTGGTCCCAACCCCTGCATTCTCCTGCTCTTCCCAAAAACCCCTTTAGGGATTTTTTTTACCTGGGCCTGGATATGGAGCCCAACCCAGCTGTTCCTCCCTCCCAGCCTCCTCCTTCTGCTTGTTTATAAAAAAATCCTTCATGGCTTCCACATTCATTAGCAGTTTGCCATCTGCTGTCTTAATAAAGTAATAAATGAGTGTCATGGTGAGTTTCTTGACGGGCTTGAAAGCTTCATTTGCATAAGTATTTCCTTCCATCCATCCCTCCCTTGAAATTCTGCTCCCTTTCATCTGCAATGTGTCCTGGCTCTTTCTGTTCCTGGAGGTCTCTTCCAAAATGCTGCCAAAAAAAAATAATAATAATAAAAAAAAGAGCCATTTCAGGGTCCTAGATTGGTGTGTCCTCAATGACTTTGAGAGCAGAGCTGCAGATTTCAGAGCATTGTTCTTGATAAAGCAACAAGAGGCTTCTTCGCACCACACCTGCACCTTCCCAACCCTGGGGCTCAACCAGAGCAGAGTTTGCTTGGTTTCAAATAAAGCTTCGTTCGCTGGGTGCTGCTAATTTGAGGTCAGGTACATGAAAAAAAATCCCATTTTAGCTACTGTCAGTCCTTCCCCCGGGTGGGTTTATGGAGCAGGGAGGGGTGATGCAGACTCACAGCACTTCGGAGGAGTTCCAGGCATCGGCAGAGGGTTCAGGACTGTTCCCTGCTGATTTTCTCTCTGCTTATCCTTACTGATAATTCTCTCTGATTATTCCTCACTCGTGGCAAGAGTGGCTGTGGCTGTGGGTGGACTGCAGGGTTTAAATATTCAGCACCAGGCTCATGGCTGGGGATGGGCTGCAGGGTTTAAACACTCAGCACCAGGCTCATGGCTGGGGATGGGCTGCAGGGTTTAAACACTCAGCACCAGGCTCCTCCCACCTGCCCTGGGACAGAAATATGTTTTTGCAGACAGGTTTAGCCTCTGGTGTGTGAGGAAGCAACTGCAGCTTGAGAATCTTCCCAAAGTCAGGCTAAAGGAGCTGCTGCCCTCCCCACACTCCTATTTTTAAGGCTGTTTTCATGGAATTTCCTGAGCTGGAAGGGACCCACAAGGATCACCCAGTTCAGCTCCTGGCCTTGCACAGACCCCACAACAATCCCACCCTGGGCATCCCTGGGGTGGTGTCCAAAGGCCAAGTTAAAGGAGAGTGGGGAATGAATAATTAATTAATTAATTAAAATGTAAATATTATTTATTAATATATTAATTAATTATTACTAATATAAGCATATCCATAAATATAATTAATTGAAATGCTTAAATATAAAACTAATTAATTAATTAATAGTGGTTCTGTTTTGTTTCTGACACTTTCCTGTTCCAGACAGGCCTTCAGGCTTCTCTCAGGGAAGCACCCGGAGAGTTTCCCCTTTTCCTTCTGCACATCCAACACCTGGCAAGGAAATTTGGGAACTGCCAGGATGGGGCACACACAGAGCAGGCAATTCCCTGACAGCAGCAGAGTGCTCGGACCCCCAGCTCATTCCCAGAGTCTCCAAAGCCAACATTTCCCTCCCCTGAGCATCCAGAGCACTGGATTAGAAATGCCAGCTCTGCTTTCCCATCCATTAAGTGCTGGGCTCTGGGAGAGCTGACAAATCACAGGGGCTCGCAGTGCACATGGGTTTCTGCTGCTTCTGCAAACTCCAGGAGGATAAACAAGGGCATTTTTCATCCACTTTAGGAGCGCTGAAAGCAACTTTTTGATTTTAATTTGAGCTGGGATTTTCCCCTGTAACACAACCTTTGACTCCTACAGCTCTGGTTCTGCCTGGAAGGGCTCTGGAAAGCTCCACTCAGAACACTCATCCCAGCACATTTTGAATTCCCAAATGTGCCAGGTTGAAAGGCGATGTGGTCAAGAGATAAATGTGCTTTGAAGACTCCCCTTTTTCAGGGTTTCAGGCAGTTGCACCTTCGGACCCACTCAGTTCCAAACCACCAGTCAGAGGCATCTCTTTATTAGTGCACGGATTGGAACTGGCAGGATTTAATAGAATTGACAGGATTTAATAGAATTCCCCATCACCTCGGGCAAGAACAACTCAGACATCTCAGATATTTGGAAACAATTAATACCCCTGACTGAGGACAGGCTGCTAAAAAGAACAGCTCACAGCAGGGCTGTCATATCTCACTGCAAGGAGCGCCCGTGCAGTCTCTCCTCACTCCAGAGGCACTGGCACAAGGATCCAGGCCCCAAATCAACCTGCAATCAACATTTCTTCTCTCTTTGGCTTGATCAAAGTGCCACAGGTTTTATCTGGCCTGCAGAGCTGGCCAGTGAGGCAAAACCTTGGAAGGAGGAAAGAGGTGGTAAAAGAGGTAAAATGATGAAGGCACAGCAAAAAATAGAATTCAGAGTTGTCTTTAGGGGGAGGAGTGGGATGTCCCTCTATTCCCAGAGTCATGGGATCTCCTGATGCAAAATGGACATAAAATGGTCACAAAATGGCCAAAATGGTCACAAAATGGACAAACGGTCACGAGTTTTATAAGTTTTGGGTCTTTTGCATATTGGGGTTTAATTGTCCAATTCCAGCTCCAGGTGATGAAGTCCCATCCTTCTTGTTTTCTCCCTTCAGAGCAAGGAGACAAAACAAATCCCTTTCCTGCTGCACACCAAGGACAACTGAGACAAGTTTTCAGGCCCAAAAGCGCAAACAAGGGTGGCTGGAGGGAGGAACAAGAAGGATGGGACTTCATCATCTGAAGCTGTAATTGGACAATTAAACCCCAAGATGCAAATGGACCAAAACTTATCAAAGTGTGACACCTGGTGACCATTTGTCCATTTTGTGACCATTTTGGGTCCACCTTGGGTGTAGCCCTGGCCAGGCTCTTGTCCTGCCCAAGGTGTGTCCTTAAAGGCCTTTTAATAAATACCTACTTTATTCTCTTAGCTCTGTCCAGTCTCTGTTCCAGCTCAACCTTCCCAAGGCATCAGGATGACCTTGGCCACAGGCACAGAGGTGCAGGAAAAAAAAAATCATTTTACATTTCAAGGCACGGATTTCCATCTCCTGAAGAAAGGCAGACTCACATCCTGCTGCAAATGGCTGACACACAGCTTCCAAGGGCTAATAAATTTCCCAAGAACTCATTTGTAAATCCAATAATTAGTTTATGAATAACAATTAATTAAAACTTGGATCTCCCCAGAAATGGAGCATGTCATGCTGTCCTGGGTTCTGATTGATCTTCCCACATGAATAGTGCCAAGGCCTGAGACACATCTATGGGAAAAAAATTAACTGGATTCTGGCACAAAAGCCATATTTTAGTAAAAATTGATTGAAGGGAAATGCAATTATTAATGATTGCCATGTGTAATTGCTGTGATTATGGGCTGCATTCTGGGGGAAGGACACATCATTCAGACAATTGGCACATCACAGAGCTCCATTTGTCACCAGCTCCCTCCAGGGGGGTCCTGCCAGGGCACCCTGTCCCAGCTCGTCCCCAGAGGGTCAGGATGGACTTTTGGGAAGGGAACTGAACATCCCAGCCTGGAGCTCCTGCTGGGAATGCCTGGTGCTGTCCTGGGCTGGGGTGGGCACAGAGATGGTGTCACTTGGGGACTGGGGTCACCCTGACCCAAATCACCTCAAAACATGGTCAGACTTTATTGGTCTTGTTTTAACAAGAAGTATAAGAAACCCAAAATTCTCAGGAGCAAAATCCTTCTGAAAGTGGCAAGAAATGCTCCAAAAATCTTCCCTCCCTCCCTCCCACTGAAGGAAAAACACTGAGCAGGAGGGCCAAGTTCTGAAAAGGAGACAACATTTCACTTCATGTCAATGGCAAATTTTAGTTGACTAAAAATAGTGTTTTTAAAGGGAGTCTTCATCCCACTTACAAAGAAGCAGCACCAGTCTTGTTTCAATGTGACATGTGCCATTTTGCTTCTGAATTTTTTTGGTGCAGCAGCTGAGGCAGAATATTCATTATTTCCCCAATCTCTATGCAACCAAGCGTTAGTTTAAAAAAATTAAATCTGAGCTAGACCAATACCTTTTGTCTGCTTTTCAGTAGCTGAGATAAACCTAGACCAACTTGCAGCTGTACTTGCTCTGCTTTTTAGTCTGCCACTGAATCTGCCTTTATTATTTTTGAGATGATTTCAAGCTGATTCTGCATTTCTTCCCATGTTTAAAAAGGAGATAATTTGGGTTCTTGATTAGTTTTTGTGTACAAAATTTTAAATTATTTTGAGTAAGTGAGGCAATTCCCAAAGAAACAAACAGTGGCAAGTGAGGAGTGGCTGTAGCAGCAGTCAGGCTTTTTTATCCCTGCTGCCTCCTGCAGTGCCCTGGCTCCTGGACAGCCCAAACAAGGCCCTGTGAGAGATGTTTGAGGTTGATCTCATCCCTTTGAGGTCCCTCCCTCTCAGGATATTCCATAATTCCATGATTCTCTGACCCAAAGCTCTCCAGACACTCAGGATTTGGCCTCTGTTACCAGGGCTATTCACAAGTTCCCTTTTTTTCCTCTGCAAACTCTTTTGTGGTCACTGTCCTCAGCCTTCTAAAACCTGAGAATTTTAAAACCTCACAAAAAGCTGAGAATTCCCATTAAGCTCCAGCTTAGAGGAATTTCATGTTCAGGGCAGAGCCCAGCACAGGGATGTGCTCAGAAATGAGGGCTGTGCTCACCCAGGCTGGGCTGGGGATTGCTCCCAGCAGGAATTACAGATAAACTGCCCCTGGGGGAGCTTTTCCTTGCCTTCCAAACTATTACAAACCCAGAAATTCCCAGTTCCCTGCTCCATGCAGGAGGAATTCTGACATGCTGCAGTCCAGAAAATCACCTTTAAGCACTTAAAGTAGTTTTAATTCTGCCTTTCAGTGATGATGAGGAATAACATGTTATTTTCAGAAGGCTTCTGAGATCACACACTGCCAGGTTTGAAAGTTTATTTGATCTTCTCCTTATTTTTCTCCCAATCCTTAAACTTGGTGCTCCTTCCTTCATGTGAAGGATTCTTTGAACTGCTTGAATAGGACAGGCCATGCCCTCCTTCTGTGATGCCAGTGACAAACATCACCCCAAGATTCAGCCCCTCTCTGATTGGCTTCCTAATGACCTGGAAAACTGTTGCTCCAGGCTTCTTCCATTTCTCCCCACTCAGCCTGGAAAAATAAGAAAACAAACACTTGCCCATCACAGGAAGAGAGAGGAAGATGAACACAAATTATCCACAAGGGTTCCTGGGAGAGCCACCTGCAACCAGACAGGAGGTGAGACCCAGACACGAGAATTCTCTTACCTGGCTGCCTTGTCCTTCAGCTCCACAGGCACAGAGGAAGGTTGATCAGTTCCCAGAAAACTTCTGAGCTGTTTGGGCACAAATCCTGGGGGGAAAACAGCCCAGCCCAGAAATCCAACCATGCCCTGGGCTGTACCCAAAGGAGTGTGGGCAGCAGGGCCAGGAAAGGGATTCTGTCCCTGGGGAGACCCCACCTGGAACAGTGCCCAGTTCTGGTGTCCCCAGCACAGCAAGGACAAGAGTGAGGCCAGAGGAGAGCTGGAATTGATAAAGGGACTGGAGCAGCTTCCCTGTGGAGCCAGGCTGGGAGAGCTGGGATTGTCCAGCCTGGAGAGGAGAAGGTTGTGTGGAGAGCTCAGAGCCCTGCCAGGGGCTGCAGGGAACACACAGAGGGACCTGATAAGGAATGGAAGTGACAGGACAAAGGGTTCAGGCTAAAAAAAGGGAAATTTAGGTCAGATGTATGGAAGAAGAGCTGAGTTTTTCACCAGAAGGGGTGTTCATCCTGCTCCTTGTGAATTTTGCACTTAAATGAATCAAGTTCTTATTTCTCTCTGAGAAATCTGTTTTTCTTTCCTTTCCCTAACTACCACACATCTTCTCTGAGTGCCAAATTAATTGTATGGGCGTTTAGTATTAAATATGTTAATTGGTTTATGATTTTAAATTAATTAAAGAGTGGTCTTCTGGGAAATTTAGCATCTCCTGTCAGACAACTTTGTTGTTTGCAATGAGTCCAAAATCAAAATATCCCACCCTTCTTCAACTTTCTGTGCAGTTAAATCTCATTAAATTGTATTAATTTCTTATTTTTAATTTAGCCATAGATTGACTGTTTTGCCCCCTCAGCTGCAGCTGTTTGGTGCCTTTGCCACCAGAACCAAGGATATGTTTGTGTTATTAGTGAGGAATTCTTTGTTCTGCTAAATCTGTCACCTCTTCTTTGTCTGGATGGAGTTTGAGCTAAGGGTTCCCACTTAAATCCGTGTCTTTGAGTCCCTCCAAAATTCTTTTGGGAGAGAGAAGTGCCCTTTATCCCATCCTGTGGCAGATTTCTGAGGGAAGTTGAGATAAAGCTGAAATGAGTTTTCTCTGCTGACTAAAATAAGAGATTCAGTTGCCAGAGGGGTGAAATATCAACAGAACTGATTGAGAAGAGCCCATTACTGAACCAAAGGAGCAGCATTCCCATTAAATCAGAGGCTTGGGATGGATTTGTCCACACGTTTTCCTTAAGAACTCACAAACAAAACAAAAATGCCTCTTGAGCTCTGAACTCTTGTCTCATCTGAATATAAATCAGAAAACAAAAACAAACAGCAAAACAAACTTGAATCCCAGGAATTCTGCTCAGTGAAAAGGAACAACTCCCTGGAAATGGCCCAACCAACACCCTCAGTTTGGGAAGGTGGAGAGGGGCCCATTCCCAGCCTGGCTCTCAGTTCAGAGCCATGCACAGCCCAGGTCTCCCTTTTCCTGCCCAGGGTGGAGTCACCATCACTGGAAGGGTTCAAAAAATGTGTGGATGTGGCACTTGAGGAGAGGGTTTAGTGGTGAACATGGTGGGGTTGGACTTGATGATCCCAATGATCCCAAAAGCGTTTTCCAGCCTCCAGGAGTCTGGGACTGTGTTCCTGTGTGCTCTTCCCTGCTCCTCCCAGCTCCTGCTGGTGTTGCTGGTGCTGCCTCATTCCCTCTCCTCCTGCCTGTCCTGATGCCTTAAGTTTCATCTTTCATGTTTTTCAGGTTCTCTGCTGCCCAGGGGTGCAGTTCTGAGCTCACAGTCAGTGTCACTCAGCTCTGCACAGACCAGAGACACAAAACAAATCCTTTTCCTGCTGCACACCAAGGACAACTGGGACAAGTTTTCAGGCCCAAAAGCACAAACAAGGATGGCTGAAGAGAGGAACAAGAAGGATGGGACCTCACAACGTGGAGCTGGAATTGGACAATTAACCCCCAAGATGCAAATGGACCAAAACTTATCAAAGTGTCAGATCTGGTGACTGTTTGTCCATTTCGTGACCATTTTAGGTCCACCTTGGGTGTAGCCCTGGCCAGGCTCTTGTCCTGCCCAAGGTGTGTCCTTAAAGGTCTTTTGATAAATCTCTACTTTATTCTCTTAGCTCTGTCCAGTCTCTATTTCCAGCTCAGCCTTCCCAAGGCATCAGTCCTACTCCAGCTCCCAGGGATCCTCTGGATGCAGCATGGAGCAGCCAAGCTCCTCTGCACACACACAAAAAAAGTGGGGAAATGAGCTGCTTTTCACTAAGAAAACAATCTCTTCCTTTCTCTCAGCAGCAGGTGAACACCTCAGAGCTCCACCATCTCCCCACCCAGGAGATTGGTTCTTCTGGCACAGAACAATTCTCCCTCATGGATGAGATAATGGAAAAATAACAAAAAATAAGAGTTCCCAGGTGGCAGCTTCCTTTATTGCCTGGTTTATTCTCTTCCCCCAGATCTGAGAGTGTGAGCAGCTCACAGAGCTGGAGTTAAATCAAAGAGTTAAATCACAGACAACATCAGTGCCCCATCCTTTGTCCTGGGTCTGCTCCTCCTCCTGTGTTTCAGAACCAGGCTCAGAGGGGCTCTAAAGCTGAGGCCAGGAGGGGATGAAACAGCACAGGATGGGAGGAGAAAGGATTTAGGATTTCCCCTCCTCCTGTGGGGCTGAGCCCCAGTTTGGACACAGGGCTGGCAGTGCAGGGTGAGCCCAAGCCTGGCTCATCACTGTCCTAAGCTGAGCCTTCCCAGGAGCTGGTGTGTCCCTGCAGGTCCCAGCCAGTGGCCACCCCACCCCAAGCTGAGCTCTAAAGGATCTCTCAGTGCCTCCCACGTGGACACAGCTCCTCTCTGGCCCTGTGAGAACCTGGCCAGCACCCCACAGGACATGGGGATTGTTTTCATCTCCTTCCCAATGAATTCCAAGGCACAGTGCACAGCGCATTCCCAGGGAAATTGTCTTTTCCCGTGGTTGCTTTTGTCTCTTGGCAGTGCACAGAGGCAGCTCCATTATCTCATTGTGCCAGTGCTGGTGGTGCTGAGATGTCTCTAATTAAAGGCAGGCCGAGCTGGAGATCCAGGAGATCTTAATTACATGTGTGTGAATAAAGCACTGAGCGAGATGTGAGGGTTCCCTTCCCCTCGGAGCCAAGAGATCAAAGAGCAAACCCACTCCTTGGAAACACAGAACTGTGAGCTCCCTCCAGGGTTCCTTTGTCACCAAGCTTTGCCTGGTTTGGTGCCAAACTTGGAATAAATCAAATAAAGAGGGGTGGGGCTGGTGCTGCAGCAGGGAGAGGAGCCCAGGGATGCCCTCAGTGAAACCTCAGCAGGGCAGGGAGATGCCTTAGGACTTCAGCTTTTATATTTTTAAACTATTTGTAATCCTACAGTTCTTTAGTGTGTAACTCTAAACGCCACACACAGTGTGAGCTGCTGCTTCCCCATTTTGGACAGACACAACAATTCCTCTCCAGGCCTGGGAATCAAGGACACCTCACTGCCTCAGGCCCTGAGAAATGTAAATAAAAGTGCACTGGGAAGGAGCAAACTTGAGGTAAATTACTTCATTACCTGAAGCTGTAATTGGAAGATTAAGCCCCAATATGCAAATGGACTAAACTTATAAAAGTATAAAAATCCATGACCCATTGTCCATTTTTGGGTGTAGCCTCTGCATTTCATTTCCAGCCAGACACAGGGTTTGGGAGTATCCCTGGGCTGAGTCTAACCTGGAGAGGTGTCCAGGGCAGTTGATGGCTTGAAGGGAGTTTCAGTGAAAGCAGCACCAAGAATCTGCCTCTCTGTTGATGAAAACATTCCAAAAGTAAGGTGAACCACATTTCTAAGGTGTTTAAGAGGCTTTTAAGCTTTTTAGAATGTGCTTGCACAGGGATAGGTGCTCAGGCCACACTGGTTGTAAAACCTCTCTGGAATTGGAAGGAATACATAAGGAAGATGTAATTCAAGCACTTTGGGAAGTCTCAGCTCAGCTCCCTCCATCTCCAGAGAGGGAGAAGATGCTCCACTGCCAGCCCTGCCCTCCATGAGAGAGGTAATTCAGCAGCCAAGGTCACTCATTCCTCAGCTTTGCTGCATCCCTGGCCAGGTGCCCCCCCAGTGTCCCCAAATGGACTGTCCTTGGCCAGGAGGAAGCACATTTGGCTTCCAATCCTTGGTCTTGCCAGAGGGAATCCACTGGGAATAAGTTACTGGGAGCTCTGGGAGCAGGGGAAGGGATAAGGACAAGCTTCACGTGAAGGTTTAACTGCTCTGGTGGCAGCTCCTTGGATTTTCATGTAGTGGACACACAAAAAGAAGTAAAACGCAACACAATCCAGTAGAGCTCTGCCCAGAGGTGAGTGTGGGAAATCCCAGAATCCCAGGATGGGTCACAGATCACAGCAGGTCCTACCTGGTGCCTGACACTGTTTTACACCACAACGACACAGACTCCGACTTCAGAAGGCTGAAAATTACTCCTTTATTTTTGGGATGTATCTCTATTTTATACTATTCTACACAGACCAATTGGATTGGTGACACAAAGACAAACCTCTTCAGTCACATTGGTCAGAGCAGAGGGACATCAAGAAGTCCCTCCTAGGAAAAGGAATGAATAACAAAGTTAGAATTACAAAAACACTTCTCCTGTTTACAGAAAATTCCCTGGGAAAAGAATTTCAGAAAACCAAAACACCTCAGGCAGGAAACCAAGGCTGCAGGTGCCACCTCCCTGCTCCAGCAGGGCCATCCCAGAGCTCAGGGCACAGGATTTTCACAGAGATCTTTTGTTCCCTTGTGGTTTGGGAAGGGTGGGGAAGGTGTTGCTTATCCAGAGGTGATGCTGGGCATGGGGGGATCTCTCTCCCACCCAGGAGCAACTCAGACCTCAGCAGGTTTTCCATTCAAACACAAAAGCCGGATGAGGCTGTTGGAATTCTGGAAACTTAGATTTGGGGGGTTTAATGTCTAGTAATGCATGTGAGTCAAGATGGAGGATTTAAGGTGTTGTCTGAGTCCTTCTTCTTCACCTTCTTCCTTCTTCTTCATGGGTTTGGGTGGTTTTCTGTAATTGGATGAAAAAGGTCCTATTGTGGGCCTTGGGTGGTCATTATTGGGTCAGAAATATAAATAAGTGTCACCTCGTTATTGGGTAATTAGCACTTAAATAATCTTGGAAAGAGTTTGAGGCACTCCATTTTACGTCATTTCTCTAAGTTGCTAGTTGGAGTTCATGGCTTGTGAGTCTGTAAATAGATAAGACATAATAAACACCAAAGTCCAAAATTGAAATCTTCATTTCCCATGTTATTCATCCTGACCTTGGCAAAGAAGCCAGAGCCATGACACGAGGCCTCCTCAGGAAAAGGAAGGGGAGGGCACAAACCCACCTATTGGGCTATTGGGATTTCCATCTCCACGTACTGAGGGTGAGGCACAGACACCTCCACTCCCTCCTGGCAGCAGCCCCACCAGGATAACCCCAGGGATGAGCAGGGAATGGGAATCTCCACAGCCATGGAGGTCAGATGGTTCCTAAAATCAAGGTATGACATTGCCAGTGTCCAGCTCAGCCTGGTCAAACTCTCAGAACTCCTCCAGATCCTCCCCATGCCCTGCACCACATTTTCCAACTCCTGCAGAGCTCCCAGGCCTGGATTTGGGGCTGCAGCACCTTCCTGGGATGCAGAGAGTGAGTGAAGCTGCTCAGCCTCTCCCTGCAGGGCTCTCCTCTTTCATCAGTGTAACAAAGAACAGCCACCCCAATTTCCCCAGAGTCTGGATAAGCTTTCCCTCTTTGTGGCATCACTGTTTCCTCATGGAGCAATTTCTCCCCTGTCTTGGCTTGTTTTTGCAGTGTCTGAAGTTATTTTGATTAAATGAAAATGGTGGATAATACCAGGGAGGCTCAGGGCTCCTGGATCATCCAAAACCCCCTGCAAGGAGCTGGGGAGGGCACTGAGAGCTGCTGGGAGGTGCAGGGAGCAGCCTCACACTGGACATTCATCCCTGAACTTCATTAGCTCACGGCCACCAATTCTGTGCCTCAGCTCTCAGTTTTATTGCCATCAAACATTATGGACTCTTTCCAAGCCCGAGCTGTGATGTTGGGAATAATCTGTCCAGCAAGCAATAAAGCAAGGTGCTTTTAAAAAATTTACTCCATTGCTTCCAACCCAAGAGAAGCAACCTTTCCTGGAATAATTCTGGGGAAAGGAGGGGCTGGGAAGTGATGAATCAGCTTGAGGTTTCAAGGCACATTCAGGCTCTTTATTTCTCCCCTCTTGTGAGGTGCAAAAAAGCAGAATATCTGCTGCCATAGTTACCTGAACACTTTACAATTATCAATGGGTTTGTCCTCCTGACACAGCACCGTGGTCAGGGATTGATGCCACCCCTGTTTTATGGAGAGAAGCCTCAGGCAGAGAGTCCAAGGGCACTCAGGAGCCGAGAGGCAAAGGCAGGAGCTGAAATAAGATCTTTGCTGGGCTCACACAGCTCCTGCCTCTGGCCTGGTGCCCTCTTATTCATTTTCCTGCTCCCAGTGCCTCCAGTGACTCCCCAGCCTTGCAAGTGTCCAAGGCCAGGCTGGACAGGGCTGTGTGCAGGAATGCACCTCACCATGGTGGGCTGTGCACCCCACAGCAGCAGGGGTTCCCATTCTAGGGAAGGATGTGGGTTTCACTCTTTGTCTCACTTATAAGGTAAAAAACCAAAGACTTTCATGCTTTTCTTACCTTATCTGGCCATGTGCCAGCACAGAGACTCCCACCTGGATCTTTAGAGCTGCACCTCCAATAACCTGGTACTATTTCTCTTGGGCAGGATGCCAAGAATCCCACCTCAGTCCAGAACACCAAGGCCCTGGTGGCATTTTTGGGGTGTTTTAGCAGGTACGAGCATCCTCCTTGCACCTGGCATGTCTTTCTTCCTTCATTCTGTATGGTTCCTTATTTTCATCTTAATTAAAATGTTTTTGCTTTTCAAACATCTCCACTGATGCCATCTCAGTAATATTTTAAGCCTTTCTGAGGCTGCTGGCCAACCCCAGAGGTGACACAGCTGCAAGGGGCTCATAAAACTCTGGCCCTGGCCCTGGGTGGGCTTTAGGGTCCCTCTCAACCCAAACCCCTCTGGGATTTTGTGCAAATCAAACAACTCATCACACCACTCCAGGGTTCAGGTCTGTGGCAGGGCGTGGGAATCCAAACAATCCCATGGTTTTGTGATCCTCTGGCACTTCACTGGGCCCTTCTTTGATGCTGAAAATGGGTTCCTGTTTAAAATTCACAGAAAATTTCAGACTTTCTGTGCTGACATATCGGCGATTGAAGGAGAGACGGGGAGACTGACCATGATCAGAATCCGATTTTACTCAGGTTTTCCAAGAACTTATATACCATTTCAGTAAGGTTAATAATTTCTACTACAATAATTAGGTTAAAAGATTATACAAACAACTTATACATTTTTCAACATATCCATGTAGGGGGTTGATTGAATCTTCTTCTTTTGAGCAGATTTCTAATCCCATCTTCTCATGAGCTCAAAGTTCTGTTTGTTCTTTCTAGGGCATCCTAGTCACCAGACTAGATATGCTAATTAAGTCTGTCTTTCTCTCGTGAATCCCCACAATTCCCCCTTTTGTATTAACAAAAAACACTCTTTTAACAGCCTTATCAATCAATTTCTGCACGCATTGAAGCAAGTAAGGTACCATAACTAACGTAATTATTATTAAAATCATAACATACATTTCTATTTTAAGAAAATCTTTTAGCCAAGGTGTCAAACTTCAGCCACTAAACAAGTTATTTAGTCATGATCCAGATTCTATCTTTAATTTAAACACGTTATCCTTCAGCAACTGAATGCTTTTGTGGATAGATTCTGAATGGTCAGAAAGGTTCATACAACACATGCTATCGAAATCTTCGCATCTATGGCCTTGTGCAAGGAGAATGAAGTCAATAGCAGCACGGTTTTGCAAGCTGGCATGCTTTACGCTATCAACATCTGTTAATAAATTTGACAGGGCAGAGCTGGTGGTATTCATTTGTTTTGCCAGCCAGCAGGCTGCTTTATTTAATTGGCTCAGGGCCTTCTTTGCAGCCAGTCCTGGCAAAAGCAAAGAGGCCCAGTTCATCTGGGTCACAGACTACGAAGAAAATTCATCATCTCAATATTCATCAAATGCATGCAAGCTGCGCCTTATTCTGCAGGGATACTTGTGCTGTAAAATCACGGATGCATTAGGTGTCAGCACAGTCGGCCATCCCAAACTACAGGGACCTCCCTTGATGTGTGAAGGGATTGCTGCCCAGGCTCAATCTTCACATACTAGGAACATTTCCGGCGGCAGCCACAGGGGGGTGTTACTGGACTTAGAAGGGCTGCTAGAAGTGTAGTTACACCAACAGGTCTGGTTCTTATACACGGGATGATAGGCAGAAACATCTTAAGCTTTAGACTGATTTTTTCTTGTGTAATCAAAATTGATACAAAAAAAAACATTTTTACGGAACCCAGGAATTCTAATTCTTGTGGCTCCAAGGGAGTTATTGGAAGGTAGGGAGTTCACTGATCCCATGTGTCAACAGGATTTGAGCTTTGTACAATGCTTTTAATAGCTTCTGGTATTGGCCAGCTATCTAATGGCAAGCCTACTAAACGGGTTGAAAATGGATTTTCTGGGGATGCAGTGGCCAGGCATAAGGTTTCTTGATTGGTTGCATTAGCCAGGGTTGCCCAAACATTTGTTTTGGGTTGGTTAATAGGCCATGCTGTACTACTGTGGGCAAGCAATGCTAAAAGGCATAACATTTGATTCAATTTTATTTTTGCTTGTTTGTTTTGATTTATGTTGTGGAGAGAAAAAAAAGATTTCTTTCAGCGTATCCCCCTTTTAAAAATCAGTTAAATATAAGGGACTTACTTAATTGTTTGTTTGCATTTCAGTTTGCAAATGTGGCTGTGTTCTGCTATAATTAAAAATTTTAATGGCTGTATACTTGAATTACACCAAAAGAACTCTGTAATAACTCTAGTTTTCACACCCTTTGTACTGACAAAGTTAAAAGTTCACAGTTTCCCAGACAGGACAAAAGATCATCAGCTGCAGTCTGGGCGGGGTTCCTCTTCTGTCTCTTCTCCTGTGGAGTCCGAGGTGTCAGCTGCTGACAGAGGTTCCTGGAATGACTTCACATTCTTGGCTGGGATCCAGCGGGGTCCGCTTTCTGAGGACATACAAGCAAAGCCCCTCCCCCAGGTGATCAAGGGGTAAGGGCCCAGGATTTTACCAGATTCTGGGTCACGAATTAGTACTGGTGGTTTTTCCTTGCAGGAAAGCAATTTGGAGGAAGCAAAATGTCTAGTCATGGGAGGATTTAAATTTGTTATTGAACAGTTTAAAAAAATTGAAAACATATAAGGCTTTACACAGTCATTCAGCAGGGGTGTCTCCAGCTCCCCCTTTTTGTTGTATTAAAAGGCGTTTGAGGGTGCCATGGGCACGCTCTATAATGGACTGCTCTGTGGGTGAGTGTGGTATGCATCTTTTGTGGGTGATTCTCCATAAGGAGAAAAAATTTGCAACTTTACGGGAAATGTATGCAGGTCTGTTGTCTGTTTTAATTTGTTGTGGGGTCTCTAATGTAGCAAAGGCAGCTGCAAAGTGGTGGCAGACGTCTTTTGTTGACTCTTTTGTGTGGGCTGAGGCAAACAAAGCACTTGAATATGTGTCAATGGACGCATGCCCGAATTTTAGACAGCCGAATTCAGAAAAGTGTCTTACATCTGTTTGCCAAATCTGTAGGCTTTGCAAACTTTTTGGGTTAACTCTTGTGTTCACATTAGGAAGACTGCAACCCTGACAGTTGGGACATGTAGCTATAATACTTGAGGCCTGAGCTGGAGTTAATTCAAAATGTCTTACCAGAGCTCCAGCATTTTGATGAAAGAAGGAGTGGCTTAGTTTTGTTTGCTCTATTTTGTTAGGTAAAACATGCTGTACTGGTAAAGCTAACAAGTTTGCCTGGGCGTTACTTTCAGTGAGATATCCCAGGAGATTGGAATGTGACTTAATGTGCATTACAAAGTAAGGAGCAGGTTTTTTTGTCTAACAGACTAACCAACAGTTTCAACTAGGAAAACAAAGTGTCATTTTTAACATTTTTCAAAACAGAATTTTCTGCTCTTTGAACAATGCTTGAAACATACGCAGAGTTGAAAGAAATGAAATTTGGAGAATTGAAACCCTTGATTGTTATGTAATAAGTGTATTAATATCTTGAATGTTTATTTTGTAATGTATCAGTAAAGAGCCACCTCCGTGGTCCCCCTGGGGGGGCAGTGGGGGGGGGGGCTGCTTGGTCGCTGGAGACCGCCTGCGGCCCCCACCCCGCCACCGAGGCCACGGGAGAGCCCCCGTGGCTGCTGGCGTGCAGCGCAGCTCCAACTTGGCTCCCCGGCGCTGCCGCTCCTCCATGCCCACCACAGAGACCCCAGCTGCCAAAGAAGCCGAGAGTGAGCGGGGCCGCCCTGGCCCCGACCCCTGCTCGCTGCCGCCGCGGGCTCCTGGCTCCCGGCGCCCCTGTGATCTACACCCACTGCGGCCGCCATCGTGAGTCTGCCCCGGGCTGCCCCCCGCCGCTGGAGCCGCGCTCCCGGACTCCCTGCTGATGCCACCGCCGCCAGGCAGCCAGCCACTGCTGCAGACCGACGGGCCAGCCAGCCCCGTCCCACCTTGGCCCGAGCCTGGCGCGGAAAACCCCAAAGCCCGCAAAACCACCACGTGGCGCAACCAGCCGGGCGGCCGCCAGACCGCCGCTGCCAGCATATCCCTACCTCGCCCCGCTCCAAAAAGAACCCGTTCTCACACCGCTCCCACTGCGGAGCCACCGGGGGAGTGCACACCCCCCCGGCCACCATCGAAACCTCCGAGACGCCTGCTCCCCAAGTGCAACCAGCTCACCGATAACTATTGCGAAACTGCCATGAGGCTGTTAGAGCCTCTGCAGCCTCTGCGCCCCCAGGGCGACCCCGTACATGCAGATTAGAAATCCCAGGTGCATCTTGGGACCCTTTTTAACACCAAAAACCCCTTATAAAAATAAACCTAAGTAAAATTTAAACCCGCAAGGACCAATACTAGGCTGTGTGTACCCTAGAGCATCAGTGGAACTGATTAGTCCTGTTTTTGTAACTCACTGTAACTTAAAAGTACCAAACCAGGAGTAAGACCCTGAGGCAAACAAACAGAATTCAGAACTTTTCGGACACTCCCAGCGAGAGAAGAGTTCTCCAGCCCTGCTGAACTTCCTGCTGCAGAGCTGACCAGGACCCTCCTCCTCAAGGGCAAACTGGGCTGCCAAAACCCCTTGAGCCACCATTGTAAGAGCTGATTAATAAAGGCATTTTAAGGAGAAAAATATTATCTCCGCCCATTTATAACAGAGTCAGTAATCAGATTAAAAGGTGCACTGAACTTCTGAAACACTCTCACTAGAGCAGCTAATTTCACTATTTGTGGAGACTTTTCCACAACAGCAATATTAGACTGCCAAGTTTCAGTTTCAGAATCTTTCTACACAATTATTGATTTTTTAATTTTTTTAGAACCATTTGTGAATATTGTTATAGCTTGCAAAGGAGTTTCACTTCTTTTTGGCTTAGGAAGTAAGTTAAATGAAGAACTTAACAATTTGTGTTTAGGTGGATGAATGGATATCTGTTTTGGGTAACCCGCTAAAGCAATTTGCAGTTTTTCAGACATTTGCAGCAGCCAATTCAAATAAAACATGGTGAGAGGCAGAAAAATGCAATCAAAATTTTTCTCAGCCAAGGAGGTCAGCCTTTGACGAGCTTTGATAATCAACATGGCCCTAAGTTTATTCTGCATGGAAATAGTTTTGGGCATGTTATTAGGCAAAAATACTTATTTGATGATTAATAAAGAATCTGCCTTTTCTGTGTCCCACTGAAACATTAGGCCATACGTTGTTTACTAGGATTCAGGATAATTAGCCACATTGGTAACTTAGGTGCTCAGCGTGCTGATTGCTTCTGAGAGATAGCATCAGCCACCTTCTGAAGTGCAATTTGCACTTCTTTGTTTAAATGCTTAGGTGATAAGAGATTGGGCTCTCCCTCTAGCAAGGCAAACAATGGTTCTAAATCTGCATTTGAAATTCTAAGCAGGGGACGAACTCAGTTAATAGTCTCCAGTAATTTCTGTGCATTATGTAAGGTTTTCATCTCAGCAGAGATTTGCAGGGGTTGTGCTGAGATAGAATGCATATTTATTTTTCAGCTTAAATATTTTCAGGGGGATGTCTTTTGAACTTTTTTAGAAGCAGTGTTCAAGCCTGCTGCTGTAACAGCTTGGCAGACTGCTTGCATTTCTTTTTCTACACGAATTACAGTTTCTGCAGCGATTAACATGTCATCCATATAATGAAGCAATAGAATATCAGGCATTTTTTCCTGTATTGGACTCAGAATTTTTGCCACATACTACTGGCATATGGTTGGACTAACTCGAAGCCCTTGGGGCAAAACCAACCAATGATATTTTTTTAGTGGACATTGCATATTTATACTTGGTATGCAGAAGCTAAATTTGGGTGCATCATCTGGATGCAGCGGAATATCAAAAAAGCAATCCTTGAAATTAATCACTATTAGATGCCAGTTTCTAGGGATCATGGAAGGAGAAGGAAGCTCTGGCTGTAGAGGTCTTATTCCTTCAATTACTTCATTTATTTTTCTCAAATTATGTAAAAGCTTCCATCCCCTAGACTGCTTTTTAATTACAAAAACAGGTGAATTCCAAGGACTATTAGATGAGATTATATGTCTTTTTTTCAGCTGCTTTTGTACCAATTTCTGTAAAATGCACAGTTTTTCTAATGACATGGGCTATTGGTCCACCCAAATTGGATCAGATGTTTTCTACTTCAATTTGGGTGTATTGCGCGTTCCAATGACTCTCAAACAAAATTTGACTGCATGAAAATTCTCTACTGAGATAAAACATCTCTCCCCCACAATACCAGAGGTGCTGAGACCACAAATGGCTTAACAGAAGCAACTTTTCTTTTAGGCCCTGTAATTTGCACCAGATGCTGGCTCTGATAACTTTGGCTGTTTTCACCCACTCTGGAAAGGACCTGGGGCACCAGCATCAAAGGCTAATCACTGGGCCATTGTCTCCGGGAGATAAGACTAATGTCTGCTCCGGTATCAATAAGTCTAGTTAAAATTAACTCTTTGCTTTTCAGAGACACTTTACATTGGCATGTGGGACGCTGAGAAGTGATAAGTTGTGTTTAAAATACTTGTGGTAGCTCAGTGAACCAAACCTGCCTCTCTTTCGAGCAGCTATCGGGGGTGCTAACAAAGGACCTGCTGGGAAAAGTATCAGCTGAGCAATTTTGCTACCTGCGGGGACTATGTAAGGGGGGTGTGGGGTCCAAGCCATGATTTTTATTTCCCCAACTGTATCAGAGTCAATGACTTCTGGCAAAACAAACAGTCTCATAACAGAGGTAGAAGATCTACTTAAAAGCAATCCATGATCCCCCTGTGGTAAAGGGCCATAGATTTCTGTGGGCAGACAAAACACTGAGGAATTTGTTAACGTTACTGTGTTACTGGTTGATATGTCCAACCCAGCGCTTCCGGGAGTGGCTGTACATAATTCTGCGACGGTGGAGACAGAGCCGGCTGGAAACTGTAAGTTGGTTCTGGGAGCTGTGGCTGTGAAGGCTGTGGAGCTTGTGTTTTGACGTGTCGCTATTCCGTGTTGTGAGACAAGTTTCCTTGCAAAGGCTGGCTATTTTTGTGAAATTCAGAATGACGGGAATTAGCAAAGTGAGGACCCTTCTGGCAACGAGGGCATAATCTCGGTGTTTTTGCCTTTTGCACTTTTCGGCAGGTTTTTTTTTTATGTGCCTAGGCTCTCCACAGCCAAAACAAACCAACTGCTTCCCGGGCAGGATTTTTAAAGCAGCAAAAGCTTCAGCTATACTTTGCCCCAAAGCTTGGGTGGTCACAGCAGTAGCATAATGCAATGTCCTCAGGCGGTTACAAGCCTCGACCATTTGAAGTAGTGTGGGCTCTGGATCTGAGGGGAGAGTTTTCAAAAGGCGTTTGCAATCTTCATTTGCATTTTCAATAGCAAGTTTTAGCAGAACCACTTCTCTTGCGTGGGCATTTTCGATTTGTCTTTCCAGAGTTTGTTTCAGTCTGTCCACAAACTGCATATAGGGTTCTTGTGGAGCTTGCTTAATATTTATGAATGATTGTTGCGGGGTTTTTGCATCAGGCACTTTGAGAAATGCATATCTAGCTGCCTCAGTAACTCCCTCCAGGGCTTCCCTCGGCAAAGCAGCCTGTGTATTTGGATCGGTATGCGCCCTCTCGCCAGCCAATTGGTCAGTAGTTAAGGCAGCCAAGTCTTGGTTTCCATGCCCCGCATATGTTGGAAATTAAATTTTCCAGTCTTTTTTTCCACTGTGCCATGAATATTGCATATTGTGTTGGGGTAAGCAAAAGGTTTGCTAGGAATTTAACGTCATGAGGGGTCATCAGGTGAGTAGAGAAGGTTGCTCTTAGTAAATTGCTGAAGTAAGGAGACTCTAGACCATATTCTGTCACTGTTCGGCGCAGTTCCTTAATCTCTGAATGGCTTAGGGACTCCCATCTCGGATTCCACCCCCTCGGGCCGAGTTGCACAGGAGCTACAAAGATTTCTGCTACAGTTTCAAAGTCTCTGTCCTTAAGGGCTTTCTTTTTTATCTGTAGCCAATTGTTATGCGTTTTTGGAGGGAATGGGTCCGGATTTTTTTCGGGGCCGGGGTCGAAAGACTCTCCGTCGCTACTAGAGTCACTGTCCGCATATTCAATTAACATTTGGCAGCTCCGGGGTCGCTGGTGGGACAGCGGCAAGGCTACAGGCGGCGTCTGGGCTCTGTCCCTGGTTTTTGTCGGGGACGGGGTGCGGACGGGAGAGGGAGAGTAGGACCCGGGCTGATCGGGTTTTAACACGGTTGCAGGGACCGTCTCCGCAGTTAATTCACAGGTCTCCTTGCTTCCCCCCTCTCTTTTAATCGCGTCCATGACCGCCCTCTAAGCAGGGAGCAGGCGAAGCTCTGGCTCGTGGCCAGGCAGCGTAGCCAGGTCGTAGAGTTTTACACCGACCTTGTCTCAGTAGCAGAAAGAAAAAATAGAAGAAGGGGTGGTGTTGGGGACTATACGTGACACACATCATAGAAGTGACTTAAGGTCTCTTTTAGGGATGGGGGATCCATGCTTGCTTAGAAGGCATAGTGTTATATGTGTGTATTATAAAATTGGCTTTTCGCAAAATGTGTGCTATATGATTAATAACATAGTAAGGATATAGGATATAAGTTTATTTCTGCTATTGGTAAAAGAAGATTAGATATAATGGGAGTAGTTGATGTAAGTATGCTTAAACTGTCTGTTTAGTTGGGATAACATCCAGTGAACATGTAAAGAAGACTCTGCTACTGATACACCAATTATCAGCATCTCCCACCTGCAGAAAGCACAAACCAAAGCCCAAACTAAAAGCGATAAAAAGGACACAGCCACAAAACACGCATGCTCTAAAAAGGCGGACCCAAAGAAGGACCATGCAAAACAGTTCCTAAAATATAGAAACTAGTTTATAGAATGTTATGAATATTCATATATCGATATAACGGGGAAAGTATTTAATGAGTATCCCTGAAAAAGCAAAGTGTAGACTTGGCTGAATGCCAAGTCACCCAGCCAGCCGTTCTTGGTTTTTTCTTATCTCCTAATTGTCTTAATTATTTTATTAAACATAGTTTTTTTTTAAATTTACCAAAAAGTGAACCTCGTTTTTCACAGTAGCATGGTTTCATAGACGTCTCTTTTGGTGGACATTCCTTGTCTCATATTTTAGTTCCTTTGGCTCACCTGTCACGTCGCAGCGTACAGGGATTGTGGGCCCAGATGCGGTTTTTTCACTGTCACGATTAGTTCCACGGGCGTCGCTGATTGCCGTCAGATAGCTGGTTCTTCTCCTCTCACACGGAGCATCAATTATCGGCGATTGAAGGAGAGACGAGGAGACTGACCATGATCAGAATCCGATTTTACTCAGGTTTTCCAAGAACTTATATACCATTTCAGTAAAGTTAATAATTTCTACTACAATAATTAAGTTAAAATTATACAAACAACTTATACATTTTTCAACATATCCATGTAGGGGGTTGATTGAATCTTCTTCTTTTGAGCAGATTTCTAATCCCATCTTCTCATAAACTCAAAGTTCTGTTTGTTCTTTCTAGGGCATCCTAGTCACCAGACTAGATATGCTAATTAAGTCTGTCTTTCTCTCGTGAATCCCCACACTGACAGGCGCTGAACCCCAAGAAAACACTGCATTGGACCTGAGGCCATAAAGAAAGCTTCCAAAAATAAATAATTTTAATTTTGTAATTATTAAGATGCCAGAACTGAGATTATGGGTGGGTAGTTTGAATAAAAGTGTGTAATATCACATAGTAGAAAACTTAAAGTTTTAGAATAGAGTAATATATATAAAGTAAAATAAAGGTTTTACAGCATAAGCTGGTTCTTCTTTTTCACCTTCTTCTCCATAAGTTTAAGTAGTATTTTATAATTAAATGAAAAAGTCCACATTGCAAGCCACAAGTAGTTAATTATTAAGCTAAAAGTAAAAATAATTTAAGTGTCATTTCTTAATTAGACAATTTACCCTTAAAAATCCTTGTAGAGAGATAAAGACAGCTCCATTTTTTACTTTGTTAGCTAAAAGTATTACAGAACTCACAGTTTGTAAGGCTGTAATATAGATAAGAATTAATAAACACCTAAGTCCAACCAAAATAATACTACATAGTTCATTTAATCCCGACTCAGGCAAAAAGAAAATAAAACACAACAGGTTCCCATTTTCCCATCCCACTTGGGAAATGCTCTGTCCTCAACCTTTACTGCCTGTCCCAGCAAAGATCAAGTCCCTGCCCTGCTCAGGAGAGGACACAGGCAGCTGGAAGCCTCCAGGGAGGAATTTTCCTCCCCAAAATCCATCTCTGAGCCATCAGGGAGAGTCTCACAGAGCACACCATAAATCACATATTAAATATTCCTTGGCTATGCCATCTACAGGGGTCAAGGGAAAGGCTACCAAAGCATTAGCTCTGTCAAGAGCAAATACCACCACCACTAAATCATATTTGTCTCAAGGTTTCTAAAGGAAAAATAAAAATAAAAAAACAAAAACAAAAACAAAACAAAATAAAACAAAACAAAAAAAACAAAAAAAAAAAAAAAAAAAAAAAAAAAAAACCCTATTTTTGTTGTTGTCTCACCTGGACTTTTTACAGCAAAACAAGCTAAATTTTGGCATCCAGAAGATAAATTGAGCTCAAAGCCTTTTGCAAAGTTCAGCCTGGGAAGGTCTATTTGCCATAAAATTCTGTTCCTTAGTGGAAGGGGTGAATATTTTTTCTTGCCTCAGATTAATGCATCAAAATAAAAATCCTCTTTATCACACACATGCACATAATTTTCTTACAGATGATATTTATTCAGGCTTTCAAATTGCCCTCCACAATTGCAAACTGGCACAGAGAGGCCATTTCTGAGCATCTCTGGCATTCACAGAGGGTGAAACACTTTAGAAATCCTCCTAATTCATAGCTACGTTTCGAGACCTCCAGATAACTTTAGAAACCCCATTTCCATGTCTGTGCACAGCCAGGGGCTGCTGGAGCATCTAATTATTGAAGCAATTCTGTGAGAGCTGTGGAGAAATCATTAACTGGCTTTGGACTTCACTTCCATTCTTTGCTGTGCCCTGAGATGGTGCAAATCCACTGGAATTGGGGATGTGGGAGTGAGGGGCTGGAGGAGCCACACGGGGCTGCAGCAAGGGGAAAGGTGTGTTAGGAATTCCACAAGTGACAGAGGTTTATGTCCAAAAAAAGGAGACAGAAGAGTCCTTTGACTTTATTGGAATGAAGGGAGAGGCCACGGGGTGTTTCCCCTGGAATCTCTCCGGTTTCGGAGGATGCAGCCTCCTATTTATCCCGATTTCCTGGGCACATTTCCCTCTCTCTTTCCCCACTGGCTGAGGCAACTGAGAAGTTCAGACTGCCCAGAGTGCCTAATACCTAAAATTCCCATTTAATATATAATCCTCCTTTTATTTTTTTATTCTTATGGAATTTATGGGTTTCCTCACATTGTTTCTCTCATCTTTCAATATCCAATTTAATTTCTCAGCAAACCTACAGTTTGTAAAGGCAAATATCTTCCTTTCCATTCACCTATCAGTGGAATCCTTCCCATTGTTTATTTTATCTCTCAGTGCTGGTTTTATCTACCAGCAGATTGTTTGTAAAGACAAATCTGTCATTCCTCTCAGGTGGGACCACCTTCTTCAAAATGTTGCCAAAACATCCAAAGTTCTGCCTGTACATGGAAAAGCTCCTGCCTGGCTAGAACAGGCTGGGTGAGGAGGTGACCTCTGTAAAAGCAGAGAGGTTTGGGGGAAGAAAACTCAGCTTTCCCAGATTAAAAAAAAAATAATAAAAAAAAAATTAATATAATACTAAATACTGGGATATAATAATGCTGTAAATACTAATAATATGTTAATATACTAATATCTCATATACTAATATATATTAATAAAATACTAATATACTAAATAGAGGAATAATTGCTAGTCTAAATGCAAAATGAATAAAAATAAAATAAAAATATAAAAATGGGAAAAATAAATTAAAGTCAAATCAAATTAAATACTAAAAATAAAATAAATATTAATACAATTTAAAATATAAAGAATAAAATATTTTATTTAATAAAAATTATCATAAATTAAATTAAATTAATAAAACTAAAATATTTTATTTAATAAAACTTATCATAAATTAAATTAAATTAAATAATAATACTTAATAAAATACGGTATTAAATAAGTTAAAAATTTAAAAATAGATATTAAAAAGTAAAATAAAATAGAGTATAAAATACACAATAAGATAAAATAAAAAAATGCACAATAAGATAAATAAAATAAAATAAAATAAAATAAAATAAAATAATTGCACTTAGCTTTTGTTCAAGCAGCTCTTTTCAGAAGTCAGCCACTTGTGATAAGCTGCAGGCCTTGCAGGCGCTGACCAAAGCAGAATGAAGATCTCTCCAGCAGCTCTTTGGCAAAGCTCCATCCCCCTGGTGTGATCCCCATCCTCTGTACTCCCTTCCCCTCCATTCCCATGCCCTTGGCAAAAGAGGGATGCTGTAAATCTGTAAATCTGTAAAACAGTGTAGAACAGGGCTAGAAGAGCCAGGATGAGCTCCTGAGAGCTACAAAAGAGGCCATAAAAAAGGCCATAAACCCCCTCCAACCCTGACACAGGAACTGGATGCTGGATGTTGTTGCTCCATAGAATTGGCAGCTGGAAAAAACGAAATAAATGGAAAGAAACCTCATCCAGCCTTTCCCTGCCTGGGATTTACTGTCCCTGGGGAAGGGCAGCCTGAGCTGGAGCTCAGTGCCAGCCTGGGCTGAGAGCAGCCAGGACCTTTTCCCTTCCTCTCATCACACGAGGCTTTCCAGGGAACCAAAGCCTGGGAACAGCTGGAGGAGTCAGTGGTGGTGTCACCAGCAAGGAGAGGACAGAGGCTGAATGTGCAGCAGCATCTTTATGCACCTGCCAGGACATGACCAGGAGCAGAGGGGGCTGCAAGGAACATGAGGCTTGTCCTGGTGATGCCTCAGGATTTCGGGTTTATATTTTCTTGCTTTAGTGTAGAACTCTAAACTCCACAGCCTGTCAGTTCAGTTCTCCCATTTTATTCAGACAAAACAATTCCTCTCTAAGCCTGAGAATCAAGGGACACCTTATTGTCTCAGGCCCCGAAAAATGTTAAAAACAGTGAACTGGGGGGGGGGGGGGGGGGGGGGGGGGGCAAACTCGGGGATAAATTACTTAATTACATGGAACTATAATTGGAGAATGAACCCTTGATATGCAAATTGACCAAACTTAAAACTAACTGAAAAACTCGTGACAATTGTCCAGCTTGGGTGTAGCCTCTGGGAGGCTTTTGACTGTCCAAGGTGCATCTATTGAAGGCTTTTAATAAATATCCACTTTTATTCTCTTCATTTTGTCCAGCCTCTGTTTCAGGCAGCCACTCCAAGTCATCACTGGCCACTGGCACAGCCCTGGGATTGCTCCCATTTTTTTCCCTGGAGAAGGAGCTGATTTAAATAAGAACATCTATCTTCTAAATTGTGTGTATCAAACAATCCATCACGGGGAGGCTGCAAACCTCCCCAAATCTGTAATTATGGTGTCACAGCTGATTGTGATGAAAGTGGAACTGTCAGGGAGGCATTTGGGAGACAAACACTGCTCCCAGCAGCTCTCCCAGGAGGGCTCACAAAGCTTTGCTGCCATATGGGGCCGTGATTAATAGCCCAGCCTATATGTAAATATTTAGCTGTTTAGGAAGCAACAAGATCCAATTACCTTTCATCCCATCCCTCTCCTCGTGACAGAGCACAAAGCTGCTTGTTTTTTTTCTTTTATTTTTTTTGCGCCTTTTTTTTTTTTTTCACATTGGAAAAAGATAAAAAAAAAAAAAAAAAAAAAAAAAAAAAAAAAAAAAAAGCCCCAATGGGTCAATATTGAAGACATCCTGCTCTGCAGCTGAGGCAAGGCAGCTGGAATCTGGGATTTGCTAATTGCTGGAATGTCCCTCTCGGAGGAAAGGGACGCTGGCACTGGCTGCTGGCAGCCCCTCGTGACTGTCACCGTAAGAGGGAGAGCAGAGCTCTGGCTGCTGCATCACCGGAGCTGGAGCAAAGCTCCTCTCCACAGCCCCGGGGTTTTAGGACAATCCCTCAAGCTCGCAGCTGCTGGGGGGGAAGAGCAGGTTGAGTGTTGCCCTGATTTTCAGCCTTCTGATCATTGTTTATGTATTTTCTACTGGAGTTTCTCACACATGTAACATAAACAAAAGTAGATTGTTTTCATTCCTCTCTGTGATGGACTGCTGGTTTGACCACTGGGGTCAGAGGGGTGTTCCTCTCATCCCTCAATCCTTGATCAAATTCCAAATCCTATTTAAACCCCAAATCACAATAAAGTTCCTCTCTTTGGCTCCTCACTTTTGATAGTGCGTGTGGTTCTTTCCTGTCATGAGCACCTCACAGCCCGCAGGGGCAGAAACCACTGTGGGTTTGTGCCCATTTGTGGCTCTCACAGTAGCAGGGCCACCTGGGAGCTCAGATTTAGGAAGGTGAGAAAGGAGAAAAAAGAGCCTCCACAAGGATTTTGTTTTTTGAAAACAATTGTGTGACTTTCCTGGCGAGGTCAAGGTCATGACACATGAAGTGATATGATAAAAATCTTTAGAAAGCTCTTTATTATAACCCCATGCTGTCTTTACAAACTTCATGGGTAACTTTAATTGGTTAACAGCTTTCTTGTTAATTATTCTCTTGGTTAGTAAAAGACATTTTACTTGTCTATCAAATCTATCCTTGGATAGATTTCTATTTCTTTACTGAATCTCATGGGACAGACCCCTTTTTATTACAGGTGCATTTATTTTTCACCCTCAGAACAGATTGTTGTGTTAAAGGAACTTCTCATTCTCAAAACAGCTTCACATGGGAACCTACAGATTGTTTGTTAGCTGCACTTAGAAGAAATGAGAGGCCAGCTATGGCTCTATCCACAGTTCAACATTTTTGACCGTGCTCTCCTTTCCAGCAGGACCACCCATCCCACATTCCAGCCTTCACCCTCTCTCAGGGCTGCAGCACATCCAGGAAATGCTGGAACCTCCCTTGGCAGGCCCCAGGAATTGCTAGAACCTCCAGGTGCTGTTTGCTGCCTCCCCTGACTCCATGGGGAGCCACCACAGCCTGGACCACCAAGACTTCTCCAGCCCCCAGTGCTGAGGCAATTTCAACTTTCGGTCCCAGGCACACTGAGCAAGGCCTGAGCTTCCCTGGGATGCAGATGAGGAGAGAGAGGGCCAGGCTGTGTTAATTAGCTCAGTCACAAGGAGCAGCTCAGCCAGATGTTCACCCAGCCTGTGTCTGTTTGCATTCCCAGCTTTTTGTGTGGACTCTCTAAGCCAGCACCAAGTCCATCAATTTTAACAGGGCAAAACCATCTCTGGTGTGAGTTATTCCTGAAGATAAGTGACTACAAGTTGGACTCTCTGCTCCAAGGCGTTCTCCTGATAAATAAGCAACAACAGCATCAAAGCTTTACTGTAGGCTTCCGAGGAAGTGAAATGCACAATGTTTTCCCACATCCCCATAACTCAAAAATACCCTGTACAATTCCACACTTCCTCATGGAGACAAAGCACTCTGCTCTGGGCTGAGCCCAGACATGAAAAATAAGATGCAGGTTGGAGCTGCCGTGGGAAATTTAGAGGAATGATGCATTTAAAATTAATTTACAGAAGGTTCTTCAACCCCTGGCCGTGGCTGTGGAGCACTTTGGGGTCACCTGGTAAGGGACACAGAGCTGGACATTGCTGTACTGCAGGCAGAGCCAGAAGGAACTCACCTCTGTTCAGCAGCCTCCTCACCAGGCTCCTGCTTCCCCTGATCAAACTCTGCTTAAGCCATGTGCTCCTTTTGCTCCCAGAACCAGCTCAAAACTGGAGATGTTTCAAAATAAGGAAAAGATGTAGGAATTTATCAGGAATAAAAAGGATGAGGAATGTGTGAATAGCAGCAGAAAGCACTCCAAGCTTTTCCCATCATGCTGGTCTCCATGAGTGAATCCAGGCCCTGTGTGACTCCCAGGCACACATCTGGGATTATTCCCCTGGTGTCATTCCAGCCTTTATTGTCCCTCAACCCTGCCAGGACCTCACTGCTCCCGAGCTGCTCTGCGGGGCCTGGAGGTGCTGGGACAGATGGACAAATTGGTGACAAAGCTGGTGACATGTCCAAAAGAGGGACATAAAGATGGTGAAGGGTCTGGAGGGGCCACACAAGGATGGCTGAGGCACCTCCAGTGCTGGGGACAGCTCTGGGACACTCAGGACAGGAAGGACATTGAGGGGCTGGAGTGTATCCAGGGAAGGGAATGGAGCTGGGGAAGGGTCTGGAACAGCTGAGGGAGCTGGGAAAGGGGCTCAGCCTGGAGAAACAGAGGCTCAGGGGGGACCTTGTGGCTCTGCACAACTCCCTGACAGGAGGGGACAGCCAGGGGGGTTGGGCTCTGCTCCCAGGGAAGAGGGACAGGGGGAGAGGGAACGGCCTCAGGCTGGGCCAGGGGAAGCTCAGGTTGGACATCAGCAGGAATTTCCCCATGGAAAGGGTGGTCAGGCCTTGGAACTGGCCAGGGAGGTTTGGAGTGCCCATCCCTGGAGGTGTCCAAGGAAGGGCCGGAGGTGGCACTCAGAGCTCTGGGCTGGAGACAAGGGGGAACAGCTTGGACTCCATGGTCTGTGAGGGCTTTCCTGGATGATCCTGGAATTCCTGGGAGCAGGTAAATGACTCAGTGTGGGACAGCAGCACTCTGCTGACCAGGGAAGGTCAATCACACCTGCTTTATCCAAGACAATGCAGGAGTTTTCTCCTAAGATATTCTCTGTGCGAAAAAAAAGAAATGAACCAGGCAGGATCACACATAAAGAAACAGTGATGACAAGCAGAAAATTGCAGAGCTTTGGAAAGTTATGGCTGGCTAGAAAGCATCCAGCACAGAAGTCTTTAGGTGACCTCACCCAGCTGCTGCTAATGTTCCAGCAGTAATAAACAGGAGCCACTTCCCTGGCTACTCTCCTTTGGGATTCTCCACTGCAGCACTGGTTGGTACTTGAGTTCCATCATTTCCAGCAAAGCTGTTGTCTGTTATCACAAACATGAGGACATTATTACAGAACTGGCCCCGCAGCAGGATATGAATCAGAGTTAACCTTAGCAGACACCAAGTATTTACTTTAGAAAAGGCAAAGATATTATTTCATAAATCAGAAATGGTTCCCTTGGCCCTTGAAGGATACTTCAAAGCAGACTTGTAATTACGAAACTCATCCTGGGGTGCCAAAGCAATTGAATCCATGGCTGCCCTGTGGGCTCCCAGCTCAGCTGTGCCTGGGGCCCCCGCATGGGAATCCCTGAGCCCACTCTGCTGTGACAGAGGAATGCTGCTCACTGAGAGCCTGAATGGCTGGGAATGGAGTGAGGTGGCTCAGAGGTTTTGCTTAATGAGTTATGAGCAGCCTCTCTCATCAGCTGGGGCTTCCAAATGTGGGACAGTCCCCAGATTGCTGCTCCAGGCCCTTCCCTGTCCATGGCTCAGCAGCAGAAGGGACAGAGAGTGGCTTTCTGTCATCACACTTGTGTGCCCAGTGCCAGTTCCAGGGATATCAGACCAACAGGCACAGCCAGACCCTTCTTGCCTGGCCTGAGAGCTTCCCAAGGGACCTGTCCCTTCCCATGGAAATGGCACTGCCAGCACCCTGCCAGGACCTGTCACCCCTTGGGGGAGATGAACAACAGTGTCAGTTCTGGGAGAAGGACACACAAGACTTTGGAGGGGCTGAAAATCCCAGCCAGGGGCCAGCATAAAGCAGAGGAATTCTCCAGTCAGCATTCAGCCCTGAATCCCACTAGATCCTCCTCTCCCTCTCCCATTGGGAACATCCCAAGGGAGGCAGTGATGTTGGCAGGCTGAGCTCCTGTCCCCCTGCAGCAGGACCCTCCCTGGGGCTCCCCTGGTGGCACAGGAGGGCCAAGAGGCCACCAAACAGCCGCATATCCCCGAGGGACATCAACCCTGCAATGAGGGCTCCCATCCTTCCTGGGTTTGCATTTTAAACAGATTTTCTGCAGCTCTCCACATTTTCCCCGATGCTTATTATGGTTGGGAATATTCAATTCCAGGCTCTGCATGTTAATTCCTCCCTGCCACATTCTCCCCTCTCCTGTGCCCCTGGCCAGAAGATCCCAAGGTACAAATCCTTTGTTTCCCAGAGAATGCTCGCTCGTAGAAGGTCATCTTTATTTATCAGGAGTTGTGTCAGCAAGGCTTTAAAAACCCAGCTGATCTCCGCCTCCGGCTCGGTGCAAATCAAAAGAGCCTGCGGGAAATCGGGTAGAACAACCATCAGATTAAATAAAAACTGCCCCTCCGCCTCCTGTGCTTTCCCTAATCCTCTTCCCAGCGAGTGCAATGTCCACTGTGCTAATCCAGGGGACACGGGGGGATCGTGGGCTGGAATTACAGCGACTCCTCTGCGGGATAATGGAGCGTCACATTTTATCGTCCTCATCACTCTCACAGCGCTCGGAGAGAGGTGGGGCGAGGGGAAAGGTGGATTTTCCACTGAGTTAGGGTCGCAGTTTCCTCCCTCCGGCTCCATCCGTGCCCAGGGTGCTGCCGGCAATGCTGCCTGAGCCAGGAACAGCGGGGAGAGGGGAAATCCATTCCGGCCGGGGTAATTCTCGCTCTCTCCTCACCCCCAGGGTGCAGGCAGCAGCCAGGACACAAAGGAATCGTTCGTGGAATCAGAAGTTAAGAGGAACCAGGAGAAATGTCTCAATGAAAGTCACAAGAGGGTCATTTCTGGGAGCAGCGGAGCCCTCGGGGCTGCAGGAGCAGAGGTGGGTGCTGAATTCTGCCCTGGACTCCACCCTCTCACTGAAATCCCTTTTATTCAGGTGCTGTTGTTTTTTCTGTACCTCTGGAGTTAAAATTCTCCCTTCCCTCTGTTGTGTCCTGAGCAGAGCTGCCCTGACCACAGAGCAGAGTGTCCCAAAGCCCTGGGAAGTGAGAGAGGTGAGCTCTCAGAGTCTGGCAGAGAAGTATTTGGATTTTCCCTTTGGACACAGCTCCTCCTCCACCTGTGTCACTTTATCCACAATTCCATCCACGGCCCCTTGCAGTGGAAAAGCTGAAAGGATTGCCCAGCTCTGAGCAGGGCTGTGGGCACAGCCTGTGGCCACATCTCCCTGAGCCAGGCTCTGCTGCCAGGGCAGGGACAAGGCACCAGCCTGACACAGCATGAGCCGGGATTCCAGGGGACAGGAAGGGGCTGTGCCATGGCTCGGACCCCCTGGCCTCCTGCCCTGTCCTGATGCCTTTAGTTTTATCTTTCACGTATTTCAGGTTCTGCACTGCCCAGGGGTGCTGTTCTGAGCCTCACAGTCAGTGTCACTCAGCTCTGCACAGAGCAGGGACACAAAACAAATCCTCCTGCTGCACACCAAGGACGCCTTTCAGGCCCAAAAGCACAAACAAGGGTGGCTGAAGGGAGGAACAAGAAGGATGGGACTTCATAACCTGGAGCTGGAATTGGATAATTAAACCCCAAGATGCAAATGGACCAAAACTTATCAAAGTGTGACACCTGGTGACCATTTGTCCATTTTGTGACCATTTTGGGTCCACCTTGGGTGTAGCCCTGGCCAGGCTCTTGTCCTGCCCAAGGTGTGTCCTTAAAGGCCTTTTAATAAATATCTACTTTATTTATACTTAAATAATTTATACTAAATTAATATTTAGAATATTCTAAATATTCTCTTAGCTCTGTCCAGTCCCTGTTCCAGCTCAGCCTTCCCAAGGCATCAGCCCCAAGCCCTGGCAGAGCCCCTAGCCCTGTTCACCAGGACACTCTGGCCCATTACATTTTCCCTGGCGTGGCACAGAGCTGTTCTCAGCTGCAAACCCTATTCCTGCTCCTTTGCCCTTCCCCAGGCCCAGGGCAGGGTGAGGGCAGCATGCCCAGCTGGCTGCAGCACAGCCCCAGGGCCAGCCAGGGCTGTCCTTGAGGATGCTGCTGGTGCTGGCTGTCCCTGGCTCAGCTCAGAGCTGCGGATGCAGAGGGAGCTGGCAGCCCATCCCCTGCTCCCTGTGCAGAGGGAGAAATTTATCCCTTTGACATAGCTCAGGGGTTTTATTTCTAAATGCAGAGAGGCAGCCCAATAAACCCGGCAGCCCTGTCTTCATCACCTCCTATTGGAATGTTGAGAGTTCAGATTTAAGATTTTAGCATGTAGTAATATGTGTGAGTTAAGATGGAGGATTTTGGGGTGTTGTCCAAGTCCTTTTTCTTCACCTTCTTCTTCTTTTTTTTATGGCTTTAGATGCTTTTTGGTAATTAAGTGAAAAAGGTTGGCATTGTGGGCTTTGGGTGGTTTTTATTGGGTCAATAATACCTAGTAATACATACCTGAGATATAATGAACAGCCAAGTCTGAACTCAACTCCTTGTTTCCTGTGTCTTAGCAAAGAAAAAAAGAAGCCAAAAAAACATCACAACCTCCACTGCTGACCCACACACCATCCCCAGCCCCAAATGGGGCTGAATTTCTCTTCTAGCCCTTCAGCCCAGGGTGACAATCCTCAGGGTGACTCTGAGGAGGGCTCTGTCACACCCAGGGCTGTGCCCCTTCTCCTCTGGGCTCAGGGCTGTGAATCACTCAGGTCCCAGGGGTTTAGTCACTGCTGCCTCAAGGTAAATGCATTTTGTGACAAGTTCATTACTCTGGCTCAGTCCAGTGACAGAGCTGGTGAGGCACAGTGGTTCCAGTCCCAGAGCAGCTCGATGGTATGGTGTGATCAGATTCCTGATCTGATAGCACTGAGCAAGTTCAGAGCCTTGGAAATGAGCCCAAGCTCACCTCCCTGCTCCTGCTGGCTGAGAATGAAGCAGCTCCCAGCAGGCTGAGGCTCCTCAGCTCCCTGTGCCCTCAGGGAGGGCCCTGGGGATGAATCTCCTGCTCACTGAGCTAATTTAACAGAATCACAGAATGACCAGGTTGGAAGAGACCTCCAAGTTCATCGAGTCCAACCCAGCCCTGACACCTCAACTAAACCATGGCACCCAGTGCCACATCGTCTTGTTTTAAACACACCCAGGGATGGTGACTCTACCACCTCCCTGGGCAGATCATTCCAGTACCTTATTATTCTTTCTGTGAAAAACTTTTTCCTAATATCCAACCTGTATTTCCCTTGGTGCAGCTTGAGGTTGTGTCCTCTCCTTCTGTCAAATTTGCTCCCTGCTGGGGGTCAGCACTGGGCTGGCCCAGGCTCATGTTCTGCCTTCAGTCATTGCTCAGACAGGGGAATCTGACCCAAAGCCCTTGGACTTCCTCAGGGTTCCCCAGTGTAGCCCTGGTTCATGGCTGAGATGTTTTGGTTTTCTGAAATTCTTTTCCCAGGGAATTTTCTGTAAACAAGAGAAATGTTTTTGTAACTGTAACTTTGTTTTCATTCGTCTCTCTAGGAGGGACTTCTTGATGTCTCTCTGGTCTGACCAATGTGAGTGAAGAGGTTTGTCTTTGTGTCACCAATCAAATTGGTCTGTGTAAAATAGTATAAAAGGGAGACACATTCCAAAAAAAAGAGTAATTTTCAGCCTTCTGATGTCAGAGTCTGTGTTGTTGTGGTGTAAAACAGTGTTACCTGTGTAAGCAGACTCCCTGACCTGTCCTGGGGATCTCAGCAGAGGAAATCCCCCTACCCCAAGACCAGGGTGAACCACAGAAATTCCTTCCAGCCCTAGCTCCCTTTGTGCCAGCTAAAGTTGATTCTTCTGTGCACCTCAGGCAGTGGCTGTGAGCAGTGCTGGCTGTTTCTGTGCCTGGACAGCAGAGGAGTGATGCTCTGAGCCCTCGGAGAAGTGACACACCCCTGGCTCCAGCATTCCCAGGTGGGGAAGATCTCTGGGCTCTGATGGGATCTCTGTCTATTGACGACTGATGGAGAGATGGGAAGACTGTTTCAGTGATCAGAATTTGATTTTACTCAGGTTCTTCAAAAGCTTATATACCATTTCAGGAAGGTTAACAATTTTCCACTACAATAATCAGGTTAAAGATCATACAGACAACTCATACATTTTACAGCATCTTTTGCTTGCAGAAGTTTGATCGAATCTCTTCTCTTCCCATAAACAGGTTTAATCCCATCTTCTGTAATCTGCAAAGTTCTGTTTGTTCCTGCCATAGCATCTTGGTTATCAAACTAGCTATGCTAATTAAGTCTGTCTTACTCTCTGTCCTGTGTATTCCCACATCTGTTGTTATTGGGATAGTCATGACACACTAAGTGACACAGTATCAAGTTTTTCAGAAGGCTTTTTATCATAACCCCATGCTGTCTTTTATACAGTTTTTACAAATCTTGAGGGCAACTACTAATTGTTTAACAGCTTTCTTGTTAATTATTCTATTAGTTAGTAAAAGGTATTTTACTTGTCCATCAAATCTATCTATCCTTGTATTGTTTACATATTTTCTTTACTGATTCTCATGGGACAAATCCCTTGTTATTACAGGTGTACTTATTTTTCACCCTCAGAATAGATTGTTGTGTTAAAGAAACTTCTCATTCTCAAAACAGCTTCATATGGGAATTTACAAATTGTTTGTTAGCTGCACTAGAAAGAAATGACAGGCCAGCTATGGCTCTATCCACAGATTTCAGCAGCCTCAGGTCAATCTGGCAGAAAACAAAAAGCATTATTGGTTCATTCTGAGCACTGAACAATGCTGGCTTTGGACAGAAAGCTTTGCTCCCTCTGTCGTGGTAAAGAATAAAATGCTTTTTAAATTATTTTCTGTGCCAGAGCATTAATTCCACAGGGTGGGGTCTGTGGAGCCTGCTCTGATTACACTCCTGGGCCAGGTGGGGAGAGCAGCCAGGCCAGAAGATGGCTGTGGGACAATCCTCAGGGTAAAAAATTACCAGGAGTCAGACCTTCACAAAGAATGGAAACTAAATGCACCCCCCCCTTCCCTCCCACCCAAAAAAACCAAACTCATATTTTGTTCCTCTGCTGTGGGCTATAGGAAACACAAAGCAGAAATATTTTCCACAAATCTTGTGTAGCATAATCCCATTTCCCCCGTCATGCCTGGATTTGCTGCAAATTTACACAGTTATTTTAAACACGTATTAAAATATATGTATTTTTTAAGTAAGGATTTTATAATTACATACACCTCCGTATACTTCCATGGATTTGGTCGCTTTGTGAGGGTGCATTTTTGGATCACACCTATGGAATTTCTCCCTGGGAAGGACAGACAAGCTTTTCTTGGGCTCCACTCTGACACTTGACCCAACAAACTCACCTGGCGCCGGGATGAAGAGGGTGAATCCCAACCTCTCATCAGCAGCAAGTTCTCAGCACTTTATTTTGCTTTTTTTTGTTTGGTTTGGTTTTGTTTTCAGAGGCATCCTCTGCTGGAGCCTCCTCTGGTGCTGCCAGCCCAGCTCCTCGCACAGATGAGCTTTGATTTGTGTGAAATGACTCCTGGGGGTTTGTTGTTCTGCTTGCTCAGGTCTGGGAGATTTGTTACAGAACAATTTCTCCAGAAACTGTGACGGATGAAAATTTCCATTCTATGTATTTCAATCCAAAAACGCTGCTGGGAAGAAGCCAAGCAAAATATTTCTCAGGTTTTCTCTTTTTCTCCAAATCTTAAACTAGAGAAGTCAATTTTTATTTTTTGTTTTCAACTGGAAAACAGAGCATTTGCCTCAACTTTCTGTGCCCATGCCAACGTGAAGAAATATTTCCTGCAGGGAGAGAGCAACAGGCTCTCCACAGTGCAAAATGCTGAGGATTTATTGGGAAGCTTCCTTTTTATGAGAGAAAACATTGTTATGTTATTTCTTCAGCTGCTCCCCCTGTTTTTCGGTTGCTTCTGTGGCTTTTCTCACACAGGAGGCAACACAAAACCGGAACTTTTTCATTTGGAAACAGAGCTGGCACAAAAAAAAAAAAAAAAAAAGGAAAATCCTGGGTTGGTTTCAAGCTGCTGCCTGGAAAGTTAAATGCAGAGCAAATGAGAATTTTGTCTCACTTAGAAATTTCCCTAGGGAAGAACTCCCAGCTCTCACTCAGCGCCGCTTTTTGAGCTTTCCAGATCTGTAAAACCTCCCCTGATGAGTCATTCCTGGATGGGTTTTCATAATCCTGCTGCTGAATTGTCCCTGTCACACACCAAAACCACCACCCCCTGCTCCGTGGCCACCAACAAAGGGCAGGAATTGATTCCTGGCACATCCCAGCCACGGTTTGTTCCAAACCCTTTGTACCAGAGATTGATTTGAATGGAGCGTTCCACCCTTACACACATGAAATTTAGGTGGGGTTTTTGTTGTTGTTGTTGTTTTATTATTTTTTATTTTTAATTTTTTTTTTAGAAATTTACACACAGCAAATTAAGTTTTTGAACGTGAAATACCAGTTACCAAATCCTGCCAGGCAGTTACCAAATCCTGCCAAATTTACACACAGCAAATGAAGTTTTTGAAGGTGAAATGAAAGGTACCAAATCCTGCCAAAGCTGGGCTGGCAGAGCAGCACTGATGGAGCCTGAGGGGTGCAACGGGATCAAGGACCCCGTTGTCTCTTGCCCCTGACATCCCCAAACCTGCACATTTTTATCCCAGCTCTGAATTCTGCCTCTTTTTCTGGCTTTGTAGGGCTTTCATGGTGATGGGGTGGGTGAGAAATGATTCTCCTTTTCCCCAGGTCCCCTCTCTGAGGTGCCAAATCCTCATTTCCACGTCAGCTTAATGAAATCTGAGGTTGGTCCCTGGTCCATCCTTGATTTCACAAAACTGGTTTTATATAAGCTGGAAGAGCAGTTGGACACTGATGGGAAATCTGCTGCTGATAGTTTTTACGATATATTTAGGACATAATGGTAGGTTTTTAGGAACTACTGATTTGTTTAAGGTAATGAAGAAGGAAGGAAGGAAGGAAGGAAGGAAGGAAGGAAGGAAGGAAGGAAGGAAGGAAGGAAGGAAGGAAGGAAGGAAGGAAGGAAGGAAGGAAGGAAGGAAGGAAGGAAGGAAGGAAGGAAGGAAGGAAGGAAGGAAGGAAGGCCCAGAGTTCCTGAGCCAAGTCTTGCCCTGCTTCCCCCTCTTTGCTGTCAGTCTGTAATTCAGGCAGGTTTTGAACAAGAGGTTATAAATTATTATTTAACAGGTTTTTAATTGCTTCATGAATCCATGAATCATTTCGGAACTCAAAACACTTTGCAGCAAACAGTTCCACATTTTAATTAATGAGAAGCTGAATGGGAAATGCACCTTTTTCCTTCTCCCTTAACTTGCTGTGCTACAAATTATTCCTTCCTGGTTTGGGGTTATAAAAACAAGGCTATTAATGCCCTTTTCTTCTGTTTGGTGCCACTTACAGTCTTACAGATTGTTATTGTATCTCCCAGGATATTTTTTTTCTGATGGAACAGTTCTCTTCAGTTCCACCTTCCCCCTGTGGAGATCACAGTGTGTGGAGGTGTGCTGGTAACTTCCCACGTTTATTATTAAAGTTTATACAGTTTATTATTGTTAAAATTAATATCTTACATGAATGGTTTATCCCTATTCACCCCTTTCCTTCTCCTATGTTGGTATTTTCCTGTACTTGTTTACCAGTTATTCGTTAACTGTCAATCATTGTGTTATATAACCTTAAGTTATGTCCATCATTTGCAGGTCTCTCCTCCCTCAAGAAAGTTCAGTGAGTGGCTTGCAGTGATTGGATGGTTTTAATGTGTTCCCCCTCCCTGTTCTATGTTATTGGATAATGAGTTAACTGACATTAATGGAGCCACACCCTTGTTGTACCTGACTGGTCCTTTCTTTACCCACCCCCTGTCACCACCCCTGAGATAAAAGGTCTGTGCAAGAGGTAGTCGGGGTCTCTTTGGAGCCTCGACCAGCGGGAATAAATCTACTCTGCGTTGAACTCTGAAGAGTCCCGTCCTTTATTCACCTGCGTCTTAGTGGTGACTCCGCTCGCTGAGCTAAAAGACCCCTGTGTTGCGGTGGAGGCAGGGCTGTCCTGTGCCGGAGCACTTGGGCGACAGCCACCCCTCAAGGGAGGGAAGCCGGGAGCGACCGCAACAGTGCACTTTGGAATGTCCTTCATGTTGTTCCCTCTGTTCTTCCAGTTCTGCACCTGATTCTGCTGCAAGTTTTGGGATAACCCATTGCTTCAATCAAGTCCCCGTCCTGCAAAAGCTCAGTTCCTCCTATAAAGAGCACTAATGGGTGTGCAAGGCAGCCCTTGCCCTGATAAATGCCATCCCCAATCCTTTACTTTTATCCTATTTATCCCTGAGCCTGCCACTTCCAAACCCCAGCGAGGATTTCAAAGCGCTCATTCCATTAATTTGAGACACTTCCTCCAATTCTTAACCCACAAAGAAAAGTTCCACTGGCAGAACTTTCCTCAGTTCCTCCCCGGCAAGCATCAATGTGAAGAATTCAGCTGGATTTTCTGCTCCAGCCTTATCTTTCTTGAGCTTTTCCTTTTATGCCTCGCTCATTCCTTGGCCTTGGAGCTTCTCTGGCAGCGTTCCTGCTGCTGCTGCTGCTGTGTTTCAGAAGGATTTGTTGGGATTTCTTGCACAGTTAGCAAGTTGTTCCTCAAAACATTTCTTGGCCTGTCTTGTCCTGATTTCTCAAGGATATTGGCAGAGCTGATGCTCTTTCCTCTTTCTCCTTTTAGGCACAGCACACAGATGAGGGCTTGCAGGGAGGTAATGCTATGTGACGGGGGAAAGCACAGAAGAAATGTGTCACAGGGTCCCTCAAAACCTGAGTTGGAGGTGGGACCTGCCAAAACTGTCACCAGCCCCAGCTGTCCCTGTGTCACCGTGGGGATGTGGCTGAGCAGAGCACTGTCACAGGGAGCAGCCCTGGAGGAAATCCAGCCTGGAATTCACTGACACCCAAACCAGCAGCCGTGGGCTGGTTTATTGCCTTTACAGAACAAATCAGCCAAACCCTGGGAATACTGGTGGCCCTCGTGTCACCCCAAAAGGTCAGAGGTTCCCCAGCCCCTTGGGAGATTCCCTTCATCCCCCATGCCAGGGAGGACTCTATATTCCATATTCCATATCCCATGTTGATATTCCATATTCCACATTCCATATCCCATGTTTATATTCCATATTCCACATCACATGTTCCATGTTCCATTATCATATTCCATATTCATATTCCATGTTCCATATTCCGCATTCCCTATTACACATTCCATATTCCATGTTCTCCAAGGAAAGGCCACGTCAGGAATTTTGGAGGGCACTGATTGCTCAGCCAAGTTGTTTTTTTTTTTCCAGAAATTTCCTGAGCCCAGAGCTATCTGCAAGTGGAACACAAAATCATGGAATATTCTGGTTATTCAGAATCATGGAATATTCTGGGTCAGAAGGGAGGCACAAGGATCTGGAATCCAACACTTACATGAACAACATGTGCAGGGATTGAACTCTGTGTGTAGAAAGCGCAGGGATGTCCCACAAGGGTAGAAAAGTTCACATTGTGGGTTATGGGTGGTTGGTTATTGGGTTAAAAATAAAAATAATTTAGGTGCCATTTCATAATCAGACAGAGACCAAAAAGACCTTGGGAAGAGTTAGAGACAGAGCCATTTTTTACTTTGTTAGCTAGAACTCACAACTTGTGAGACTGTGCTAGAAATAAGAATTAATAAACATCTGAGTCCGAACACAAAAACTGCGTCACCCGAGCAATTAATCCCAGCTCTAAGAGAAGAAAAGAAGATAAAAAAACCCCACAAACAGCCATTTGCAGTTAGTTTGGCGAAGCCTCTGCAGGTAATTGGCACTCCCAGCACTCCGGGGCTACAATTTGGGCTCTGCCTGGCACCCTGCGGGCACAGAGTCGCTGACACCATTAAGTGTCCGAGACAATTGCAAATGAAGCGAAAATAAATGTAATTAGTTATTACAGTTTATTAGCGGCTCATATCCTTCGGCAGATTCTGTCTTTATTCGGTGTTTAATGGGATTAATAACTCCTTAAGCAGGCATGTGACAGCCAAGAGCAGTGAAATTCCACAGTTGGCACACAAATGTTCTCTTGCTTCTTCATTTTACCCCTTCTTTTTTTTTGGAGGGACATTTTTTCAGGCCCCTCTTGACAATTATCTGGCTTATTGACAGTGGATAAGTTATTGGGAAAGGATGCAGGTATTGGCTGCTGCTGGGATTCTCAAGTCAGGCAGGATCAGCCACAAAACTCACTGGAGGCATGTAGGAATAGGGTAAAAATGCAGCCTGTCATTTTTTCTAAGTGCAGCTAAGGAACAATTTGTAAATTCCCATCTGAAGCTGTTTTGAGAATGAGGAGTTCCTTTTTAACAATCTGTTCTGAGGGTGAAAAATAAATGCACCTGTAATAACAAGGGGTCTGTCCCATGATCTCGGGTATGGTTTCTTTCCCCAAGAGTCAGGTGGTGGTTCTGGTGGTGGTTCAAGAGTCTTTTTTGCCCTCTGCCCTCTGAAGGCTTTGAGTCTGGTGCAAGAATGAAGCAGAGTCTCAAGGTCTTGTTTTTTCTTGATTTCTTGCATGTTTATTATTTCTTATCCTACAATTTCTCTGTGCCCGGTCAAGGTGTTCACAGCAGCTCGGACACGATGTGACTCCCCCCGTGATGGGAGGTGCTTTGCTTTTATACAGATAATTACATGTCTATTATTTACAATTTTATACCAGTGCCTAGTACCTATACCAGAAGGGTCATCTCTGCTTTGACCCAATCCCCTCAAACTACCTTGTGCCACCGTCACTATAGAAGATGGAGGCCAAGGGAGGAGAAGAAGAACCCAGAGTTCCACCCTAATTCCTCCATCTTGTTCCCCAATTCTAAGAACCCAAAACTACCAAATTTTCCACCCAGTGATTAGCTACACTACTGTCTGTCACACATTTGTGACTTGTAATTCCTCTCTGTGTTGGAAGTTTTTCTCATGGACTGAAATCAAAGCCTGTGTCTTCCTGGGCTCTGTGCCAGGCAAACCCCTTTGCACAAACCTCCCTGTTCAGGTTTCAAACCCTCTTGCTCAGGTCCCAGACCCCTCTGCCAAGGTCTGTGACCTTCCAGGGAAACCAGAGGAATGCCCTGGACTCCGACACATGAGAATCACTAAAGAAAATATGTGAACAACCCAAGGATAGATTTGATAGACAAGTAAAATGTCTTTTACTGACCAACAGAATAATTAACAAGAAAGCTGTTAACCAATTAAAGTTACCCATGGAGTTTGTAAAAACTGTAGAAAAGACAGCATGAGGTTATAATAATATATATTATATATACATACACATATATAATATTTTATATATATATGCACATATATTATATATATAATATATAATATATAATATATATTATAATATATAATTTATTATATTATATAATATATCATAAAGAGCACCAGTGGAGCTGGGGCAGAGTGGAGGCACCAGTTGGGATCTCACAGCAAAGGACTGAGTCCTGCTCTTCATGGCTGGGGACATCAGTGGTGACAGCTCCAGGTCAGGGCATCATCATCATCATCTCCACCTTCAGGCTCCTCCTGCTGCCCAGCTTCCCTCTGGAGGGGAAAATTTTCTGCTGAAGAATTTGAGCTGGAAATTTTGGGGGTGATTCTCTGCACTGGAAAATCTGTGAGCCTGAGGCAGGCTCAGCATCGTGCCAGAGGCAGAGCCTGCTCTGGGAACGTGCTTCCATCACCTGGGCTGCTGCTCTGAGCTTGCTTTAATTGATTGACTGCTTAATGAAGCTCTGCATTTCCAGCTCCCAACGCCCTGGGCTCGATGGTCTGCTGCAGCAGCTCAGTGTGATCTGTCAAGGTCACTTTGCAGGGACATTACTCACCAGACAAGGAAAATGCCCAGGTGTGAGAGAGCAGTGAGGTGGCAGGTGAGGATGGCAGGTTCCTGTTTCAGGGCTGGAGGTCCTCCACAGGGACTGCACAGCCCAGCTGCTCTGAGGGCACATCTGGAGCTCCGAGGGCACATCTGGAGCTCAGAGCCAGGCTGGGGGCACCTGAGCCTCTGGGCTGCAGTGCCAGGCTGGGCTGAGCTGGCTGAGAACTGCCAGGAATTCTTTGGAAAAAAAAATTCCATCGTTTTTCTGGGTGTTTCAGAGGGAGGTGTTCCTGCCCATGGAGGGGGATTAGAACTGGATTGGAGCTTTAAAGTCCCTTCCAACCCAAAGCATTCCATGATTCCATGGAATTGGAATAGATTTGAGTTGAATCATGGAGTGTTACTTACACAGTAACAGCAAATGGAGTATGTGGTTTATTGTTAAACGAGAGCAGAGCTCCTGAAATGAGGTTAAAAGGAATTCTGTCAAGGGGCTGCTGTGCAGCTGTTTCCCTGGCAAAGGAGAAAACTCCTGCAGAGGAATGAATGGGGAGTGTTTATCAGTTCATTGATGGGGAATAAACCCTGCAAACCCAGCAATATCAATGGGGAGATGCAGTCGGGGGGCAGGAATGGGCAGAAAAAATACAGACAAGTCTCAAGAGTGAGAGCAATCAGAGAAACTCCATTCTATGACCCCAGGACACTCATGTCTGTATCCCAGGTGTTGTGCAGATCAATCCCACAAGTGCCCCAGCTTTGGGCTTGGCTCCCCCACTGAAGTTGAGGTATGAAACAAAATCTTTCAGCCCCAAGAGTGGTAGCTGAGGTGGATGTGGCAGCAAGAGCTCATTCTTTTATGAGCAGGGTAATTTCAGAGCTCTTCAAACAGTAAATGAGGTGTCCTTTCAGGAAGAGATAACCAGTGAAATGATAACATTTCCTGGAAGACAGCGAAATGCAAATAATCTTGATACTGCACACAGTGGAGGCAATCCACCTCCTCTCTGTGCACTTCAGGGGCTCGTGGAGATGTTTATTCACACCTGGTACTTCTGCACAAACATTTTGTTCTGTTCTCCCATTCCCTGTTGTTTGATTTTCCCACTTTCTGTGCCCCACCAAGAGCCTGGGCCATCAGGACATGTCTGGCTGTGAGCTGTGCACACACACACTCTGCTCATTTCCAGGCTGCTGTGTGCCTCAAAACCCCAGGCTCTGAGCAGTGTTTTATACAATATTTATGTTTCTCTGAGACTCGAGAGGTCACTCAACCTGACAGAACTGAAGCCTCTGCCTGTGGGAGGGGGGTTCTGCTGCAGCATCAGCAGAAAGTAAATGAGCTCCCAAATGAGAGTTAAGAGAGTTCTGGCTGTCATTTCCGTACAGCTTTGGACTCTGCTCGTGGCTTCTTCCTTTGAGGGAGGAAAAGTTGCTGGAAGTGTGTGCTAAGCACCAGACTGGTGCTGGAATGGAGCACCAGGGGGATGAGTGTTTGCTGCAGCTGCAGCGAGGCTTTCCTGGCCATCCCTGCTGATCTGAATGTCTCAGGAACAAACCCCTCACCCAGAGCAGCAGAGAAAAGGTGAACCCTCCGTTTGCCACCTGAATTGCTCCCACAGCTCACCCTTCCCTCCCTCTGCAGCACTTTAAGCACTGGGAAGGGGCAAATCCTGCATTTCTTCACCTCCATTCTCCCTGCCAGGACCCTGAGAGGTTAAACGAGACCTCCAAGGTCACAGAAGAGGAAAGATGCTGATTTCAGCTTCCCCTCCCCAGCCCTCGGCTGCCTTCAGGCTGCTCCCAGGATGTCCAAGGAAAACAGTCACAGCACCCCTGAGGAGCTCTGCTGGGAAAACCGAGCAGTGTAGAAAAGCCAGATAAGATCTACGATAAACATTCGTGACCAGGAGGCACTTCAGAGCAAAACATCTGCTTGGCTGGAGTGGGGACTGATCTCCTGTGCTGTGACAGGGTCATTGAGGTGCTCAGTCTCTCCAGGGCTTTCGTGCCTTTTCAGGAATCCTGGAGTGAGCAGGATGGAAAGGCCAGGCTGGCAGACAGGGCACAGCCTGTGCAGGAGGCTGTGGCTCTGCAGAGGCAGCTGGAGGAGCAGCAGGATGTCCCAGGGCAGCCCAAATGGCAGGAGCTGCCTGCTCAGCTGGCTGAGCCCTACCTGCAGGGCATGGAACTAGCACCGACCTCTTCCGGAGCTGCTGGGATCCACCTGAAGCCCGGGATGTGAGCTGGGCTTGGCTCAGCTCCGCTGGATGATGCACTGCTCCAGCTGCTGCTGCAGGGCTTGGAGTCAGTCACAGAATCATAGAATTACAGAATCACTGAGAATCACAGAATAGCAGAGAATCACACAATCACAGAATCACAGAGAGTAACAGAATCACACAGAATCACAGAATGACAAAACCACAGAATCACAGAATTCACAGAATGACCAGACTGGAAGAGATCTCCAAGATCATCGACTCCAATCCAGCCTTGACACCTCAACTAAACCATGGCACCCAGTGCCACATCCAGTCTTGTTTTAAACACATCCAGGGATGGTGACTCCACCACCTCCCCACACAGACCATTCCAGTACCTTATTATTCTTTCTGTGAAAAACTTCTTCCTAATATTCAATTTATACTTCCCTTGGTGCAGCTTGAGGCTGTGCAGGTTACACCCAGGGAGTCACTGACAGTGACAGCCCTGGGGATGTCCAACTTCACTCCCTTCTCTTTGCACCTTGCTGGAGAGAGGAGAGTTCGGTCACACCATTTGGACACTTGGTCTGTGGTGCTGTGGGTGCTGAGAATGGACAGGAGAGCCCCAGATCAACTGGAAGATGATACTTCCTGAGCTTCAAAGCTAAAGAAGGTCACTGATGCTTGTAGTTAAAAAAAATTTGGGAAAGGGAATCCTAAAGGCAAAGGGTTTGCTCTGGGTCTCTGGCTGTAGAAAGCTTTTCAATGGAGAGGTGGGAGAGCACAACCTTTTCCCTCTCCACCACTTCAGCTCTGCCCTGAAATCCCCAAGGTGCCAAAAATGTGGAGCTGTGCAAGTGAGCAAGTGAGCAGCTCTACCTAACCCTGCCTTCCAGGCCAAAAGCACCCGTGGAGCAATTTCCACTGCCCAGAATATAGATTTTGTTCTATTTGTGCTAAAACCCAGAAGAGCAATCTTTTAGGGAAGATTTAGCACAAGGATTGCTCACTTGCTCTGGAGTGGTGTCACCCTGGAGCACAGCTCCACATTTTTGGAGGAGTCAGGTCAGGAGGGAATGAGGTGAGAAAATGGTTCTTTTCCTCTGCAGATGGTGGCCAGCTCTATTTCACAGGAACCAACCTGTCCAAGGCACCTCTGCAGCCCCTTAAACACTTTCCACACTTATCCCATGGCCTGCATCACGGTGTTAACCTGAAGGCAATGGTGTGGGCAGCAGAAGTGCTTCCACATTTATCCAAGCAGGGAAAGGGCAGAATTTTCTGGGATGCCCCTGGAAACAGCAAATGTTTGGAAGGAACACACTCAGCTCTCACCAGGGGATTAGACAGGACAGGAGAGCAGCAGTTACACAAATTCCAGCTAAAGCCATCAGCAACAACTCAGTGAGCGTGCTGAGTGTGAATGGCACTGCAGGCACACGTGGGAGGGATGGGAAGTCGTGTTTTCTGTCACTTTTTGGATCAGTCTGGCCATGCTTGGGCTGCACAGCAAGGAAAGGGCTGTCAGTGTCCATAGGTCAGGAATTCAAATAGCTCAGGGCTCACTCTGCCCTGCAGGGGCCCAGCCTGGAGAGTCTCTGGCAGAGCAGGAACTGCCTCGAGCCTCCCTCTGTGAGAAGGGCAGCTCAGCTGGGGGAGAATTCCCTGGCAGATCACGGGGAATCACCCTCGGGAAGGAGCCATAAGGATCAGGGTCACCTCTCTGTCCTGGGAACCCTGGGGACCCTGGGACCAGCCCAAACTGGGCACTGTCACAGCAGGTCCCAGCCGAAACTGGGCACTGTGTCCCAGCAGGTCCCAGTCCGAACTGGACACTGCCCCACTGATCCCAGTCCAAACTGGGCACTGCCCCAGCTGATCCCAGCCCAAACTGGGCACTTTCTCCCAGCAGATCCTGTCCTGACATCCTGAGCCCTGCATACCTTTCCATTGTCCTTACTGAACTCTGGATTAGACATTTATTTATTTATTTATTTATTTATTTATTTATTTATTTATAATCTTTTCCACAGTCTCAAGGTCATTTAAAGTCCTCTCCAGCCCCTGACCAAGTGCAAGGGACAGAAGCATCTTGTGTTCTACAGCCCAGCTCATGGATGGGGGATCCTGAATAGCCCCAGGCCCAGGGGAGGCCTCATGGATCAGCTGCCAGAGACAGGAAAATTCCTGGTTCTGCTGAGTGATCCTGCTTGGCTGCCCAGCTCTGCATCCCCATCTGCTCCATTCATCTCTCCCATATTTCTTGAGCTTGTTCATGGAGATTTTAGGGCCAGGGGAGTTAAAAGTGCTGCTGCACCAGAGCAGGAATTCTCTCTTGCCTTTGTACTCAAGCTCTGAAGATAATTAAATGACTTTTACCCAATTTGTTTCTGATGATCAAGGCTGACTATTACTCATCTCCACATATTTTCCAGGTATTACTTCCCTTCATTATTTTTTCCAGAAATTAGGGCTGATTTACAGGATTCCAGTACTGAACCACAGGACCTGCAGTGCCCACTTCTCTCCCTGCTCCACGTGCAGATGGGTCTGTGTGGAGCCTGAGGGGGCTGAGAGGGTTGTTCCTGTCCCCTGCTTTGTCCCCACGCATGTCCCCAAAGCTGGAGGGGTGCAGCAGGCTCCCCTAGTGGCATTTCTGGCTGTATCCATGGGATTTCTCCCAAATGATTGCCCCATGGTCTCCTGCTGGTGCTGGCACTGCCTGCAGGGAATAGCTCTCCCATGGGTGCCACCCTGGCCCAAGTCACTCCGTGACCCAAACTCTACTGTCACTGCCAGCTCTCCCCCCTTCCCTGGCATTAAACTGTGCCTCAGGTTGAAGAAAAACCCGTAAAATCATTTTGGAAAACTCCTGGAAGGCCTTTGAAGTCTGCTCACATCCCTCAAGTGCTGCATGGCCTTGAAACTTCCCGACTGATTTATGGGGCAGCCATACACAGGCTGCTGAGGAGAGCTGGGAAACCTTCCCTTTTCCCTTCCCTTTTCCTTTTTCCCTTCCCTTTTCTCTTTTCCCTTCCCTTTTCTCTTTTCCCTTCCCTTTTCCCTTTCCTCTTCCCTTTTCTCTTTTCCCTTCCCTTTTCCCTTTTCCTTTTTCCTTTCCCTTCTCCCTTCCCTTTTCTCTTTTTCCTTCCCTTTTCCCTTTTCCCTTTTCCCTCTTCCCTTTTCCCTTTTCTCTTTTCCATTTTCTATTTTCCCTTCTCTTTTCCCTCCCCTCCCAGCACAGTGTGACTACATTCCAGGGGCTGCATCCACAGGCTCACAGCTCCAGGAATCCCTGTTTCCCTTCCCAAGGGTCTGGCCACGGTCTCAGACCTCCTCAGCTCCCACAAGTTCTTCTCATCCCTCTCACTCTGTGCTGGTGGCTCCCCAGAAAATCCAGTCCTCATGTGGACCTCAAGAAGGAAGGACAGAGAGAGTTCCCACAGATTTTAAGTCCTGCAAACATTCCCAGAAGCTGGAGTTTCTCTGATTGCTCTTACTCTGGAGACTTGTCTGACGCTGTTTTACACTACAACACAGACCCTGAGCTTCAGAAGGCTGAAAATGATTTTTTTATTTTTGGGATGTGACTTTTTTTAATACTATTTTACACAGACCAATTTGATTGGTGAAAAAAAGACAAACCTCTTCACTCACATTGGTCAGAGCAGAGGGACATCAAGAACTCCCTCTTGGGAGTTACAGTTACAAAAACATTTCTCATGTTTAAAGAAAAATCTTTGGGAAAAGAATTTCAGAAAACTAAAACACCTCCAGCATGGAACCAGGGCTACACTTGTCTGTATTTTTTCTGCCCCCTTACTGCATCTCCTCGTTGATATTGCTGGGTTTGCAGGGCTTATTCCCCATCAATAAACTGATAAATGCTCCCCACTCATTCCTCTGCAAGAGTTTTCTCCTTTGCCAGGGAAACAGCTGCACAGCAGCCCCTTGACAGAATTCCTTTTAACCTCATTTCAGGAGCTCTGCTCTCGTTTAACAATAAACCACATACTCCATTTGCTGTTACTGTGTAAGTAACACTCCATGATTCAACTCAAATCTATTCCATTTCCCACTGGACCAAGGCAGCCATTCCCCAGCCTGTTTCCTCATGAGCCCAAATGACAAATTAGCAAGGTGAACCATTGTTTTAATTTCAAACAACATGGGAGAGAACCCCTTGCAGAAGGAGCACGACCTGCTGCAGTCAGGCTGTTGCTCTCATCATCATTTTTCCCTGTTCTCATGGGCAGGTGAATAGAGGGGGCTTTACAAATTTTGGGGATTTTTTTACACCAAAAAGGGCTCTGGAGGAGCAGCCAAAGGGGTGACAGAAAGCTCAGAGCTGACGTGATGCTATTATTTTTTTTTTTTTTTTTTTTTTTTTTTTTTTTTTTTTTTTTTTTTAGAGGAAGATGGTGTCACTTGAGACAGGTGGGGAGGTGAATCCTCCAGCCCCTGAATTTCAGAGGAGCTGAGGGAGGCAGGAAAAGGAGTCCCAGATTGTTGGGAACTGTCAGGGAAGGAGGGATGAGCAGCACGATCTGCACACATTTATAGGTTCTGCACAGATTTATGGGATCCACATAAATTTACAAAATCTGCACAAATTTATAGGTTCTGCACAGATTCACAAATTTACAGGATCTGCACAAATTTATAGGATCTGCACAGATTTATGGGATCTCTACAAATTTGTGGGATCTTCACAAATTTGTGGGATCTCCAGAGCAAATGGCCACCATCAGGCCTGGGCAGAGGGCAGAGGATTTGCTGCCCTGGGGACAGGGCACAGCCCTGGCTGCTCCTGGGCTCCCCTGGGCTGTGGGGGAGGCTGTCCTGGCTCAAAGAGAGAAAGGAAAAAATCCCTTTGGGGTGGCACCAAGGAGCAGGATAAGCTGGCATTCCTTGGCTGAAGAACCTTAAAGCCCATCCAGGGCCACCTCTGCCATGGCAGGGTCACCTCCCACTGTCCCAGGCTGCTCCAAGCTCCAATGTCCAGCCTGGCCTTGGGCACTGCCAGGGATCCAGGGGCAGCCACAGCTGCTCTGGGAATTCTATTCCAGGGCCTTCCCACCCTCCCAGAGAAGTCTGACATGGTTTATTCATGTCTTGACAGGAATTTTCCTAGAAAAAAACTGGGGAAACTGCTGGAGAAGTTTGTCTTCAATGCATTTTATAACCTACAGAGTTCTGGTTTCATCTGGTTTGGGTTCAACCTTTCTGCTACGAGACTCTTTTGGATATAAAGCCATCAGCTTTGCATGGAATGATCCAGAGGATTCCTGCCTCAAGGTCACCCACTCGGGGGCTGAATGGGATCTTTTTGTGTCCTGAATTCACCCTCTTCCCCAAAATAAAGATTGACAATCACAGAATTCCAGGCTGGTTTGGGAAAGGACCTTAAAGCTCATCCAGTTCCAGGGGCAGGGACACCTTCCTCCATCCCATGTTGCTCCAAGCCCTGTCCAGCCTGGCCTGAGACATTTCCACCCCCTCAATGAGCAACAATTTCAGATTTCAGCCTCAAAAATAAAAGCTCCAGAAAGAGGGGGGGAAAAAAAGAAAACAAAAGCAAACCGCCTCAAAAGCTGCTCAGGAATTATCCCTTCCCCTTTCCAGAGGGTGCAGTGGCACCTGCAGTCACTGCAGGCACTATTTGCACACCAAGGCATCAAGAAACTTTTCAAGCAAATTTTTTTGCTGCTGCTGCCAAACCTGCAAAGAAACCCAGCTGCAAAGGAGCTTCACATGGTCTCTGATCTGCTGGAGAACATTCCTGAGGCTGAAAACCAGATTTTTGCAGTGCAAAACTTCCCCAAAACGATCAGCATTGGTAGATTTATTTTTAATTCTACATTTCTTTGAAGTTTCATTTTTATTTTTATTCTTTAAATCTTTTCATCCCCCATTTACTCTGCTAGCAGAGAGTATTTCCATATTCCCCCCCCCCCCCGCCTTTTTTGCCTTTTCCAAATCCTGGCTGTTTTGTGGTGGCAGAGTGACAAGAGAGCTTTGAAACTGCACAGTTCTGCCAGTCTTCCAGCGCTGGCAAGAATTTTTTGCAGGAAAATAGAACAGCAGAAATAAAAAATTGCAAAAAGTTGCGGGGGAGAAAAAGAGAACCATTTTGTGCTGCTTAAAAGTGTAAAAAAAGGTCTCTAAGAAAAAAATCCTCCAACAGGTGATTTGAAGGCGCTGAACATTGTGAAGGAAAAATCACCTGGATTGGTTTTACTGAGAAAATATTAATTCTTTTAAAAATTAATTGTATATAATAACATTTAATTTAAATAATATTTAATTATATATAATAAAAATATTAATTTTTTACCAATTTTCCTAATCTCTGAGGCATCCAGCAGCACCAGTGGGTCAGGAGTTGTTGGTGGGGTTTTGTTTTGGTTTTGTTTTGGTTTGGTTTTGGTTTGGGTTTTTTTTTTTGTTTTGTTTTGTTTTGTTGGGGGGTTTATTTGGTTTGGTTTTGGTTTTTTTTGGGGGGGGGTGGGGTTTGGTTTGCTTTGGTTTGGTTTGTTTGTGGGGTTTTTTGTTTGCTTTTTTTTGTTTGGGCTTTTTTTGGATTTTTTTGTTTGTTTTGTTTTTGGGTTTTTTGGGGGGAGTGTTTTTTGGGGGGGGAGTTTTTTTGTTTGTTTTTTGTTTGTTTTTTGTTTGTTTTTTGTTTGTTTGGTGTTGTTTGGGGTTTTTTTGCTTTTTTTGTTTGTTTTGTTTTGTTTTGTTTTGTTTTGTTTTGTTTTGTTTTTTTGCCTGGGGTGTTTCGTGAAGTCTCTGTGGTGAGTCTGGACCTTTCTGAGCGCTGGGCTGAGGTTTGGACACCAGGATAATCCTCCTCATGGGGATTTTTCACTCTACACTATGGGCAGGACAGAGGCTCTTCACCTGCTCCTGACTCCCCTCTCCTGACAGCCCCACCCCACACTGAGCTGCCAGAGATCAAAGAGGACAAGGAGTGGCAGCACCTTTCTCATTTCGGGAGTTGAAAGGGATGTTTAAAGCTCCCTGAGTGAGGTTGTGCCTCTGAGGCAACATCCCCTGCTCTTTCAGCCTTGTTGCTGTCATCTTCCAGGAGAAAACCTGTTCCCTTTTGATCCCCTCGTGCAGGGGGATCAAAACAAAGCAGGTGAAGGCACAAGACCCAGAATTATTTACTCAGCACCTTGTTCAAAGCGTTCCTTCCCTCCCCAAGAGGGAAAAATCCAGCAAAGCAAATGTGCAGACAATGGATAACAAAGGAAAGAGATGCTGGAGAGGCAACACGATGGTGGAGGCAACCAAATCGTGGAGAAAACCACTGTCCCCACGCTGAGGAGATGGCAGCTCATGGGAGGAGTGGGAGCTGAGCTGGAAGGATTTGAAGGATCTCTCTGCCTCCCTGCAGAGGATGACAGATGCTGAGATTGGTAAGAACTCAACCAAAGGAGGAAAACATGGTCTGCTTCCAGAAATCCTCATCACTCCAGTGGGGAGGCTTGGCTGGGATTATGGAAAGGTGTGAAAATAAGAGAGAGCTTTAAAATATCTGATGATAAACCCGGGAGAAGCTGACCAGAAGGGTCCCTCTCCACCAAGACCTTTGGTTGTGAAGTGTCACACCAGCAGTGTCCCCTCCCAGGGTCACACCAGGGCACAGTGGCAGCTTCAGGTGCATCCCAGGCCTGAATGAACCAGGATTTGTCTGAGCAGGTGATTTCAAATCCTTGTTTTCCACGGTCTGAAAGGCTTTGCCTTGAGAAAACCCTGGCAGGAGAGGCACAAATGAAGCAGGGAACAGAAATCACAGAATCCCAGGATGGTTTGGGTTGGAAGGGACCTCAAAGCCCATCCAGTGCCACCCCTGACATGGGCAGGGACACCTTCCACTGTCCCTGACTGCTCCAAACCCTGTCCAGCTTGGCCTGGGACACTGTCAGGGATCCAGGGGCAGCCACAGCTTCTCTGGGCACCCTGTGCCAGGGCCTGCCCACCCTCACAGGGAACAGTTCCTGCCCAATATCCAACCTGAATTTCCCCTCTGTCAGTCTGACCCCATTCCCCTTGTCCTGGGAAACAGCTCCTAAAAAAGTGTCCATGAGGCCCAGGTCTCTAAACCTCAGGGATGTCCTTCAGGATGAGAATTTGCCAACTCCTAGGACAGTTTTTTGTAGAGAATCTTCATGATCTCCATCCTCAGAGCCATGTGTGACTTGCAAACCATCCTCATTTCCCCTCCCTTTTTCCCTCAGCAGATGTTTCTAGAGAAGGAATAAGGCTGTAAAAGGGAAAGCCAAAACAGTATAAGATGTGACACTAAGAGGAAAAAAAAAGGAAATAAAAGGAGGAAAAAAATTGGTTTCAAATCTCTTTGCTCAGACAGCCCCATGTGATTACAGCATTTATTAGTGTCTATCTCAACACCGAGCAGCTCCAGCTTATAAAGAGTGACACATGCAGAGCACAAAATAACAGGGCTGCCAAAGGCTTCTGAAGGGAAACAAAACCTGAGGCAGCCCAGGGAGGGGATGGAGAGCACAGCAGGAGCCCCAGGGCTGCTCACCAATTACTGGGACAGGGCTGCACAGCCACTGTCCACTATCCACTGTCCACTATCCGCTGTCCACTATCTGCTGTCCATTATCCGCTGTCCGCTGTCCACTGTCCACTGTCCTCTGCCTTTTGTGTGCATTAAAAATGTCAGCAGCTCCTCCAGGGAATGGCCAAGCCCAGCCCTGCCCGGAGGAGAGAACTCCCCAGCTCTGCTCTCCTGGCAGGGCACATCCAGGAGTTTTTACATGGGGCAGGGGACGTTCAGTGTTCCTGGAGAATGCCAGGGGAAGAGTTCATGTCTAAAAGAGGAGAGATGTAGGGATGATGTCCATCCCCCTGAAACAGAGACCTATTTTCTACTGGGCACGAAGCCAAAAACCCCTCCTAGATCGTTAAATACTTAAGAGAAAGCAGCGAGATTCTTGGGGCGTTTTCAGGGTGCCTTAGCAGGTGGAAGGGACCTCCCTGCACTGTGCAAGGCTGTTACTCTTTTGTTCTGTATGGTTTGTTATTCTTGCAATAATTAACACCTTTTATCTTTTTCAAAGCACCTCCGATCAGCCGTCTCACTAATTATTCTTAAACCCTTTCTGAGAGGCTGCTGGCAGCCCTTGATACACCTTCGTGGGGCTAAAAACAGGCTGGCCTCGCTCAGAATTGATCCACCTGTGATTTATCCTCCCTGTCCTTACCCAGGCACTCAGCCTAACCCAGAGCCACTTGAGCTCCATTTTCCACTTGCCACGCACGACCTTTCAGGAGAGGGAAATGCTTTCCCATTTTCTGGTTAAAGGCATCTTTATTTTGCCATTGTATCTCTCAGCCATTTCCCTGTAAATCTCAATAAAACAGCCGGGGTCACTGCAAGAGCCGTTTTAACAATGAAAGCAGCTTCACCCTAAAAGTTGCACCCAGCTTAATGAAAATCCATCTGCTGCAGCACAAAACTCAGGGAAATAATGAGGGGAAATAGGTTTGGTGATCACATCCTTCACTCTGAGAGCAGCCAGGAGCTCCCCTGCCTGTTGTGAAGGAATAGAAGAACATTTTGTGCCCTTTGGCTTGCAGTCAGTAAATAACGAGAGCCAGGCAGCTGCTGAACGTTCGCCCAGCCCGAGGTGCTGAGAACAGCCAGGGCTGATGCAGAGACACAGGTCAGACATGAGCCCTGCAGAAATGTGAGGGCAGGTGGGGACCTTTGTGTGCATTAAAAATGTCAGCAGCTCTCTGATGTTGGCTGGGCCACCCTCGAAGACTTTCCCACATTCTGGCCAAGTGGGAAACAGCTGTAGTGCTGAAATGGTTCTCCAGACAGCAACTGACAGAAGGAGAGGACACAGCCTCAAGCTGCACCTAGGGAAATACAGGTTGGATATTAGGAAGAAGTTTTTAATGGAAAGAATAACAAAGTACTGAAATGGTCTGTCTGAGGAGGTGGTGGAGTCACCATCCCTGGATTGTTTAAAACAAGACTGGATGTGGCACTGGTGTCATGGTTTAGTTGAGGTGTCAGGGCTGGGTTGGACTCAGTGATCTTGGAGGTCTCTTCCAACCTGGTGATTCTGTGATTCTGTGCAGGGCCAGGAGCTGGAATTGCTGATCCCTGTGGATCCATCCCATTTTGGGATATTCTGTGATGGTTTCTCAGTGTTTAGGGCAAAGCTGAGTCTTGCAGGGATATGAATCCCATGGGATTCTAGAGCATCCCAAGCCTATTTCCATATGAAATAACCCCAGGTAATCAGAATACTTGGTGCTTTAGCTCCAAAACTGCTGCCCTGCTTTCCTTGGCCAGTTTTTGACTTCCCAGAAAGGAAAACTTTGCCCTGAAGGTTTTACTTTCCAGGTGACTCAGTGCAATGAACCTTCAGCCCAGACTCACGGATATCTCCAGATTTACTCCAGCTGAAGGTGGGTTTGCTGGAGAAGGCTCATTTTGGTGTCAAACCTCTTCTGAATTGCCTCCAAACGCTCCCTGCCCACACACAGAATCCCAAAAACCTCAGTAGGAAGGGCAGAGTCTGGAAGAGGCCATTTTCCAGCCCCACCCCTCATTCACAAGTTCAGGGAGCCATGTCATGCCCAGCACTAATTCCAAGCACACTTCCCTGCTTTTCTCCCCACTCACAGGGCTAAAATTCCATTTCATTTCCATTTCCTCTTCCATTTGGGAAAGCAGAATTACAGCAGAGGCTGGGATTGGTTCACCAAAAGCGTCGGCGAGGCAGCGTCGGAGCCCATTAAGCGCGAGCTTGGCTTTCATGCTAATTTTCTTTTTAATAAAGAACAAATGGGCTGGGCTGCCACAAAAAAAAAAAAAAAAAAAAAAAAAAAAAAAAAAAAAAAAAAAAAAGCGTGGAGCTGCTCGGGAATGAGCAGGAATGGAGCTGGGAGTAGCACAGCCCTGCTGTGTTATTACGTTTTGGGGGTGGAAAACTCCTACAAATCATTTGTATCCGTTGTCTAAATGGAATGCGCAGGGAATAATTTGAGGCAGGGAAGCATTACAAAAGTAAAGGATCCACTTCTGCACTCGTTTGCTCTGCTTAAACTCCTTGCTTTGTTTGCTGCCCTTGTTAGAGAAATTGTGCCTTGGTTAAACTTAAAATATGAGTGTGATTATCAAACCCAAATATAAACCAATACAGAGCAGAAAACACTATTCATAGCCACGGAGAGCAGGAGCTTTACATAATTTCCATAGCGTGTCATGCATTTCTAGGAAGGAGAAAAAGGTCTTGAAAAGAAGCAGCTGACAGGGAAATCATTAAGAGAGATTTTTATGCTCACAGGGTAGCATTTAAAGAAAATAATGTTGCTCGGGAAAATAACACTAGCAAAGTTATTTGGGCCTAAAGTTCCCCACAGGCTCCTGGTGGGCTTTGCAGAAGTGCTGAATCAGGGCAGGAGAGGCAAAACATTTGCACAGGAGCCATGCAGAGAAATCAGCACTGCTGGCTCTCAGCATGGCCTGCAAGGCTGCAGGAGAGGATTTCTCCCTCCTGAATCCCTGGCCTTGTCTGGGAGCAGGGAGGAATCCAGGGACAGGAACAATCCATAGGGACAGGAGAAATCCATGGGGAAAGGATCAGTCCACAGTAACAGGATTAATCCATGGGGACAGGAGCAATCCATGGGACAGGAACAATCTATTGGGACAGGAGTAATCCATGGGGAAAGGATCAGTCCACAGGGACAGGATTAATCCATGGAGACAGGAGCAATCCATGGGGAAAGGAGCAATCCATGGGGAGCAATCCATGGGGACAGGATTAATCCATGGGGACAGGAGCAATCCCTGGGGACAGGAGCATCCTGCTGCCTCTTCAGCCCTGTGGGGCTGAGCTGTGGCTTATCCCCAGGGCATGGGCAGGGTGTGAGCCAGTGCTGTCAGGGAGGTTCAAAAGGCTTGAAAGAGAGAATGGGACAAATGGATCCATCCCTGGTGCCTGCCAAGCTTCTCTGGGAGTGGTGTGGAGCTGGGGAAGCACAATCAGCCCTGCTGAGGCCAGAGCCAAGTGCACTGCCACTTCCTCTGCTTGATCCTCCAAAAAATTTGAATCAGGCTTGAAAGTCAAATTCAGGAACCATCTAAACTCAACCAGCATACAAAGAGTGCTCAGGAATGTGGGAAAATTCAGTCCCTCATCAGCTGGGCCTGTCCCTTTAAGCAAAACTTCAAATCTGGTGCTAAACACTCACTCCTGGATTTCATTTATTTATTTATGCTTTTAATTCTCTCCTAGATGCCAGGAAATGTATTAGCATTTCATTGAAATGTATTTTCCCCACTTAGTTCTGCATTCTTTCCTGGCAAATGTTGTCTTTTTGTCATTTTCCCTGGGCCTGGAGCAGACTCAACGCAGTGCAGCTGCTTTGCTTGAACAGCCCCTGGAAGCTGAGGCTGATTCCTGAATCCCTGTGGGCACCTCAGGAGGCTCTGGAGCCAATGGATCATCAGCTGCCACTGGTCACCACAGCCTGAGGGGGACAAAGAGCCACACATGGATCCCAAAATCTGAAGGGCATGGGCAGGTCCTGGATCTGCAGCCCTGCCAGAGGGCCTGAGGGTGGCTTTTAGCAGAAGTTGGGCACATCTGCCATCAGTGCCAGCTTTTGTGCCTGCTGGAAGCAGCTTGGCTGGCACAGCTGGCCACCAGCACACTGCAGCCAAGGCCCTGCAGGATCTGGGGACAGGCAGAGTGTCCAGGTCCCACTTCCCACTCAGCATTTCCCCTGCACAGACACATATCCCTGCCACCCTGATGGGCCTGGCCAGAGGAACAGCTTTTGGGCCAGCATGGAAGTGACACCTTTGTGATCCTGAACCATCCCATCCCACCCCATCCCACCATCCCATCCCATCCCACCATCCCATCCCATCCCATCCCATCCCATCCCATCCCATCCCATCCCATCCCATCCCATCCCATCCATCCCACCTGCAGATGCTCAGTGATGAGTTCATTCCTCAGTCCCCACGTGCTCCTTTCCCCAGCTGCAGGACTCCCCATTCCCAGAGGAATCCCTGTCCCTTTCCCTGTCTCTGACTGTTCTTTTCCTGCCAAACAGGTTCAGAGCTGTCCTGAGCCTCATCACAAACCAACTCTGCTCCTGGCCACCAACAATGACCTTCTCTCTGGAATTCTTCCCCTGGGTGTCTCACTCAATCCCATCCCAGCTCTAGTACCACCCATATTTAATTACCAGAGGTGCTATTAAAGCTCCACGTCCTCATCAGCTGAGCTGTCTTGTCCTGTTCTGATCAGCAGACCATGAGAGAGCCTCGCTGAGGCTGGACCTTGGCTCCAGGAGGTGAAACTCAGCCTGGTTATGAGTGGAAGCAGGTCCAGCTAATGATTTGTTACATTTTAGCACCTTGAAGATGTTAAAAGCAACCTCTGCCCCCCAACCACTTCTTCTTCCAGCCCTACACTGAAGATGAGCACATGAAAAGCACCAGTAATGCAAATCATCATTAATATTTAAGTCAGACTTGCAGAAAGATAAATTTAAGCATTGTAGAAACTAACTGGATGAAGACAAGCATTTCCTGGAGTAAAGAGCTTAAGCCAAGCCAAACACTGGAGTGCAAGAACACTCTCCCTTCTCCCTGGGTCCCAAATGTTTGCTGACACAGACAAACAGCCAGTGGTCCTGAAGTGGTGACTCCAGTGCCAGGGACCCAGGTTTGGGCTGCTCTGGGCAGCACAAGGCACATGTGGGTCAGTGTTCCCACCCCAGGTGTCCCTGCTCTGTCTCTGCAGGGAGCCCCAAACAGAAAAGCTGGGCACCAATGCAGCCCTCACTTGTGGGGCTGGGAGGAGATTCCAATCCCCAGGGAGCTGGCAAGGAGGCAGCTCCATCCTGCAGGATGGCACCGACTCCACTGCAGGAATGCAAATAAATCTCCTTTTTCTTCCTGGTAATTTGTTTCTGTGCAGAATAAATTGAATATGTAATTTCATTTTCTCTCTTGGAGCATTAACAACCTTGGAATTGTTGGGATTCACAATGAAGACAACAAACAAGTAATTACTGACGAGCTGATATCGCTGTGGAGAGGGGAATGCGAATTATTTTAATTCTCAGCAGCCCTGTTTACTCTCCCCTTGCATTAGGCATAATAAAATGTTACAGTAGATTATGTTCTGCTGTAAAATAGTTCTTATCAGCCACCACAAACTGCTCCTCATTAGGGAACAGCCCTCCACCACCCCGCTTCTCACCAGCATCCTCTGGGGAGGGCCTCGCCACCCTCAAAGGAACAATTCTTATTAATATTTAATTTAAATCAATTTTATTTCAGTTTAAAATCATTTCCCACCACCCCATGCCCTTGTCCAAAGTCCCTCTCCAGCTTTCTGCAAACCTCTTTAGGTTCTGGAAGGGGCTCCAAGATGTTCAAAGCTCCAGTGTACAAGGCCATGAGCAAACTGCTCTCATTGACAAATCCCTTCAATCCCCACAATCCCAGGCTTTGGTGATTCTCATCCTGCAGGAATCCAGAGGAGAGCACCAATGGATCCAGAGGGATCCATGGGATGGGATGGAATGGATGGCATGGGATGGGATGGGGTGGCATGGGATGGGGTTGGGTGGGATGGGATGGGAGGGATGGGGTGGGATGGGATGGGAGGGATGAGGTGGGATGGGGTGGGATGGGATGGGGGGGATGGGATGGGAGGGATGAGGTGGGATGGGGTGGGATGGGATGGGGGGGATGGGATGGGAGTGATGGGGTGGGATGGGAGGGATGGGGTGGGATGGGGTGGGATGGTCAGGCTCACAAAAGTTGTTGTTGTAAGAAACGGTGGAGAGGTATTGCTCTAAATGACCAATCATATTTACTGCACCAAAACACTGTATAAAAGGATCTGTCTTTCAATAAATCTTTTCTATCAGCCCTCCAAAGAACCAAAGAGTTCTTATCATTATTTGAGCTGTCCCAAATTGTAACCATATTGACATCCCAACAAAAACCTCCCCATCCAGCAGCTCTGGCAAGAGACCCTGGTCCTGAGCTGGGAGCTCCAGGAGGTGAAGTTTGCCCTGTGCCTGTCCCCGGGCTAGGCAGGACACAGTGCCCATTCCAGAGGCTCTGGGATTTGCCACATTCGGCTGTAGAGAAGTTTTTGCTCCTTTTCCACACGTGTTCGAGGGCACAGCTCCAAGGCAGATGCCAGAAACGCCTCCTGTCACTGCTTTCATTGCCTCCCCATCGTTTCTGGAGGTGTTCCTGCAAGAAATTCTTGGAATTTCGTTAAAATTGGGGTTTTTCTGAGCTCTACCTTCACTTCTGTGAGATCTGAACAGATGTTTGATGCTCTGCCTCAAATTAGGTCCTTGTGCTCCATGCAGAGTTCACCACCTCTCAGAATGATCTTTCAGAGCCTAATTAATTATTTAAAGAAGTTTAAATGGTGAATGATCTTTAAAGAAGGCATTGTCTCATCTCAATTATCTTTTCAGAGGTTTCTCTGCTCTCTCTGAGTTCGGTGAGAGACTTACTTAAGCACTGGCAGATAACTAATTCCCCAATTAATATAACTGATGTTTACACAGGGATGAATTCCTATTTTAGCCGCACTTGCAGCATCAAGTGACCTTGCTAAACTCCCACACTGAGTGTTTCTCTCACAGGACACAGACACACCGATTTTATTACACAAATATTCGTCTTTATTACAAGATATTCCCAAATTAACCTCTTGCAAGAGGCTCCTCATTTGATAAAGAGCACAGGTTGCTGCGCTGAGGAAAAGCCATTAACATCTAATTAAGCACCAGAATTTATCCAATAGGATTTCTTGGTATCTCCTTCCAGACTTTTCCTTCCTTTTCAACTCCCAAACAATGTGAAAAAATGGAAGGTGAAATGTCCCAGGAAATCAATCCTCCTCAGGATAAAATCTGCAGCTTTTCATGAGCAAGTTTAGGTGAAAGCATTGGGATTTTTCTGGGGGGGAAACTCTGCTGGCAGAGCTCAGGAATTCTGAACCAAATTAATTTCCTCTCGTTCCTCACAATTTCCTAAAATCCAGTTCCTGCAGGGCTGAGCCACTGGAGCAGAGCCTTTCCCACTTCAACATTGAGGCTGTGATGAGGTGAGGTGATGGATTTTGGTGGCCAGAATTTTGTTTGATTCAGCTGACAATTTCTAACCTGAGCAATGCTCCATCCCCAGTTTTTTTTTTTTTCGGGAATCACAAAGCCCTGCCTTGAGTCAGCCATTGGCATTAAAGGACTTTGGATGTTCAGACCCTTCAGTCCCATCCCAGGCCCAGCAGAAGCAGCAGGGGAGGGAGTTCTGGCCCAAACCAGCAATTTTTGGATAATTTTTTAATGCAGACCGAGTTTAGATAGACTTTTCCCTGCATATACTTAATTTAAAGTCCTTTTAACAATGCTAGTTTAGTGTACTTTGATTGAATTTTAATTGGCATTCAAGCGAGCTTGAGACAAATTGTCAATTAAAAATGCATAACTGGGTGTGACAAAAATTTCCAAAATAAAAATCCCAATAAATTTGTGTTAAGCTCTGAAACTGCTTAAATACACACACATAAAATGTTTGTATTGTGGCAGTGCTATGGAGTGGAAGAGTTCCTGATGGTTTTTACTCACACCCCCTAAAAGTCTAAAAGTGACGGAATTGAGGAGGGAAATTATGATTATCCTTGAATCAAGGACCTCCAGAGCTTCTCACTGCAAAGGATTTGATTTTTCTCTGCTGCGGAGAGAAATCTGGGACGTTCAGACCTCCTGTTCCATCAGAGCATCCTCAATCCGTGAGGAATTTCTCATTCCCCCACAAATTTCTCCTTCTCCTGTTTGAGTCAAGGTTTGAATGGTCATCCAGGCCCCACCATGACACAGGAAGGAAAACAGGAAAGGGCAAAGTCAAAGTAGAAAAGGAAAAAATCAAAGTAGAAAAGAAAAAAAATTGAAGTAGAAAAGGAGAAAAATTGAAGTAAAAAAGGGGAAAAAATTGAAGTGGAAAAGGGAAAAATCGAAGTAGAAAAGGAAAAAGTCAAAGTAGAAAAGGAAAAAATACCCACAAAATAAAGAGGGTAGGGAAAAGATGGTGAGAGAAGAGCACAGGCAGAAGCTCAGGGTGCAGGCACAGCTGAGGCTTTCCAGGAAGGTGACAAATAACTGGAAGAAATTCAGGGAAAGTTTGTCTTTCCCGAAGGTCAGTGCAGACACTTGGAAAATGAACAAACAAATGGAGAAGAGCAGAGTGAAAATAAAAATATCAGTGAGGGATGGGAGAGTTGGGAGGAGCAGTCCAGAGTGACACCCAGTTCTGTGGAGTTCTGAAGAGGAGGGAATCACAACAGGGGTCCAGCCCTAGAAAAGTAGGTTTCACTTCAATTTACCAAAGCCACAGAATTTCCTGGAAAAAAGGCAGCGTGGTATTGTTTGAGGGACTTGGAGGGAAAGATGAGGAAGCTGCAGGTGACTGAGCTGTCAAAATGCAAGGAGTGTGCAGAGGAAAAGCAAGAGAGGATATTCCAAGGACAGGACAACAACAAACAGTTTGAGAAGCCTGTGAGAAGCTAAAGAAAGGATTATATATATATATATATATATATATATATATATATATATATATATATATATTTTTTTTTTTTTTTTTTTTTTTTTTTTTTTTTTTTTTGTGCAAAGAGCAACATGGACAGTGTCAGCTTTTGGACAGAGACACAACACCTCTACACAAACAAACAAACAGGCCACAATCATTTTACAAAATCCTGAAGGAATGAAAATCCCAAAACAGAAAGAAGGAAGGAATGAATACAGAGGAGGAAGGAACAAAATTCTACTCAGGAACCTTGCAGGCTCCAACAGTGCCCAGGGATCAGGCCATGATGCTGATGCCTTGAGAAGGTTGAGCTGGAACAGAGATAAGAGAATAAAGTAGGTATTTATTAAAAGGCCTTTAAGGACACACCTTGGGCAGGACAAGAGCCTGGCCAGGGCTACACCCAAGGTGGACCCAAAATGGTCACAAAATGGACAAATGGTCACCAAGTCTCACACTTTGATAAGTTTTGGTCCATTTGCATCTTGGGGTTTAATTGTCCAATTCCAGCTCCAGGTGATGAGGTCCCATCCTTCTTGTTCCTCCCTTCAGCCACCCTTGTTTGTGCTTTTGGGCCTGAAAACTTGTCCCAGTTGTCCTTGGTGTGCAGCAGGAAAAGGATTTGTTTTGTGTCCCTGCTCTGTGCAGAGCTGAGTGACACTGACTGTGAGCTCAGAACTGAACCCCTGGGCAGTGCAGAACCTGAAATACATGAAAGATAAAACTTAAGGCATCAATGCAATGGGTGTTCAGTCTTTATTCCCATTCCAGCCCTGAGCAGGGACTAGGACTTCCCACTGCACCTCCAAGTGCGAAACCTGCAGATCAGAAAGCCCAGCCAGACTGCAGAGATCTAAAATCCAGACCAGACAGTCAGAAAATCATTTTTACTGCAGGACACTGGGATGTAAAACCAAATCTTGTGTAGATAATGTGGCAATTTTTTTGTTTTTGAATGCAAATCCTCATTTCAGGGCTGTTTCCTTTCCAGAGCGTGGGATTTGTTGTAGGAAACAACATCTGAGCTTTGTTGTTCTGGAGATTCTCAACAGGCAGGAGGGAACAGAGCCTTGTGGAGCACGACTGAGCGGCCCCAGAACAGACCTCCAGCCCGGGATGAGAGGATGTGCACCAAACACCTGCAGCTAGAAAGGGAACTTGGCCCAGCTCAGATGTAAATATTTGCACTGAAGACATCAAAACCCCTCAGAGGATTCCTGCCCTGGGCCTCTCAAACAGAAATTCTGCTGCTGGGGACACAGCAGAAAGCAAGAAAAGTGGGAGATGAAGAGAAGGCAGAACTGAGGGGAAACATGCTCATGAGAAAGGAGGATTGGATTCCAGGGAAGGAGACAAATATCACAGAGGGAATGCAAAAATTATTTTTGATCTTGCTACAAACCAGGTATTAAAGAAATGTACAACCAACTCCAGACTGAAATTATGTAGGTAAATAGGCTGTGAAAGGAGCAGCTCTGTGCCTAGCCCGGGTTGTTTGGTTAGAGGAGGAAAAATCAACGTTTTTGCTGTTGCAGAAGGTGCTGGATCCCTCATTCCCTCAGCTGGGCTTTATCCATCCTGCAATGAGCTGTTTTGCCGTCCCAGAGTTATGAAATATCTCACCACACCTCTGTAGATATCATTACCAATCTATTTTGCATATCATTAAAAATAGAAGAGCTCAGGTTAGTCAGATGAGACCTACTTTCTCTGAGGTTGTTGTCTGCTGTTAAATATAGTCCCACTTTGACAAGATCCCATCTCAACTCCTCCAATGCTCCCATGACTGGGGTCAAACTCCCAATCCCCTCTGGATTTTGGCAGGGTTTAACACCCCTCTGACCCTCAGGGATCTCCCCAAGGGAGCCAGGCCTCTCTGGGCCCCTCAGCACAGGTTTTTCTATGCTTGTAATATAAATATTTCCCCTGATGACAAATATTGTTTAACATCATCCTTCCCTGTCAAAGGGGCTGGAAAATAATTCATCCTCCTCATGTACTATTCACCCGGCTTCTTCCCAAATTCAGAGCAGATTGATTTCTTTATGTTCATCAAAATTTATGCTTTTTGGGGGTTTTTTTTAATCCCTTTGTTGTGCCAGCCATAGATTCTCCCAGGTGCTCCAGAGTGACAGAGATCTGCAGTTCATAACTTCTAACACACATTAATTGCCATCAGTGTTTCTAGGGCTTTGTTTTTTTATTTTATTTAACTCGTGTAGCTGCTTTCTGCGCTTCCTTCCTGCACTCCACTGTCAGATCCTTGAGGAAAGGAGGGAAAAATGTGAGAGAGGGGCTCAATGTCCACCCCAACCACTGCCCAGGGGTGTCCTGGCACTCCCTCAATGCTTCTCCACCAACACAAGGAGCAGATGAACAGCAACAAAACCCCATCCTCTGACCTGCAGCAGCTCCAGCTTTTCCTTTTCTTGTAGGAACAGACCCCAGTAACATCTCTGATGCAGGAGAGGAATCCCCAAACCCAGGCAGTGTGCTGAGGACAGGATGATGACACAGCCAGGACCCCATTCTCTGCCAACCTCTCTGCTTTCCCAGGGGCCTCCCAGCCCCAAAACAGCCCCCAAGCCCCAGGAGAGCTTTTGGGGTGCTGTGACAAGTTCCTGTGCAGTCATGAATAACAGGGCAACCAGAAAAGCTGTGGGTGCCTCTGGATCCCTGGATGTGTCCAAGACCAAGATGGATGGGGCTTGGAGCAGTCTGGGACAGTGGAAGATGTCCCTGGGATGGGATCCATGGGATGGGATCCATGGGATGGGGCTTTAAGGTCCCCTCCAACCCAAACCATCCCATGATTATTCCATGAAGTTCCAGCCCTGCCCTCCCCAGCACTCTCCCCTGTCCTGGGTAAACCTCAGCCACAGCATGGGAGGCTGGAACTGAGACCTTTACAGGAGTGCCTGGACATCCTCCTGACCCTTACAGGAGTGCCTGGATATCCTTCTTCACCTTTACTGGAGTGCCTGGACATCCTCCTTATCCTTACAGGTGTGTCTGGACATCTTCCTCACCCTTCCAGCCCATCTCAGCAGGAGCCCAGGACAGGAGGGACACCTCTGGGTGTGAGCAGTGCCCATGCCAGAGACAACGAGCTGGAGACAGAACCAAGCTTTTAATGAACATTAAAGTTAATTAGATTTCCATTGTGCAGATGGAGCAGGGGCAGTGGGGAGGCACTAACTGGAAGGGGGGTGGCACTGGACTGTGCCTGTCACTGTCCCTCACCCAGCCTGTGTGAGACAGAGCAGGAGGAGGAACCAGCCCTGGGACGGTTCCCAGCTCCCAGGAGGGGCTGCCTTCGTTGTGAGCAGCAAAACAAGGCTGAGAAATGCCAAAGTGTGACAAGATCTGGCTGAGGACAGCAGCCATGTCCTGGGGCAGGTTTAGTCACACATCTGCCCCGTCTCAGCTCACAGGGTTGTGAAATTAAGCATTTCCCTCTTCCTTGACATGAGGCACTGGTGAGAGAATAAGCAGAGCCCAAGGAGCAGAGGGAAAGAGGAATGTTTTCCATATAAGCATTTAAAAAGCATGATTTTTCCCCCCCATCCCTGAAAATGAAACAAAGAGCTCCAAGTTTGCAGCCAGCTGGAAACAGCACAGACAGGAAGGAGCTGTAAGAGGTACCCTGAGATCTGTGCAGCTTCTGCCACAGCCATGAATTTATGGAGGTCCCTGGTGCCACGTCACACAGGTGATCATCCCTGCCTGGGCCCTAAGCAGACCATGAGGATGTCCCTTTAGCATTTCCCTCTATTTCTGTTGGGACACCACTGATGATAAGGGCAGTGGTCCATTAATTCTTTACAGCAGTCTTCACTCAGAGGAGTACCATCAGCTCTGACAGCACTGACAGCAGAAGTTTTCAGTTTCCAACGCAGGAATAACAATCCAGAGATTATGCAGATGAGTGAGCTGTGTTCACGACTCCTAATTCTGACTTAAAACTGGTTAAACTGGAATCTTAAGCAGCCGTTAAGAAGCTGAACATCTGACAAACTCACAAAGCGCTGCTGAGGCTGAGGGGGATTTTGGCCAGCTCTGTTTAAAGTCATCCCTGGATGAAAAGGCACCACACGGGTCAGGGACACCAGGGTTTGAGTAAACACATAAAACAAATCCAGCATTTGCTGGAAAATCACCCACACCAGAAGTTTTCCCAAGGCCAGGGAAGTCCAGCTCAGCTCAGACTGTGTGATTCCTCAAAAACAAGGGAAGTCAGGAAAATGGTGTGATGTGACCACAAGACCAGGGCCTGCTGATCCCACAGCAGGTTGTGCTGAGGTCGCAGCTGGTAAAAAAGGGAATGGCAATGAATGGTCTGGGAAAAGGAGCTCAGAGGGACAAGAGGTGCCCTTTGGAGTGGTTCCACTCACAAGCACTTGGAATGTTCACTGGGAAGGTCAAAAGCCCAGGTGTGCCTCTTGTCTCCCCTCCTCCCCACCACTCTGAGCTGGATTCAGCTGGTGAATGAGCCCAGGGAGCACCAATTATCCAATGGAGAGGAACAGCAGGGACTGCAGCCACCCCATGCCATCCCAAGGACACCAGCCAAGGTCTCCCTGCACTCCCTGGGGCCTCTCCTGTTGGGGTGGGAGACGTTGTTGTTGGAATTCTTTGTTTAATCACGTGTTTGACAAACATCAGAACTCATTAAATGTCTGATTCATAAAATAGTATTTGTTCAGGACTAACAGGTGGAGTGCAGTCACTTCAAGATTTGGTGTTGGAGTCCCAGAAACTTAGAATTTGGGGTCCCAAATTGCTTTGCTCTGGATGAATGAGATTGGCTTGGAATTGCAGGTGCACTTGTAAATACAACTTACTTCTGCTGTGCTTTCTGTGCTCACTCTTGGAGGCATTTTGGGATGGAGCCCATGACAGAATCCTCCTTTTGTTTTCTGTAGAAAACTGGACTTTCCCAAGATGTTATTTTGTCTCCTTGCCTGGTGTTGCCTGTCCTTAAACCAAGCCAGCATCACCTGCTCCTCATGCAGAGCCTCCTATGTGGCCACTCCAGGCCACCCCAAGGACAAACCCTGCCAAGGACACCAAACAAGGTCTCCCTGCACTCCCTGAGGCCTCTCCTGTCCTGGTGGGAGATGTGGTGGGCACCAGGCAGGAATGAGCCTCCACACAGCTCTGTGGGATGCCCTCACCCTGCTCACCTATCCCTATCCCTATCCCTATCTCTATCTCTATCCCTCACCTACCCCAGTGGGGATCTCCAGGATTGCTCCAAGCCCAGCTCTCCAGGGATTTAAATAAGGATAGAGGAATGCCACTGGTGCCTGAGTTTAGGTGTTTCCAAGGCGATTGAACTCAGCCTGTTTCCTTCAGTCACTGCTGAATTTCACCAGTGGAAGAGTGGAAACCAATCTGGTGGCCTGGGGTCTTGGAAAAAATAAAGAGCACGTGTGAAAATCCAAGGGGTCAGAGAGAGGTGGCACTTCCCCATCCTCCTTCCCAGTCTGCCAGATTAATTTCTCTTGTCTGCAGCTTTCGGGACAGAAAAACCATCCTGGACCAAAGGCATCTCCCAAAGCCTCTGACCAGAGTTGTGTGGAGCCCAAATCCATGAGGTGAATTACTATCAGCCCTGGATTATATTGGCTGAAGCTGAGGAAGTGCCAAGGACAGGGAGGGAGAAGAGTGATGGGTCCCAGAGCAGGGAATGTGGAGGGTCTGGGCTGGAGAGAGAGGTCCAGACACACTCTGGGATTATTTCACCTTCCTGCCTCCGCCTCGCCAGGGAAACAAGAGATACAGATGCTGGGTTATAAATTTTAAAGCAATTCTGCTGAGAACCTCCTTTTGAATTTAGAAGCAAATTCTTCATATAAATGGATTGAGAAATTCTCCCTCTGAAGTCATCCATCTCTTAATAGGACACCCTGACACCGGCTGAGTCAATCCAATGCCCGCTGTTGATTTGAGGGTGTTCATCCAAGGCTGACATGACATTTCTTTTGTTGACAGAGCTCATATGTTACAGCAGCCTGTCCTTCATATTTCTCCGTCTTTCACTGCTTCAGCAGCTGCACACCAGGAGAAACTGCTGCATTTACTTCTTGCTTCAAGGTCCATTTCCTAGACATTCCTTCCTCCAGCAAAGGGCAGCAGCCGTGTGTAAAATCCTAGATTTCAGCTGGAGAAGGATTTGCCCTGGAGATGATTCTTCAAAGGCCAATGCAGAAAATTCCCCAAAGTGTTGGAGCACCTGATTTTCATTCCAGGAGCAGATACATGATAATGATATTATTCAGTGCCTTTCATCCCAAAGGATTCTTCTCAAAAGTTAGGCTTTGACAGGGAGATCTACCAGTGGATCTGGATGAACATAGGCAGAACTTCATGCACCATGGCATTTCTGGGAAGGAACAAGACAGCTAATTTGAACTTTGTCATATCAAATCCTGAGCCTGGGATTGCTGGGATGAGCATTCCAGCAGACAGCTCTGCTCTTGGGGCGTGATGGAATCTTCCTCACTGACAGCAAATCTCATCTGGGCAAGAAATGCAGCTGTCCTGGAAGCCTAGACTGGAACAAAACCTGGAAGTCTGCCTCAGGAGGTGGGAAAGTGCCCTGGAATTATAACCATGGCCTGTCCTGGTGTCCTGGACACTCGAGGGACAGCACACAGGGTCACTGACCTCACCTGACCGTGCCACCTGCTGGAATTGTCACCTCACAAAATGTTCCAGCAGCCCATCATCCTCACCATGGCTGCAGTCATCCCAGCAGCCTGAAAAACATTTTCTGAGTTACTGAACAAGAATTAAATTATGATTGGGGAGTGCTAAGGGTAGTGTGTCCCCCTCAGGAACACACTGAGCAACCACAGCTGTCCACGGTGGTGCCACCAGTGCCACCAGTGCCTGTCACTTGAGCAAAGTGGGATCCTGGGCTGCTCATGGATGTCAGTTGTAAATATTAAAGCAGGGGCTCTCTGCTCTCCTGCCCTCCTGTGAGAGCAGGAAGACTCATGTTGGCCCTGAAGGTTCAGCTCCCCAGGCTCTGGATGTGTCCAGAGGTGAAGAGCTCAAAAAACCACCATGCCCCAGCCTGGACTCCATCCTGTCCCCTGGCCTTACACAGCACAAGGTGTTACCTCAGTTACAGCACAAAAATGCCAAAACATCCAAACCCCGGGAGCTGTGAAATCCCTGCTCTCCACAGGAATTCCTCTGCAGGAATGTGCTCCTGCTGGGAGCCCTGCACTCCCACCCCTGCCCTGCTGAGCACCTGGTGCAGCTCAGGGAGTGCCCAGGGCCCTATGTCCCAGCCCCAGATGTGTCACAGGCTCTGCTCCCTCTCCTGCAGGAGAGCAGCTCTCCCTCCTCGCTGCTCTGGTGCTCTTTGCCTCATAAAGTTTTATTAAAGACTTACAAGGGATTTTCTGCACAGCTGCCCAACCAATGCCCTTCGCAGCACATCTCCAGCCCTTTAAATATTCACGGGGCTGGGGCTGCTGCTTAATTGAATTTCTTCTATGGATGAATCAGTTCTTTTTCATCTCCTGCAGCCAAGGGGCAAATTAAGTACAAAGCTGGGGTAGGAGACCAAGGAAGCAATACCTCTTTGGCCAGTGGCCTCACCTCTGCTGGGATCAGATCTCCAAGATCATTCTTCTCCCTGGAGAGTCTCAAAATCCCAGATTCATGGAATAATTCATGCCAGCATGGACTGCCAGGGGTCTCCAGTCCAAGCCCGGCTCGAGACAGGGGAGGTTGCTCAGGGTTTGGAATTTCAAGCATCCAAGGATGGAGATCACACCTTTGCTTCAAGGCTGGGTGTCACCGGGTTTGAAATGTTCATTTTCCCCTACATTTAGTGAGATTCCTGCTGGCAGTGTCCACCAGGAGCCAGCTCCACCCACCCCAGAGCCTCCCCCAGGCTGTTCCTCTCAGCCTTCTGCTCCCACCACCAAAGCTGAGCCTTTCCCTCAGCACAGCCCACGGTGCTCACACCCCCAGAGCAGGCACAGCACCTCAGGTGTCACCTCAGGAGTGCTCACAAGAGGAGAAGCATCCCCTCCCTTAGCCTGCTCCCTGCCCAGCTGCCCTTCAGGGACACCAGAGGTGCCACCAGCTCCTGTTGGCCACCAGGAGTGACACTGGTCACTGCCCCAAATGCAGAATTATTTCAGCCCTTACTTTTCTCCTGAACACAGCAATGGGCAGAAATGCACCGAGAGCAGCCAGGAGACCAGGAGAAATTCCAAAAGCTGTCTCAGCCTCCCCTGCGGCTCACATCCCATTTCTTGGAGGTTTGGGGCATTGCAGAGAGAAGTTCTTCTGTACAGATGTCTTAGCTCTGAGGTTAGCCAAGGAAGCTGCCCTATTTTCTCCTTGGCCAGGAGCTAATATTGAACTGGGTAGCAAGAGGGAGAGAAAAAGGAGGTTAGTGGCCTGAGCATTTGGGTCACAAGACCACAGAGAGCCAGAGCAGGCAGCAGAGGGACAGGGAAAATGGACAAGGACAGGGGACAAGGAAAAGGGACAGGGAAAATGGACAGGGACAAGGAAAAGGGACAGGGACAGGGTCAGGGACAGGGAACATGGACAGGGACAGGGTCAGGGACAGGGACAGGGGACAGGGGACAGGGAAAATGGACAGGGACAGGGAAAAGGGAAAGGGACAGGGGACAGGGAAAAGGGATCGGGACCGGGACAGGGACAGGGAAAAGGGACAGGGACAGGGGACAGGGAAAAGGGACAGGGAAAACAGACAGGGACAGGGAAAAAGAGATAGGGATAGGGAAAAGGGACAGGGATGGGGACAGGGAAAAGGGACAGAGATGGGGACAGGGAAAAGGGACAAGGACAGGGATGGGAGGAGGTGAAGGAGCAAAGTTGGGATTTTATTCCAAGAGGTGCCTCTGCCCAAGTTCAGGTGCAAAGGAGACCAAGTGCCAAAGTCAACAGAAGAGATTTTATTTAAGAGTAAATGAGAGGCAAAGCAGAGAAAGAAATAGGAAGAGAGGAGAGAGGGGAAAGAAAGACAGTGAGGGAGATGAAGCAGAAGCTTTGGCAGTCAGGTCCCAGCAGGGATGAACTCAAACAAGGTCCTGACCTGGTCTTTACAACATCAGGAAGGAAATCCCCTCCCCAGCCCGTCCCTCCAGGGCTGCTGTTGGGAGCAGAGCTGTCACCAGCCCTCACCCGTGGCACTGAACTGCTGTGCTCGTGCATAACGTGGGCAGCCAGGAGCAGCCAGGAGCACTCGGGCTCTGTGACAAACAGACTGCACAGATCCCATCCCGGGGCTGCAGCCTGGACTCTGCTCTCCTGCCCCACCTCCTGCCGTCCCCTGCCCTTCCCAGCCCCAGAGGAGCATCCCCAAGCGAATCCCCAGCTCTGTCACTGCCAGCAGTGTTGGAGTCCAGGGCATCCCTCTGGGCACCCTGGAAAGTCACAGACCTCGGCAGAGAGGACTTGGACCTGAGAAAGAGGGTCTGGGGTCTGTGCAGGGGTTTTGCCTGGCACAGAGCCCAGGAAGACACAGGCTTTGATTTTAGTCCATGTGAAAAACTTCGAACACAGAGAAGAATTGCAAGTCACAAATGTGTAACAGACAGTAGTGTAGTTATCACCATGTGGAAGATGTTGTAGTTTGGGATTTTTAGAATGTAGATGCAAAGGGACAAGATGGAGGAATTAGGGTGGAACTCTGGGTTCTTCTTCTTCCCCCTTGGCATCCATTTTCTGCAGTGACGTGGGCACAACGTAGTTTGATAGGATTCGGTCAAAGTAGAAATGACCCTGTTCATATGGGTGATAGGCATTGGTATGGAATGGTAAATAATAACCACGTAATTACCTGTATAAGAGGTAGTGACCTCCCATCACAGGGGGAGTCACATCATGTCCGAGCTGCTGTGAACACCTTGGCCGGACACAGAGAATTGTAAAATAAGAATTAATAAACAACACGAGAAACCAAGAAAATCAAGGCCTTGAGACTCCACATCATTCTCGCACCGAGCCCCACACCGAGCACAGGGACACAGACTCAACTCAAATCCTTCAGAGGTCGGAGAGGGAAAAACACTCCCTTGGACCCACACAAACCATCAGCCTTGGAATCTCAGGTGAGAGAAAATCATACAACCCGAGAAGCAGCAGCAGCATCTCCATAAAAGCCCTGGGAAGCAGAGAGAGGGGTTGTGCATGGGGTAAAGTCTCCCCAGAGCCAGCCCTGTGAAGAATTTCCGGCTCCTCCAGGCCACGGGAGCAGCTGGATCCTTCAGGGGGAGCCTGTCCCAAATGAGGGTGATGGATTGTGCTGCAGGGCTGGGAGCAGCACGTTGTCACCAGGGCCATGCAAAGCATCTCTGTCCCTGCCTGGGCACTGCCAGGGACTCAGGCTCCACCCCAGCTGTGGGGTTTGCGGTGTAATTGCTTTTCCCACCACCTGTGACCATGGAGCTGCCTGCAATAGGAGATCAACCACCCCAGAAATTGCTCTCCGCTGCTCCTGGCTAAAGCTTCTGTCATTGGCCGCCTCTGCCAGCTAGAAAATTAATGCTGGCAGGAGTGCCAGAGTCTGAAGACATTAGGTTCTTCCTCAGTGACAGGGATTTTTGGCAGGGAGGGACAAATTAGGGAAGTGGAGGCAGCTCTGGACCCTCCTTGCCCGGCGTTCTCATGTCCTGCCTTGCTGGGCTCTGCTCCTCTCTGACCTGAGAGCAAATCCCAGCCCAGGCAGATTCTGGGCGTGCTTTTGGCCACCCCAGGTCTGAGTTTACACCTCGTGGGTGACAGTCACACTGCCCACACCCTTTGTTCATCTTAATATTTACAAGAAGCCAACAATATTCTATGTATTTGTAACACCAGCCCTATGTGCAGGCAGAGTTGCCTGCAGACCGTACGGGGACAAATCCCTGTCCCCAAAGGATGGGACACAGCAGGAGAGGAGAGAGGGATTTAGGGGTGAAGGACAGAGCACCAGGAATTCCTGCAGCCCTTTCCCAAAGCTGCTGAAGTAGGACAGCAGGGCCTGGCCCACTGCAGGGACACAGCCCTGCTGGGTGTGAGGATAAAAGAAAGGCCAAGCCTGGGTGAGACACAGATTAACATTTAGTTCAGCTCCTTCAGCAGCAGGATGGGGGCTTTGCATCCTTCCAGTAGCTGTCCTGCCCTGCTGCGGGGAGCAGCACAAAAACCTGGCCCAGCTCCCTGCAGCTCATCCTTAGGCCAGCTGAGAACAAGGGGGAAAAGTGCCATTTGTTCAGCTCTGGGATTTATTTCATCTCCAGGAGATGCTGATGCCTTGAGAAGGCTGAGCTGGAACAGAGACTGGACAGAGACAAGAGAATAAAGTAGATATTTATTGAAAGGCCTTTAAGGACACACCTTGGGCAGGACAAGAGCCTGACCAGGGCTACACCCAAGGTGGACCCAAAATGGTCACAAAATGGACAAATGGTCACCAAGTCTCACACTTTGATAAGTTTTGGTCCATTTGCATCTTGGGGTTTAATTGTCCAATTCCAGCTCCAGGTGATGAGGTCCCATCCTTCTTGTTCCTCCCTTCAGCCACCCTTGTTTGTGCTTTTGGGCCTGAAAACTTGTCCCAGTTGTCCTTGGTGTGCAGCAGGAAAAGGATTTGTTTTGTGTCCCTGCTCTGTGCAGAGCTGAGTGACACTGACTGTGAGCTCAGAACTGCACCCCTGGGCAGCACAGTCTGAAATACATGAAAGATAAAACTTAAGGAATCAATGCAATTCTGAGAGTTTTCAACAGCGATTCCGAAGGTGTTTTCTTTCCAGAAAAATACTTTGTTTTTTATTTAGTCCAGTTCCTCCATAGGAATAACAGATCTTTCTCATCCAAAAATATTTTCATTTCAAATCTCTTGCCTTGAAGAAGCTGTTTTGCATCTGCCAGGCCATGGCAATAAGTCATCCAAAGCCTCACCTTGCTGTGTCAGGTGCATCTTCTTCTCTGCAAGGTTTCCTCAAGATATCTGTTCTGAATATCATCTCTGTGAAGGACAGGGTACCCACCTGACTGATAAACAGCTCCTGCAGCCAGGCAGAAACCCCTTCTGTTCCTCCTGACGTTTGCTCTCTGCTGGATGCTTGCAGGATGAGAATCACCAAAAGCTGAAATTACGGAGATTGGACGGATTTGTGAATTTGAGTAGTTTGCTCGTGGCCTTGCACTGTGGAGCTTTGAATATCTCAGAGCCCCTCCCTGTGCCTAAAGGGACTCACAGAGAGCTGGAGGGACATGACAAGGGGCAGTGGTTTTAATCTGAAAGAGAGTGGATTTGGATTAAATATTGGGAAGGAATTGTTCCCTTTGAGGGTGGGCAGGCCCTAGAACAGGGTGCCCAGAGAAGCTGTGGCTGCTCCTGGATCCCCGGCAGTGTTGGACATTGGGGTTTGGAGCAGCCTGGGACAGTGGAAGGGGTTGGAATGAGATGATCCTTGAGGTTCCTTCCAACCCAAATCATTCTGTGACTCCATGACCCTACAATTCCTCAAGAACGAAGATCCCACAGCCATTCCTGCTCCTGTCCCAGGGTCTGAGCACTCTCAGGCTTAAAATATTTTTCCTCATTGTCCTGGATTTGTGAGATAAGAATGTATTCTATTTGCCATCTGTTGGAGGTGGGGGGCAGTTATCTTATCTCTTCCAAGAACAATGTCTCCCTCCGGGGAGATGTCTCCTGCTAATGGGCCATTAAGTGACTCACTGCATGACTGATAAGGTACATCATCCCATTGTGAGATGCTCCACCCAGAAGGAGGAACCAAGTATTCCTACCTGCATAAAATAAGCTTGGTCTAAGCCATCGGCCCCAGTTTTCTTCACTGGATTCCCAGAGGAGCAGCCATCTTCGCTGGATTCCCAGAGAAGCAGCTTCTTCCCTGCTGGATTCCCAGAGGAGGACCAGGCCCATCTACTCTATCACCAGACCTTCACAGAGAACTATACCCTTCTACAGGATCTCTGCTTCAGCAGCATTTCATCTGCCACTGCAGGAGGCACAGCCACCATCCAACTGGACTTTTACCAACACCCTGACTCCTCAGGGTGTCAGGTTTTCTGACTGTATCAGTAGTTTTGTTTGTACTAATTACATTTGTTGTTCTTTTTTTCTATTTTAGTTTTTTCTAGTAAATAACTATTATTCCCATTCCCATACCTTTGCCTGAGAGCTGTTTTTTTTATTTTGAAATTGTGGTAATTCGGAGGGAGGGAGGGGGTTTACCTTTCCCACTTCACAGGAGGCTTTTGCCTTCCTTTACAGACTCCTGTCTTTTCAAACTAAGACACTCATTTATAACCAGTGTTTCCAGCTGCCTTTTAGCCAAACTCCAAAGGGAGATGTGGGCTCTCTTCCCTACATCTTCCCCCTGGAGTTTAAGACATTCAAGCAAGAACATTCCTCTCCCAGGCTGAAGACTTCTCCTCTCAAGACCAATCAAGCCCCATTTCTGTCTACATCAGATCCTCCACCCATCCTGCTTCCCTCAGCTGCACTTGCACCACAATATCCAGGTCTTCTTTTGGGAATCAAAAGCTGGACACAGCTCCCAGATGTCTCAGCTGTCAATAAAGGGGAATAATCCCTCCCTCTTCCCTGCTGGTGACACCCTGGCTGCCACAGCTCAGCACTGAGCCTGGAATGTGCCTGGCTTGGAGTTTCTGAGGTTCATCTGAACTTCCCAGGGGTCTGAGTGCTCCCCCAGCCTGCTTTCATCCAGGCTCCCCATCCTCTGCTTCTCCATCATCCTCTGCTCTCCATCCCCTGCTCTACATCATCCTGTGCTCTCTATCCCCTGCTTTCCATCATCCCCTGCTCTCCATCCCCTGCTCTCCATCATCCCCTGTTCTCCATCCCCTGCTCTCCATCATTCCCTGTTCTCCATCCCCTGTTCTCCACCCTCTGCTTTCTATCCCCCGCTCTCCATCATCCCCTGTTCTCCATCCCCTGCTCTCCATCCCCTGCTCTCCATCCCCTGCTCTCCACCCTCCTCTCCCCAGCCCCTGATCCCAGCTCTTCATGGACACACGGAGCAGTGCTGACACCAGGATCAGCCCAAGGGAGGCTGCAGGGAGGCAGCCACAAGCTGGGCTGTGTAAGAGGGATTGCAATCCTTTAAATTTGCCTTTCCAGCCATTTTTATCCCCAAATTATCACCTTGATCCAGTCTGTGCCTCACCAGTTTGCTGCAAGGTGACCTTGGAGATTTTGTTGCTGCAGAGAAGGAAAAAAAATCTCAGAGTTCTGCTCTCAAATGCTGATGTTGCTCCTGTGGTGGTTTGATCTGGGAAGTTCCATCCTGGATGGATCCAGAGTCACTTCTCAGCTGTTTCCTGGCTCTGGAGCTGTTCTGAGCCTCAGGAACACATGATATGTGTTTCTCCAGGGAAGTGTTTGTATCCTGACTGCTGCAGAAGCCAGGCAGGGTTTCAAAGCCACCAGGAAACTTTTTAGGACCGAGTTCACCACCTTTACCTTGTCCTTCCCAAAGGAGCAGTCAGGAAGGGTTTGAGAAGGGCATGGCTTCCACAGGGGAACTGATCCAGCATGGAAAAACCTTCCAAAAGTCCTTATTTAAAGTCCTTAAAACCCCTTATTTCCAAAAGTCTTGTTCTACCCAAGAAAAAAATGGCCTGAAGAAAACAGAAGCTTCTCAGCATGAAAGTTTGTAACAGAAACACTTCTCACTTGGTCTTTTTCAGCACTGAATTTGTTTCTTCATTAAAATACAGCTTCATTTAGAAACCAAACTGATTTCTGCAGCTTCACTTGCTTTTTCTGCATCTCTCCGCTCAGCCCAAAATTAATAAACTCTGCTGATGGAAACCAGCTGGGATCTTAAACACAAGCTGGGCTTGCTGCTTCTTGGAGCTTTAGTCCAGGCTCTCATGGACTGGGATAGCACAGGGACCTGTCACCAAAATGACAGATATTCCTTGGGAAGCAGAAATCTTGGAAAGGTGCTGCTCCCACCAGATTCTTCTAAACCACCCCTCTGGTTGTGGAATCTGAATTACATGGGGCCTGTTGGTCCCCTCACCTTCCACATCCCCTCCCCAGGGCTTGAAAACTTAAACTGGGCTTAACTGAAGGTGTCTTGAGTTTATTTTCCAAGCAAACTGAAAAACGTGCCCAGCTTTGCATTGGGAGCAGCTGCACTCTGAGTAGCCACACACCAGACGGTGACTGTACCCTTGGATTTCGAAATCCCCCAGGTGGGGCTTGATTCCCGCTTTTCCAACAGAATGGGGTTTTTTTCACCCTGCCTTTGAGCTGCCCAGCCTCATTTCGGTGCCAAGGCTCCCCCTGCAGTCACTGCAGAAACACAGGGAATAAATCTTGCTTTGAGCAAGGTATGACCCCTTGGAAGGAGCTGAGTCCCTCCCCAGAGGCCACAGGGCAGCCCAGACCCTCCAGGAAGATGGAAGAGTCATTTCCAGGGATTCTGATCTCTTCCCTGCATGGAAATGGAGCTAAACGTGAAGGAAATGAAGATTCCTTGGGTTTGTCCCCACACTGAGGTGCTTCATTTCCCCATCTCCCTCCTCTTCCCTGAATTAGATATCCCAGCCCATCCATTGTCTGCTCTGTATTTCCAGAGGTCACTTTGCATCCCAGCTCCTGAGAGAATCTGTGCCACGGAGTCAAGGGGATTTCTGAGCCCTCTTTTATTTGCACGTGTATCAGTGTTGCTGACAGAGAGGATTGCAGGGAGTACGGATGTGTTTGAAATTTGGAAATTTCAGGGCCGCCATCCCAGCTGGGACAGGGCAGAGAATGCAGGGAAGGAGAGAGGAAAAGGGAAAATGAAAGGAAAGTAAGATGAAGGCAAAGGGGCATTGCAAAGGCAGAGGAAGAGGAAATGGGGAGAGGGAAGGGAAAGGGAAAGGGAAAGGGAAAGGGAAAGGGAAAGGGAAAGGGAAAGGGGAAGGGAAAGGGGAAGGGGAAGGGGAAGAGGAAGGGGAAGAGGAAGGGGAAGAGGAAGGGGAAGGGGAAGGAAGGGAAGGAAAAAAGAAAGAAAACTACAACTTTTTTTTTTTGTGGCTTCAAGTGATTCTCTGTGAAAACAAGGAAATATTCCCCACCAGAGTGTTTCCTTTGAAGAGCACATCCCTTCCCTATGCTGAGGAGCATTCCAAGCAGGGTTTCTATCCTGAGATCCAACAGAAAACTCCTCACACATCAGAGCTGTGCCCAGACCTGGCTCCTGCCCCTCTGTCCCAGCTCTCAGCTCATTTTCTCTCTGCTCTGCCTCCTTTCTTCCCTTGACTCCCCTTTGCACTCCTGTCCTGCAGCGTTTTCACATCCAAATCTCTCTCCTGCAGCTGCCAGGACACTTGGAGAGCCCCCACAAGCTCAGGAAGACCCTGCCACACTCCCAGGGACCCCAGCTCACAGCTCCACTGCTTTTCTTCCTTTATCCACAGATATTTTCCCTTCCTGAGTGAGAAGTACACCCGAGTGCTGTGCAGAGGCTGCAGGTCAGGGTGACGAGAGGAAAAACACTCCCAGCACAACTCATCCAGGGAAAAGGCTGCCAGGAGCCACACAAAGGCCTTTTGATAACACTTACCTGGAAAAGTGCCCTCTGCAAGACATTTTCAGCCTTTGAAAGAAGGCCTTGAACATGTTTCAGAAGAGAGTTGAACAGATTTGCCCCCAAATCCACATTGTTCTAAACCACTTTTGACAAAACGCTCCTTCCCATCTGAACATCTGCTCCCAAGTGAGGTGCAAGATGCTCCCTCGTGATAAAAAAAATTAAAGCATCCCCTAACTGAACCTTCATTTTTCATCCAAATTTCAACCTGGACTCCTCAACAAAAGGCCAGAGACCTGCCCTGTGTTGCTGCCCATCCTTTTGGCCTTTCCATCCCTCCCCGTTTTGTCTGATCAGCAATGTGACTGATGTCAGCTCTAAGGCAACCTCGGTGCCCACATGTGAGTGTGGCCGCTTTAATATTCATCTCCTGCCAGCACTCAGGGTTCAGCTGCTCTCCTAATTAGTGCCTGGCTGCAGTGGAGAGAATTCTTGTGGAGGAACACTGCCCTTCCACCCTGGGGATCTCATTTTTCTCTGCTCTCTGCTGGCAGGAAATCTGCAACAGAGGGATGCTTAATCCTGCCGGCCCTGCCAATCTCAGCTGCCATCTTCCTGCAAAGAAAACAGGAGGGCTGGTGCTGCGCTGCCTGCCGAGGCTGCTCCAAGGGAGCTTTATCTTTAGCAACAACATTTCTGCTGAGCTTGACGTGGTAAAACTCCGGAACAGCTCAATTTGAGAGGGTTTCAGCCCTGCTGAGGTCAGGGTGTGGCAGAGCTGCTGAATTCGGGGTCTCTCCAGCACATCATTTTGGTTGTAGAGGGCTGCTCGTTGTTGCTCTCGTTTACTTTTCATCATTACTTTTCATCATTTGTTAGGCAAATCTCCCTTCGAGTGTTCTCATCCTCATCAGCCACTAAATAAATCAAACCCGGGAGGTTCTGCAAGCAGAGCCCCAGAAAGCCCCGGTTCCTGTCAGCCCGCGTGTTCCCGGCAAAAGGAGCTCTGTGTGTGTCCCAGAGGAGAGTTAAAGATCTGAGAGAGCAGCTGAAAATTCATCAGCCGAGGTTTTTTTGCAGCAGCTCCCGCTTGCACGGAATGAAAATCCAGAGGCCGGCGCCGGTGGACAACTAAAGATCTCCACCTAGTGAGTGGCAGGGGCAGGGAAAGATCCCTCTGCAATCCCGGGATTGCTTCCCGGGAAACCACCGGGAAAAAAACGGGAAGAAAAAGTCCCGCGGGCAGTGTTCAGCCCTGAGCTGGGGGGATTTGCTGTGACACCACCCCGGGGTGGCAGCTCCGTGCGGGGACAGAGATGCTCCGCCTGGGCACGTCAAGCTCAGCTTAACCCCGGCTTTAGGCCAGCGTTAAATCCGGCTCTGTGCGCCCTGACCCCTCCCGAGGTGGGCACGGCTCTGCCTTAATTACAGCCCAGCAAATTACACGGCGCACTAATGATGCTGCCTCGGGGCTGCGGACCTTTGCGGACGATGACATTTTTCCTGTTGATGGCATTACCTATTCCACAGCGAGCAGGAGATAATTGTAATTTCCTGGGCTGCTCCGAAACGCATAAAGTTTATGGGTAATCTTATTAAAGCTTTCAGATAGTGGGGAAACTTTCTGTTATGAGCTGAGAGAGAATTAATGGCCGTTCTTTTGTGGTTGGCACACAATTAAATCTCCAGGGGGGTGGGATGTTTCTGTTTCATCTCAAAGGCGTGATTTGCACTTTATTAAAAGAGTCCCCTCTTGCCTTGCAGGCACTCAGAGGCTCAGGGTTGTTCCTCCCTCCATCCTGCCGAGGGTGTGAGCAGCCCCCAGCCCTGCCCTGCTCTCTGTGCCCAAACTGTTCGTACAATGAAAGGTTTTAGGGGGAAGCAGCAGCTCCACAAGTGGTTGGTCACCGTGGGGTCACTGGGCTGTGGGCAGCTGAAAACGAAAAAACAGTGAAATCCAAAACAATGTTTCTCACAACTGGGCATGGTCACTTTTGGAGACATTTCAAGCTGGAGGTTGCACACCTTAATGGGGGTGCCTGGAGGTCAAAAACAGTGAAAACCAAAAAAAATGTTTCTCAAAACTGACCATGGTCACTTTGGGAAAATTCAAACTGGAGGTTGCACACCTTGATGGAGATGCCCGGAGGTCACAGACCTCCAAATCTCCAAACTCATCTTCAGCCCTGGGCTGGTGGAAGAGCTTGTGTCGAAGAGCTTCAGCATCTCCACACCCATGTTTGTGAGCTAATAAGAGAAATCATTAAATGCAGATTGAATTAAAGAAATATAATTGCTCCAATTAGTATGATTTTTGTTAGGTAGAATGGTAGGGAGAAACATCCTTGTTGCAGGTTGTTCCAAGTATGGGCCAGGCTGAGATCATGGGGGCCACTAAAGTTGGAAAAGACCTCCGAGATAAAACCTGGAGTTCAACCTTCAGCCAAATCCCACCATTCCCACTAAACCATATTGTGAAATGCTACCTCCACTTGGCTTTTGGACACTTCCAAGTGTTGGGAACCTGTTCCAGTGAGGAAAGACACATTCAGTGAAGAAATTCCATAGAATCATGGAATGGTTTGGGTTGGAAAGGACCTTAAATCTCATCCAGTCCCACCCCTGCCATGGGCAGGGACACCTGCCATGAACCAGGTTGCTCCAAGCCCTGTCCAACCTGGCCTTGAATTTCTCCTGATGTCCACCATGAACCTCCCTTGCCAGGGGGTGGCACTGGATGAGCTCTAAGGTCCCTTCCAACCCAAACCATTCCATGGTTCTGTGATCTGCACTCAGGTCCTGCTGTTGGAAGAAAAGGAGGATTTTTGGGGGGTTGAGGAAGGGCAGCAGCAGCACCTGCAGGGGATTGGGACAACTCTGCCTCCTTCCCTCAGGGATGGGATGGGAAACAGGATCTGCTGGACCTGACAGATCTTTGTGTCCCAGAATGTGGCTTGGGACTGTTCTCTCACCCTCAGCGTGGCTGAAGGCCCAGGGGAGCAGCAGGACTTTGTGGCAGAGGGAAGATGTGGAGCAACTGGAGAGTTCAGGAGAGGCAGGCAGGGAAATCAGATCTGTCAGAGACATGAGCTGGATTTATTTCATGTAGGACAGACTGAATGCAATCAGTGAATGTCCAGCTGTGAAGAGGAACAGACCAGAGCTTCAAATCCATCATGGACAGGACACAAGGAAATGGGTTTCAGCTGGAAAAGACAAAAACAAGCAGGATACAGACTGTGAGAGCTGAAAGTCAGTGGAAACATTCATGTGAAGGGCTGGATCTTGTGATCCTGTCCCACCCCTGCTGTCCTCCAAGCTTTAATTCAGCTTAGAAAACTCAACAGACACTGTGAGTCTGTAATTAGGAAAGAAAGTCTTCATTAAAAACTGAAATAATTGGCTGGATATTTGAATCATGAAAGAAGGATGTTGGAGACTGCAGGAATCTGAGGATTCTGTAACTCCATATGGGAAGAAACTCCTGTGTAACATGCTCTGGGTGACTGTTCCGGTGTCACAGCACTCAGAGATTGCATTTCCCACCCCCACTCCTTAAAAACAAAGCAAAGCCTGATCCCGGGGCTGAAAGAACCTCCTGTCATCCTCGAGCTGGCAATTAAAACCACCGGAGGTGACAGCACTGGAAACACTTCAGAATAATTGAGCCACCTTCGAGTTTTCTAAGATTTGCTTGTTTGTTTTGAATGCCTTCTGCTCGGAGGGAGAGGAGGATTTCATTACAGCCTGGAAATGCCTCACGTGGAAGGCACAGCTCCAGGCACTGGGATCCTCCCTGACAGGACGTGGAAAGTTTTGTGCTTCCCAATCTTTCGGCCCTGCAGACACAGAATCCCTTTTTTTTTTTTTTCTTCTTTCTGACTTGGCAACTCAGAAAGACTTAAAGTCAAGGGGCTGCAGGAGAGGTTGAGCCCTGGGAAAATTCATTTTGTGGGCCCATGAGAAAAAACAGCCAGGGTGGGATGTGATGGGATGGGAATGGGATGGGATCTATGGGATGGGATTTGGGATGGTATGGGATCCATGGGATGGAATGCAATGGGATTTGGGATGGGATTTGGGATTGGATAGGATGAGATCCATGGGATCCATGGGATGGGATTCATGGGATGGGATGGGATCCATGGAATGGGATGGGATCCATGCTATAGGATGGGATAGGATTTGGGATTGGATGGGATGGGATCCATGGGATGGAATGGGAAACAGGATCTGCTGGACCTGACAGCAGATCTTTGTGTCCCAGAATGTGCCTTGGGGCTGTTCTCTCATCCTGCCCCTCAGCTCTTTCACACAATTTAATTTGCAAAATAGAAGTTGGGAGTTCACCTTCTGAATAAATTCCAGCCTTCTCCTCTGGCCAGCACTGGATCCTGCTGATTTCAAGCCTTGTCCAGGTGTATTGATTCTTCCAGCAGTGAAAACACTGGCATATAAATTGCAAATTGGAGCCAAGGGGAAGTGGCTGCATTCAGAGCACATGGAATAAAGGAGATTTATTCCAAGGGAAAAGAGTGTTTATTCATGCCATGACCTCAGGGCCCTGGAGAGGGGCTGTGGTGACCTTGAGGCAGTGGCTTAGCAGGGACAGCCACCACTTAATAAGTGACTTCAGCAGAGGCAGAACAAATCCAAGGAAAATGCTCCAGGGGCTGATCCTCTCCATGCAGCAAAATGAACACCCTCCCTCTGGCCAGGCTCATTCCCTCAATCCTGGTGATTCCCATTATTATTCTGTTTTCATGTGGCAATAAATGATGTAATTACCAAAAGCCAAGTGCTGATGAACAGGCTCCCTGGCAGGGACACAGCCAGGCTGGGACAGCAGAACTCCTTCTCAGGGATGCTGCTGGGCCCTGGCTCTGCCTACAATGGGAGAGGAAATATGGAAAAACAATAAACTGCCATCACCTTTGCCAAACTGAAATGGCAGATACTGATATCAATGTCAGATCTATTAATATAGATTAATTCAGGGATTACTGTCAGGGATAATTAACCCACCCATCACAAGGCCATGGGATACACCAGTTGGAAATTTTCCAGTTAATGCTATTTGAGGTTTCCACCTGATTTTCAAGAATGTAATTGATGTCTTAATTATGAAAGACACCTGTATTAACCCCCTTCCCAAACAGTTCCTGTCACTGCTGTGATTTACAGAGGCTTGGGGGTCTCTCACTGCCAGTCCCCACTGTGATCCTTTCTCCTTGGAGGCATCTCCTGCTCATCCTGCCCATCCTGGCTGTGCAGAGGTGGAGCATTCAGAAAAAAACAGGATCAGGGAATCTTTTGTTAACCCCAGGACAGAGCTCAGCCTTCCCCCCGTGCAGAAGGTCCTGTGCGTGCCCATTTCAGATCAGAATCGCAGCATCATTAGGTTGGGAAAGAGCTCCAAGGCCACCCTGATCCCCCCTTTGTCTCCAGCCCAGAGCACTGAGTGCCATCTCCAGGAATTCCTTGGACACCTCCAGGGATGGGCACTCCAAACCTCCCTGGGCATTTCCAAGGCCTGATCACCCTTTCCATGGAGAAATTCCTGCTGATGTCCAACCTGAGCCTCCCCTGGCCCAGCCTGAGGCCGTTCCCTCTGGGAGCAGATCCCAAATTCCCCCTGACTGTCCCCTTCTGTCAGGGAGTTGTGCAGAGCCATAAGGTCCCCCCTGAGCCTCCTTTACTCTAGGCTGAACAACAAGATCAAGGAATAAATAAATCAATCAGTGACAGGCGTGGCAGGGACAGCTTGGATGGGTCACACAATCATGGAATCATAGAAGCGTTTGGGTGGGAAATGACCTTAAAGATGATTCTGTTCCACCCCCTGCCTTGGGCAGGGACACCTTCCCCTAGCCCAGGTTGCTCCAGATGGATGATCCCATTCCTCCTGCCTTTCCAAACCCTTCTCCTGTTGAAACCCAAGGGTAGAGACCATACTTTGGACTGTCCCTGGCCTGGGGGGGCTCAGCACACCCCAGTCAGGCAGATCCCCCCACCAAGCTGAAAAACACCACAGCTGCCACCACAATTAAAAATGCAGACAGGGAAAGCAGCACGCAGCCAGCAGGGAGGGTATTTATAGCTCCTTATGTAAAGCAGATACAATGGAGCCATTTGGAGCTGAAATGGGCTCAGTTCTCCTCTCTCATGGAGCAATCTGCAGATCCCACCCCAGCCTGCTCTGCTGAGAGACACAGGACACAGCCCCAGGGGCTGAGGACTGAGGAGAGATGCGAGGTTTTGTGGTTTGTGGGAGCTCAGGCACCTGGGAATGATGAGCATCATCCTGCTCCACACTTCCCTGAGCCCACACAGGCACTCCCTTCACCCTGCCCTTTCCTGGAAAGCATTAATTGCCTTTACTCAGAAGCAGCTCAAGGCAAGAACCCTGACCACTGAGGTCTCACAAGTGATCAATTAACTCCAAAAGGTCGTTCTGAATGGCTTTAAACAAAGTGCAAGCACATGGAAAAGGAGTTATTGCTTCCTGAACATCTCAGCCTGTTCCCTTCTGATGTGCTGGTGAATTAGATATTAAATCCACAGATGAGCTAAATGAGTTAATCGTGGCTAATGTCATTACCAGCAGTAGCAGAGGAATCAAAGATGATTAGCCACTTGTCATAAAGTCTTAGCACAGAGGACAGAGAGAATTAATTTGTCCCACTGACCTCCTTTTGGCTTCAACAGGCTTCTGATGGATGTGTGCTGGAAATACAGGAAATAAACAGGGAGGAAAGGAAATCCAAGATGATAGAACACCTGAAATACATGGGAAATGTAAGACTTGCAAGTGATGTTCTAGAAAAGCAGGATGGGGAGGCAGAGATTTGCCAAGCAGCTCTCTCCTAACCTGAATTATCCCATGACTCTGACAATGTTCACTGCTCTCCTGTTTGGGAATCACTTCCCAGCTGACTCCCTTTGGGCCACAGACAGCTTTTCTATGGATCAGCAGGGCTGGAGACCTTGTCCTTCCCTAGCCCTGCCTGCTGCCTGCTTTCCCCTCCCTTGACACAGCCAATTTCCCAGAGGAGATGGATGGATCCTCCAGCAGCACCGTGTGTTTAATATGAGCTATTTTTCACCCAGCCTGTCACTCCAGTGAAAGAAGTGTGTGCCTGCACAATAAACATGGAAAAAAATCCCCCGTTGCATTTGGTTGATCCTCTGATGGCTGTCAGGAAACCTCAGGGGCTTGGGAGTGACTTGGGGAGAATTTTATATATAATATAAAATATATTATATAATATAATAGTATAGTATGGTATAGTATGGTATAGTATAGAATATATTCTATATAATAATTATTATTACTGTAATTAATTTATGGTAATTTAGGTAATGTTAACACATCTATTTAATAAATATATTAATTAAATTTCATTTATGTCATTTAATAAATATATTAAATAAACAATTATTGTTGTTGATTTTTTATTATTATTATTATTATTATTATTATTATTGTTATTATTTGTGTCTCAGCTTCTCCCCAGCCCTTCCCATTTAAAAGTGTGTCAGCCTGCAGCAGCAGCTCCTGTTTTCATTGCATCAGGCTGCCAGAGCAGCAGGAGCTGTGCTGGTTCCATCAGCACTGCTGTCTGGGGCAGGGAATTATCAAAGGGAAATCAGCTCTGACTCAGCCCTGTCCCACAAGCTCAGTCCCAGAGCTGCCACTCACTTCACAAAGTGGGGCCAATGCTGGGACATCAGCACTGGGCTGGCTTCTCCAGAAAAGCCCCCCAAACCTTGGGATCACAGGATGGGAAAGACATCCAAGATCATTCATTGTGTTCAACCTTTGAGCCAATGTCACCTTGTCACCAAGTGCCACCTCTGCAGGGCCTGGTGCCACAGGGCTCCTGGATGGCACAGTGGGCCAGGGCTGCTAGGGATCTGTGTCTGCTGGAGCCAAATGGGGTTAAAACACACCCTGAGCACCCATGGCTGGGATTTCCCCTGGAACAAAAGGAATGAAGCAGGGCTTTGGTACAGCTCTGAGTCTGCCCTTGGTGCCAAACACTCCTGCCCATGCTGGAGATGGAGTGTGGTCTCCATCAGCTCCATGCTCTGGGGCTCTTGGCCCAGCAGGGGAAACAATTTCATCCAATTCCATCAAATTCCATGCAATTCCATCCAATTCCATCCAATTCCATCCAAACCATGCATTTGGCCAGTGGAACATCACTGAGGTTTTCTCAGAAATCAAGCAGCAACGCTTCCAAAAGTTTGTGCAAAACCCGCTTCTCATTAGCAGCTGATTTCCTGTATAAAACCTGGAGGTGCCTTGTCACCACATGTCTGGTGGCACTTCTGGAGGCCTTGCTTGGAGCCACCACCCCTCCAGAACTGCCCACGGCAACGTGTCAGGGGCTCCCTGACAGCTCTGCCTGACCCTGTCCTCTGTCAGTAAATAACCAAGTGTGCCCTGACACTGAATCTTGTCAAATTACTGTTTTATATCAATACTTACACTGACACATCTCTTTTTAGAGTGAGGTGGGACTCTCTCATCACACCAGCCCTTCATGGAGCAGACAAGGCCCAACATGACCCAGACACTTTTTCCATCTCATCTTGGCCCAGCCAAAACCATTTTCTCCTCCTGAGTCATCAGCCTCTGCTGCTTTCTCTATCTCCTTTTTAATGTCACTCCTAGGCCAGCCCCATTTCTGCCACACAAATACAGTTGACTTTCTTAAGCACTGCTCAATATTTCATACCCAGACTTCTCAACATCACAGACTATTCCCAACTATCTCTTTAATCATGAGCAATTCACTGAAAAAGCCTAAAATAGTGCCTTTTTTTTTTTTTTTTTTTTTTTTTATCTCCTTTTTAGAAGGAGGGGACTGAGTTTGGTGGAAGGGGAGGATGAGTAATGAGGTTGTGCTCAGGGTGTTTGGGCAAGCAGCACAGAACTGCTGTGAAATCTCATGCTCTGGAAACCTTCCTGGAAACTCTCTGCAGTTTTCTTCCTACCTGAGCCATGCACAGATTGCAAAGTGCCAGCAAAGGCAGAACAGGAGTTTATTTGCAAATATAAGCATGAATCATTTTTCCCTGACTGCTCCTCTGGCTCCAGGAGCCCTCCCATGTGCTGGTGCCTGAGTTTCCATCTGCAGAGGGAGCGGGAGCAGCTGCTCTGCTGTTCCAGGCAGTCTGGGAACCAGGAATGGCCCTGCTTGCCTGACTCCCGTTCTCATTCCCAGCCTCGAGTCCTGCCCACCCATCTGGGCAGGATCATTCCATTTCCCACAGCACATTTTGCCCCAGGCCAGCCCTGCCTGGCTCTGCAGGATCCAGAGCCACCTCCTGGGCAGGCAGCCCCTCTTCCCAGAGCAGTGTGTGAATAAAGCTGCACCACCCCGAGTATCTGAGCCTTTCCGAGGTCACAGCTCACACTGAGGTGTGTCAGCAGGCACTGCTTCTCCCTGCCCTGAAGAGGCATCACCCAGGCCGGGGGGACAGCAGAAAGGGCTAATTTTATAGCTCTGCACCCCGGGCCAGGGGTTTGGCTGCACAAAGGAAAAGTGCCTGACACCTGGACAGGCTGAAATTCCTTTGCACCCTGATCCTGTTCTCTGTTGCACCAAGAAGCTGCAGGAGGACACACGAAGGTCGCTGGCACAGGGCAGCGAGTCTGAGATAACTTTGCATGAGGAAGGAGAAAAAAAAAAACTCTCCAGGGATTACAATAAATTGCCACCTACTTTTCCCAAGGACTCCCATGAAACACTTGAAAAAGTGACCTCATTAATTAAGGAGATGGGTTAAGGATCTCTCCACATACTCTACTTAATTGCAATTCTGTCATTCCCAGTGAATTCTTAAAGCCATATTGATTATTCAAAGCTCTGTCCAATCAATAAAACAATAAACCATGTATGCTTAAAAAAGTGATTAAAGAGATAAATACAGGAGACATTTTAAAGCACCCACGTGGTCCTGCAGCCACTTATCCCAGAGCAAGCAATGGTAAATCTATTTCAATGTCCTCATCTAATTGCAGAGGGGTGATTGCCTCGTAAATTTATTTTAATCCCTAATCCATGTCCAAAGCAATTCCAAACAGAAATCACCTCAAACTCTAATGCTCCCAATTTTCCCTTGGCTGCTTGCTCCATGCCCTGCACAAACAATAGTCATGGATGAGCAGGGTGAGAGAGGCTGGGAATGTGTGAGGCTCCTGCAGGGCTGGCAGGGAGAGCAGGATCCTGAAGGACAATCCAATGGGAAGCTGCAGGAATAGAGTGGGTGAAACTTCTTTATTGCAGAGCAGGCAGCTGTGTCCTGCAGCCTGGAGCAGCCCTACACCCTGGAGCAACCTCAAACATAAAGCAGCCCTACACCCTGGAGCAGCCTCACACCATGGAGAAAGCCTACACACTGGAGCAGCCCTATACCCTGGAGCAACCTCAAACACAGAGCAGCCCCACACCATCAGGCCAACATTCTGGAGCTGCCCTACACCCTAGAGCAGCCCTATACCCTGGAGCAACCTCAAACACAGAGCAGCCCTACACCATGGACCAGCCCTACACCGTGGAGCAGCCCCACACCCTAAGCAACCCTACACCCTGGAGCAGCTCCACACCTGGAGCAACCTCACACCACTGAGCAACCCTACACCATAGAGAAGCCCTACACCATGGAGAAGCCCTACACCATGGAGAAACCCCACACCTGGAGCAGCCCCACACCCTGGAGCTCCAGCCATTCATCACTGGCTGCAGCCACATCTGCTGGAATGCCAGGGCCAGGAAAGTCCCTTCATTCCTCATTCCTGACTGGATATGTCCTGCTCTCAGTGTGGTTGATGCTCCTCCAGATTTGCTTCTCCTTGAGTGCAGCCCTGAGCACCCACCACAATCTGCAGGGCCCCTGGGGCCCATTCCCACTCCTGTTCTCCAGGATGTGGCAGGAGAAGCTCATCCCAGCTCCCCCAGCCTGTCACCCTGCCTTCTCCCTGAGATTGTGGGGCAGGACAGTCATCTCCCCTCCCACACTCCTCCATCCCCAGAGCCAACTGGTGTAGCTGGAATCTCTTCTCTTGGGGCCACTGGTGTGTCTGTGGGACTGGGGCTTGACCTGCCCCTGTCCCAGCCCTGTCCCTGTGCCCGCGGGGACAGTCCCCATGTGCAGGGCTGGAATTCAGCCCCAGGTTTGAGACTCTTTGGCAAGATATCCCCAGTTCCCACTTTGGCCTAGCCTTTTTCTCCTTTTAGAGAAATAAATTATTTGTGTTTGTACAACTTATCATGAGTTTGGAGCTAAGAGATCCCCAGGGCTTCCAACTAGAAAGGATCCAGTGTAAGGGCTTTAGGCTTGGGGAAGAGGAGGAAAAAGCATTTCTGGGCTTGAGGTGAGGTTTTTTTTTTATTATTCCTTTTTCACATTTTTTTATTGAAAAACATTGTGATTTAACAAGTACAGTTGTTGTTGAACATAAATACATAATGTGGAGAACTGGGACATGGCAAAGCTCTGTGATTGCATAAATATTCAAGCTGCAAAAGAAATAGAAGATTTCAAAGGTGCAAACCTAATTATGGAGTTGTTATCTCTCGCCCTGTAGTAATTCAAACATAAAGAACAGCTCCCTGTGGGCTGGTGGGGACCACATTGCAGGTCTGAAATGCTGAACCTGGAGAATGCAGAGTCCTGGCACAGCTCAGGCTCCTCTCACCCTCACACACAGCTCAGCCAAACTGAGGGCACAGTCTGGGACTGTCCCCAGGGCCCCCATGTGTTGTGACAGGTGGGACAATTAAAAAAGGTCTTATAAAATCAGGCCTGCTCTATTAAATTAATAGCTGGCCTGTTATTTTTTCTAAGTGCAGCTAAAAAAGAATCTGTAAATTCCCAAATGAAGCTGTTTTGAGAATGAGAAGTTCCTTTAAAACAACAATCTATTCTGAGGGTGAAAAGTAAATGCACCTGGGATGCACAAGGGATTTGTCCCATGAGAATCAGTAAATATGTGAACAATCTGAGAACTGATAGATTTGATAGACAAGTAGAATGTCTTTTACTGACCAATAGAATAATTAACAAGAAAGCTGTTAACCAATTAGAAGTCCTTGAGGTTTGAAAAACTGTATAAAAGACAGCATTCTGTCTTTTATAATAATAATAACAAAAAATGAAAAGCACAATAATATTTTAAAAAGCATTAAAAAAATTAAAAGCATAATAAAGAGGCTTCTGAACTTTTATGGTGTCACTTTGTGTGCTGTGACTGTCCCAACAGTGACACCCGTGAGCAGAGCCTTGGGGCTGGCAGGGCAGTGACACCTCAGGCTAGCTCTCCTTGGGGCCCTCCTGCTGCACTTGTTGCCATGAGCGACAATGTGACACTGGTGACACACTCACCCCATTGTCCTTTGAGATGTGTCAGAAAAACCCTTTTTCTGACCCAGAGATGGAGCTCCTGAGAGGTGCTTTAAATACTTTTATTCCATTTTCAGTCCCACAAGAAGGGTGAGACAATACAGATGTTACAATTCACACTATCACAACCAGAAGCCAAACTATTTCCTAATAACAATACATTATAAGTGTTTTTTGGCCTATCAGCTTTTACCACACAGCCTTCCCTTCTCCACACTGACCAGGACCTGCAGCCTCTCCTCATCAGAGAGAATCTCCAGATCCCAAATCACCTTTGCGGTCCCACTGGACCCTCTCCAGTAGCTCCTTGTCTTTGTTGTACTGCAGAGCCAAGAACTGGACAAAGAAACTCACCCAAGTTTTACTGCCAGCCCATTTATCCCAGGATTTGTTCATTATTGTGTCCAAGCAGAGAAAAAAAAATCAAAATCAAAACCCCACAATGAAGTCTCTTTACCATGAGACAGCTGAGGGAGGGATGCAGGTCCTGGGAAACCTCAGGATGGGGTTGCTGCTCCAAGTGCACTGCAGGTTTCCAGTGACAGTGCTGGGGAGAGGGTCGGGAGAAGTCTTTTTTGGGATTCAGGTTCCCCTGCCAGAGGCCTGAGATGGATGCAGCACTCTCGATTTGGGATTTGGGATTCTGCTGCCCCTGCCAGCATCATCCTACAGAGCAACAGCACCATCTACTGCTCCTGGAGCTGTGCTGGGCACTGTCTTCTCTTTCCTGCTGATCTGGGCTCCAGCCATGGCCCTTCTCCCTGCTGCTGGACACCTCCAGGGATCCCACAGCCATGGGGACGTGGGTGGGATCCATGGAACATTCCTGTCTCTGCAGGAGGGGCACAGCCCAGGCTGGGCCACACAAACATTGGCAGCACCACAGGGGAGAGAAAAGAAGAGTGTGGAGCTGTTAGAGAGCACCCAAAGAGGGACACAAAGGTGGGGAAGGGTCTGGAGGGGTCACATGAGGGCACTGGGGTTGTTCAGCTGGGGCAGATTGAGGGCAGAGCTCCTGCAGCTCCTCCCCAGGGGCAGCTCTATGGTCCCTCTGAGCTTTCCGAGCTTGTCTCCCAGCCAGCTCTGCTCTTCAGATACCATATAAATGAGTTATTCTTTTGGGTCCAGATTTCAGACAGAGATGTGATCTTGCCTGGAAGAAGGAGCAGACTCAGACTTGGTGGTAATTTGGAAGGTGTTCATTCAGGGCAAAGCCCAGGGCGCCAGAGCGTGAGTGTGAGTGAGGATTTTGGCTCTCTCCTGCCCTTCTGAACAGGGGCGTTACTGATGGAAATGAGGGGGAGTGATTTAGGTACAGGGGACATTGACATTGCCATTTTGGGGCAAAAGGGGTGGGGGGAATACCTGAAGTCTTGGCTGAACCATCTGGCTTTGCCAGAGCCATCAAGTACCAGGGTGTGTCCATTGATAAGATACAATAGAGGGTACAATAGACTGAGAGAGGCTATTGAGGGGGTACAATGGGGAGGGAGAGGCCTATTGAGGAGATAACAACAGGGATTAGGGAAAGGGGTGTGGGTAGGGATGAACCATTACAGAAACTCAATAACAAAAATCATACAGAACTTTAGAAAACCCAAAATGCACATTGCAACAAAGCTCCAGTCTCTGCTCTGGGACAGGGGCAGAATCAGAGCCTGGAGCTGGGCCAGGGAGGTTTGAGGAAGGAGGTGAGGAAAGGAGATACCTCCATGAAGGAGTGTATGATTTGTGCAGCCTTTCAGCACAGCAGACAGATTTTTGTGAGTGAACCCCAAGCCCTGTTGTACGAGAACATCCTCCTCACACTCCTGTTTTTACTCTGATATTTCAGGGAGAAGGATTATTTTCCACCTTGCAGCTCAGTGGGCCCTGCTGATTTTTAATTTTTTTTTCTTTATTTTACTCAGCCATGGCCTGCAGAATTTCAGTGCCCCTTGCAGCCAAGTGTTTTCCACCTGCAGGTGCACATTGTGGAGCTGTGGCTGACATGGAAAACAAGCAACTAGGCAGCAGGGCCTTCATTCTTGCTGCTGCAGACATGGGAAAACTCCAACTGTAACAGAGTGTCCTCCAGGGCTGGAAAAGGCAGGAAAGGTGCTGAAGTAGCCTCTTTGCTTGCTGAGAACACAGAAAATACACAGGGCTTCTGCCCTGAGCAAACCAACAGAAACAAGCACACAAGCCCTCCCACAAAGAGAAGCCTTTCCATGCAGATCAGTGACAGGACATACCCACAATACTTGAAAAAAAACCTCTGCCAAGCAAGAAGAAAATGCAGGAGGGTCTAGTGCAGTGAGACCAAACAATCTCACCTCTCTGGAAATTCCCACTTCCAAAGGCCTCCAACAAGTCTTTTGTTTTATTTCCCATCCCCAGGCAGATGCTCAGGACTCTGGTTCCCAGGAGTCCTGGGCTTTTCCCAGCACAGACCAGGACAGCCTGGACTCTTCTGGGTCGCATCCTCCCTGGGATCTAAGGCCAGCTCTTCTCCCACTCCCACTCTTTCCAGCTGTGATGCTGGAAGGGGAATGTTCTTTGTTCAAGGAACAGCCTTTGTGGTGCATGACACTCAAATACCTCCAAGTTGAAGAGTCCATGATGAGCCCCTCCCCATGCTCACCTGCTCAGCTCTGGAGTATCTCCATGGGGAGAACATGAGATGGGGCAGGGGAGGGCACTGGCAGCACATGGTGCTGTCTGCCCAATGTCCAGAGACCTTCACCTGGGCAGGCACAGGGCCTGTGTCCCATCTTGGGAGCCACTGACCAAGCTGAGGCCTGTGGCCCTGATATTTTCTGAGCCTGAGAACTGCTGAGCTCTTCCCAAAGGAAACTTTTCAACAGTTTTTCCTCAAACAACCTTGTGTAAACAATATTCCTTTCCCATAACAACAGGCGCTGATTGCTATTTCTGTTACTGAGCCAATGGAGAGGTGTCAGTCACAGAATCACAGAATCACGGAATCACAGAATCACAGAATCACAGAATGTGTAGGTTGGAAGAGACCTTCAAGATCATCGAGTCCAACCCAGCCTTAACACCTTAACTAGGTCATGGTATCAAGTGCCACATCCAGTTTCCTTTTAAACACATCCAGGGATGGTGACTCCATCACCTCCCCAGGCAGACTATTCCAATATTTAATCACTCTTTCTGTGAAAAACTTCTTCCTAATATCCAACCTATATTTCCCCTGATGAAGCTTAAGACTGTGTCCTCTCGTTCTGTCAGTTGCTGCATGGAGAAAGAGACCAACCCCCAGCTGTCTACAACTACCCTTCAGGAAGTTGTAGAGAGTGATAAGGTCACCTCTGAGTCTCCTTTTCTCTAGGCTAAACAACCCAAGCTCTCTCAGTCGTTCTTCATATGGCTTGTTTTCCAGTCCCTTCACCAGCTTTTTGTTGCCCTTCTCTGGACACGTTCAAGCATCTCAACATCCTTCCTAAACTGAGGGGCCCAGAACTGGACACAATACTCAAGGTGTGGCCTGACCAGTGCTGAGTACAGGGGAAGAATGACCTCCCTGCTCCTGCTGGCCACACCATTTCTGATACAGGCCCTCTTGGCCACCTGGGCACACTGCTGGCTCATGTTCAGCCGGTTGCTGACCAGAACCCCCAGGTCCCTTTCCTCCTGGGCACTGTCCAGCCACACTGTCCCCAGTCTATAACGCTGCAGGGGGTTATTGTGGCCAAAGTGCAGGACTCGACATTTGGACTCATTAAACTTCATTTTGTTGGACTCTGCCCATTGACCCAACCATTCCAGATCTCCCTGCAGAGCCCTCCTATCTTCCAAGCGGTCAACACATGCTCCCAGCTTTATGTCATCTGCAAATTTACTAATGAAAGATTCAATCCATATCATCAATGAAAATATTAAACAGGGCTGGTCCCAGCACAGACCCCTGAGGAACACCACTGATGACTGGCCGCCAGTTGGATACAGCACCACTCTCTGGCCATTCAGCCAGTTCCTAACCCAGCAGAGAGTGCTCCTATCCAAGCCCTGGGCTGCCAGCTTATCCAGGAGTATGCTGTGGGAGACAGTGTCAAAAGCCTTGCTAAAGTCCAAATAGACAACATCCACAGCCCTTCCTGCATCCACTAGGCGGGTCACCTGGTCATAAAAGGAGATCAGGTGGTCAAACATGACCTACCTCTCCTAAACCCGTGCTGGCTGGGCCTGAGACCCTGGCCATCTTGTAGGTGCTGCATGATGACACTCAGTATAAATTGTTCCATTATCTTGCCAGGTACTGAGGTCAGACTGACTGGTCTATAATTACTGGGATCCTCCTTCCTACCCTTTTTGTGAATGGGTGTCACATTGGCCAGTTTCCAATCTTCTGGAACCTCACCAGTGAGCCAGGACTGATTGTAAGTGATGGAGAGTGGCTTTGCAAGCTCATCTGCCAGCTCCCTCATCACCCTGGGATGAATCCCATCTGGGCCAATAGATTTATGAGCATCCAAGCATCTCAGCTGTTCCCTGACTGCCTCCTCTTGGATAATGGGGGGACTATTCTGTTCCCTGTCTACCAGCCCAGGAGGACAGTTGTCCTGTAGGCAAGTCGTCTTCCCACTGAAAACTGAGGTAAAGAAGGCATTAAGCACTTCTGCCTTCTCCTCATCAGCAGTTACTAAGTTCCCTTCCTTGTCCAATAGAGAGCAAAGGTTAGCCTTACCTTTCCTTTTACCATTAATGTATTTATAGAAACACTTTTTATTGTCCTTAACAGAAGTCTCCATTTGGAGTTCAAATTGAGCTTTGGCCTCCCTAATTTTTTTCCTACATTCTCTAGCAGCCCCCTTAAATACTTCTCAAGGGACCTGGCCCTCTTTCCAAAAATGGTACATCCTCTTTTTATTCCTGATTTCATCCAAAACCTCTTTGCTCATCCAGGCTGGGCGTTTGCCTCGTCGACTGGTCTTCTGGCACACAGGGACAGTCTGTTCCTGTGCCCTCAAAAACTCTGTTTTGAAGAGCACCCAGCTTTCTTGAACTCCTTTGTTTTTAAGGGCTTCTTCCCAAGGAACTCCCTGAATAAGTCTTCTAAAAAGGCCAAAGTCTGCCCTCTGGAAGTCCAATGTAAAAGTCTTATTGATGTACCTCCTGATTTCACCAATTATCGAGAACTCTATAATTTCATGATCGCTCTGCCCTAGTCGTCCTCCAACCACCACACCTTCCACCAGCCCATCTCTATTTGTGAACAACAGATCCAACATAGTCTCTCCCCTGGTGGGCTCATCTACCAGCTGTGACAAAAAGTTATCATCCATGCACTCTAAAAATTTCCTGGACTGTCTCTTTTCTGCTGTATTAAGTTCCCAGCAGATGTCTGGCAGGTTGAAGTCACCCACAAGAACAAGGGCTGATGATCCTGACACAGTCTCCAGCTGCTTGTAGAATAAGTTGTCCACCTCTTCCTCCTGGTTGGGTGGACGATAACAGACTCCCAGTACGATGTCAACCCTGTTGGCTCTCCCCGTAATTCTCACCCATAGGCATTCAACTCCATCTTCATTAGTTTCAATACCTATGGAGTCAAAAACCTTCTTAATATAAAGGGCCACCCCTCCACCTCTTCTCCCTTTCCTGTCTCTTCTGAAGAGCTTGTAGCCATTAAGTGCAGTGCTCCAGCTATGTGAGTCATCCCACCACGTTTCTGTGATGGCGACTACATCATAGTTTTGCTGTTGCACTATGACCTCCAGCTCTTCCTGCTTGTTACCCATGCTGCGTGCATTGGTGTACATGCACTTCAGCTGGCCTATTGATTTCACCCCTAACTCAGACTTAGCACCCTTGGGCCTGCTTCCAGGAAGCCCAGCTGCATCCCCTTCCCCCTTCGTACCTAGTTTAAAGCCTTCTCAACAAGGTCTGCCAGCTCCTGAGCCAAGAACCTTCTACCCTTAACAGAGAGATGTATCCCATCTGGTTCCAACAGAGCAGGTGCCGTGAAAGTTGCGCTGTGATCAAAGAATCTGAAATTTTGTCGACGACACCAACTTTTAAGCCACTTGTTAATGATGTGAGTTCTCCTATTTCTTCCATCATTTTTCTCTGCCACCAGAGGGACTGAGCAAAACACTACCTGGGTCCCTGTCTTATCAACCACATGACCCAATGCCCTAAAGTCCCTTTTAATTGCCTTGACACTCCTCTTCTCAATCTCGTCACCGCCAGCCTGGAGTATCAGCAGTGGGTAATGATCAGTGGGCTGAATCAACCCAGGAAGTCTCTTAGTAATATCCTTTATCCAGGCCCCAGGGAGGCAGCAGACTGCCCTGTGGGATGGGTCTGGGCGACATATGGGGCCCTCTGTTCCCTTCAGAAGGGAGTCATCTACTACAATTACCCTTCTTTTCTTCTTGTTGTTAGAAGTGGAGATTCGTCTTACAGATGAATCCAAATAGGGAGGCTCACTGGGCAGATAATGTTCCTCTAAATTCTCCAATTGGTTCTCTAGAGCTAGGGCCTCATATCTATTTTGAAGTGGCACCTGGCTGGGAGATGGAGGTTGGGAGAAGTTTTTTATATTACCTCCCGGAGTAGGAACCCTTTTCCATTCCCCTTCATCTACTGGATGCTCTTCTATTGCCTGGGAGTGGGAGTCATACAAGTCCTCTGAGTCCAGATGGGCATCCCTTAAAGATGGAAGGGCTGAACTCCACCAGTCTATTTCCCTTTCACTTTCCGTGATACTCCTTAATCGTTCAACTTCCTCCCTAAGCTCAGCCACCAGTGAAATAAGGTCATTCACTTGCTCACACCTCAGGCACGCCTCCTTCGCATTATCCCCTGAAACAAATGATAAGCTCAAACACTCTGGGCAGGAATAGGTCTGTACAGATGCATCCTTTTTGGAGGGCTCCACTTGGTTACATACACTAATACCAGCAACAGTTTTTGACCGTGTTGAAACCATTACCACAAGACCAAACAGCCAGTAGAAACACCACAAACGACCCAACACACAGTACTCCTTACCAGCAGAGAACTAGCAACCCTGCCTGCTTGCCCTGCCTGCGCGAACTGCCGCGCAAACTGCCTTGGCCACGCCCCTGTTTGCCCGCTCCTGTTCGCCGCGCTCCGGGTCGCCGTGCTCCCTACAGACCTCTTATAATAGGCCACTCATCAACGCAGGGAGCTCCACCTCTCGCTTCTTGAATGACTCACAACTGAAGAGATCCTATGGACCAATAACGTGCCTTTAGCACAGAATGGTATAAAAGGGCTCAATGAATTGTAAATAAACCTTCTGACTTCTGCTGCCTTCTGACTTCTGCTGCCTTCTGACTGGAGTCAAGCATCTTTATTTCCTGTCCTATTGTGACAGAGGCCCAGTGAACATTCCTAAGACCACAATGAGGTCTGAGGGGCAGGTAGGGGATGCCCCACCACACCTTCCTCATGACAAAGAGTGTTTTTTCCCACAGATGCTGTCTGGAGGGATAGAATGGGGTCAGTGCTGCCCTCAGTGTTGCGCAGCAGGCCTTGGTCAAGCCTTTAGGGAGGCCCACAGGGAGTGAGAGAGTCCTAAGGAAGGATGCTCTGGCAGGGAATTTAAATCAGAGCTTTTAGGCATTGTGATTGTAGGTTGCTGGTCTCCCCCTCAAGACAGCAGTAAGACTGTTCCAGTGAGATGGCTCTTTCTTCACAGGAAGGACAGTGGAGGCAAATACAAGCACCATGAAATCCAGGTCCATGTGCAAGAAGGACCTTCTGCAGCTCTCTCAACAAATCCAGTCTCTGCTGGGAGCTTTCCAGAACATGTAGGCGTCCTCACAGCTTGGCTTTAAGATCGCCATAACAATATGGGATTGGAGTCTCAGTCGAGGTCCAAGGAGGGAAAGTGCTCTTTCAGCCATTCCTGGTAGTTGGCCCTCTGTGTCTGTACTGTCCACCTCCCTCCTGGTAGCCCAGAGTACCATCTCTCTTTCTGCACAATCTACTAGATTATCTAGCAGAACTTGTGTGTCCCCTCAGTCTGGGTCTCGAGAATGGTTTCAAACACTTTAGGTGCTCTCTCTAGATCTTCTCTACAGAGAAGAGGTGAGGCATCTCACCCATGCCTCAAGATCCACTGGAGAGAAAGGCACTTTTACCACTTGTTGCAATGTGTCTTTCAGGTTTTCTAAAAGTTCCGTATGGTTTTTGTTATAAGTTTCTGTAATAGTTCATCCCTACTCACCCACCCCCTTTCCCAAATCCCTGTCATTTTCCCTTACAATAGCCTCTCCCAGCCCATTGTATCTTCCATGATAAGACCCATCGACACACCCTAGCGCTTGAGTACTCTGGCAATAGCTGGTGACTCAACCAGGCTTCAGGTATCCCCACACCCCTTTAGCCCTTAAATGGCCATGGCAACGCCCCTGTTCCTAAGTCGCTCCCCTTCATTCCTAAAGGTAACGCCCCTGTACTTAAGGGCAGGCAAGCCCTAGGACAGGGCACTTGCACCTGGGCTTGGGCCTGAATAAACCTTCCTTTTCCCCAAGTGTGAGTCTGCTCCTTCTTCTAGCCAAGAACATTTCTCTGTCTGGAATCTGGATCCACAGGAATAACTCGTTTATATGGTTATCTGAAGAGCAGGGTGGCCAGAGATCAGCTCAGAAGAAACCATAACCACTACCAGGCCATGAGAGACTTTCAGTTTACCCCAGGTTCACCCCAACACCAGCCACTCCTTTTGCAGTTTCAGATGGTTTTCCAAATAAAAGAATAAATCCACAGAAGGCAATTCATTCCATTTCCCTCTCTCCCTCCCTAAACTAAGGTACCATTCTCTGGACACTTAGCCTGGTAGTTTAGCTGGTATACTGGCCACCACTAGTTACAATATTGGATTAGTCTAGGGTTTACTTGTGGGTCTCCTCCTATCTCCTTCCAGTTTTTCAATGTACATTTCAATGGAGAATTTGGAATATCATCTCCCACTTTGGTTTTAGAAGAAGCCAGCCCCATATTCAATAATTACAAATATTCAAGCTGTTACCTCTGAATGCCATAACGATATTTTCGGGTTTGTAGTGGAGAGAGGAGTGGGGGAGAGAGACTGCCAACCCAGCAATCACTAAAACTGACACAAGAGGGTGCTTCAAGTCCACAAATGTGATCTCAGCCACCAACACAGAGCTAAAGCAACTCCAAAATCCCAGCAAACACTCCATCATGCTCCAACACTTTCTCAGAAAATGAATTTTTATATCATGGGCATCCCCATGTTGATATGCTGGCAAACTCAAATCAACACACCACTCTCACATGAACACCATCTCGGAGGTCAAGAAGAATGCAATAATGCAAACCTTACCCCAAAAGCAGCTCCAGATGAGGCTGGGGCCGGGCTTCAGTTGTAAATGGAGACTGTTTTGGTTTTTTTTTCTTCATTCCTCTGCCCAGGTCAAGGTGGTGGGAGCCTGTGCTATGAGACAGTGGAACAATGATTTTTATTTAAATTACAAGCTTAGCTTGATACAATCATTCCTGATACCTCCTAGGGACAACCTTAAATACTTTCTAGGGTACTTGAACCCTTAAAATACTTCTTGGAGACTTGAACCCTGGACATGGAAACTCTGACCCCTTGAGGTCAGCAACTCAAGCTTCCCCACAATAAGCTTAGCCAGAGACTCAAACCCTGTTTGCAGGGACTCAAACTCCCCTTACCAGTAACAGAAAGATCACTCAGGAACTGGCAAAAAAACTCTAGAAGAAACTGTCTAAGAGAATTTTCACCTGCAATGATTTCTGCAGGCTGCAAGACTTAAATGAAAATTTGAAAAAAAAGCATGCATCCAGCATTGGACCTATTGCTAAAATAATTAATTAATGTTACATTGCTTCTCTGAAGTTGGGATGTGGTAGTAAACAAGTGTCTTATTACAATTCACAAAGTTGTGCAGTGTGTTCCACACTCTCCTACCTCTGTCTGGAAAGAAGCTGAATGATAACTCTGGAAGTTGCACTTAAAATTAGCCATAGTAACTCTCTGATTTGTTTGAACATATCCTCCAGCAAATAGATGCTGCAGCAAATAATCTCTTCACCTCAGAGCAATTAAAGCAATGGAACAAGACTTCACTTGAATGGGTTTACTGCTCTAATCCTGCCTTTGCCATATGCTGATTTCCCCCAAAGGGAGGAAGTCTGAGTACCATGCAAGATTTTCCAAATAGAATAATAAATGAGTGGGTGTTTGAGCTCTGAAAGGTTGTGATGCCCCGAAGCTGGTGTAGCTGTTTTGGTATTTTACTTGCACAGGGTAAACCCAACATTTCCCAGCATGTTTTCAGCTCAGAAACCTGTGTGTGCTTATGCAAAACATCACCAAGAACAAATGAAGGTGAAGCACATATGACAAATTAATGAGCAGGTCAGGCCTCTGCTCTCCCACTTTTCCAGCTGTGGAAGGCTTTACTAAGTTTTAAGTACAGGAATTAATGTGTTTCTGCTGGAGGGCCCTGCAGGAAGGGACACCCATGCCCAGACCCTGTTGCCCCAACATGGGCAGGGCTGTTGGCAGCCAAGCCAGACACACGTCACAAGGACACAAAGCCCTCCTCCTGCCATAAAACACCTTCTTTATCCTGGTAAGATGCAAGGAGATGTTATTTGGATGCTTTTCTGTGCAAAGAGGCGGCAGAAGGACTGGCAATGGGCTGTGGACAAAGAGGTTAATACTCCACCAGTGATGCACCTCAAGGCTGCAGTTCACTGTGGGGAAAATGCTCAAGGAGAGGGGAAACTTAATTTTTCTTCTACTGCTTATAGATAGCAAGATTTCCAGACACAGGGTGTCTCTGGGAATCAGTATTTCAGTTATATATTCAGTATATAACTGCAAAAATTGTAGACAGCTGGTCCCACAGGCCTGGGGTAGCCCTGGCTGTGTGTCCAGCTCCTGTTTCAGTAAAAGCAGCATGGCCTGTGGCTGCTCCAGGCTGATGCTTTAAGGAATCCCTAAATTTATAATTTTTTTTTTGCCTTTCCCCCAGTCTACCCTCTGGGAACCTCTTCTGTGCTTTCAGGCAGACTCAGAGAAGGCTGCAAGAAGTCTCTAGCTCAACCAACTCCCTCAGTCTGAAAATAGGCAGGTAATTGCTGTTACCACTCATAACAGCCTTAAACCTGTGAAAAGTTAACTAGTGGCTTTAATGGGGCTACTCTCCATTTAGATTTTATTCCTGATGAGCTTGTCACTGCTTCATTACTTCACTCACTTCGTAGTTTTCCTGCACTTTTATACCAAATGATCCTTTGCTCTCAGTGACGCAGAGCAGATGTTTCTGTGAACATGGGATAATCTCACACAATTTGCTTTGAGTGGCCATGCCACCTTCAGAGATCAGCCTAGTAAGGAGGCCTAGAGGAGAAAATGTGCAAAAATAGAGTTTAGTAAATTTTTCTGGCAATGAATTTATATGTACTGTGATGAAAGTGAAGAGATTGATATACTCCAGGTAGCAGCACAGACTTCATTAACTTTATTAGGCAAAATTACTTATGACTTCAGCAATATCAAGTGCTAGTCCCTGCCCAGAGTAGTATCACAGCACTTATGAGCATCATTAATTTCCAGAGCATATGCTTGCACACATATAGTAGAAGTGAGATCACTCTAAAGAACTTAGATATATAAGTTTATTTACATGCCACTCAATTTCATAGCTGCATGGGAGTTGTTGCTACAAGTGTTGAATTTAGTCACGCTGCAGCCACTTATCCTGGAGGTGGTGTGGCCTGGTTTCAGCCCTGGTGCATCCACAATGTGCTTTGAGCTGTGATGTTTAGAATTGCACCTGGGTATACTTCTTTCTGGCAATATTTTCTCTTTTTTTTTTTTTTTTTTTTTTTTTTTTTTGCTGATGTTCCTCTAAGGCTAAAAGAGCAGTGGATTTTTAAGTATGAAAAAAGGCCTCTTACTTTGTCAGAAGAAAGTTGGTCTTAGTTCTGCAAAGGAGATTTTTTTATTATTATTATTATTCTTTTTGTTTTCTTTTCTTATTTTTTTTTTTAATTTTTATTTTATGTGCAAATAGCTAGGAAAATTTCAGCTGAAAAGAAAACATGTCAAGATTTTAATAAAAAGAACCTTCTGCTTTTACTCAGAAGAACCATATGCAGAGTAGTTGGTGTGGGTAAGTGTTCTCCGTGCTGCACTCTGCTAACCCAGAGAACAAGATGTTCTTTGAGGTTCAAATCAAAATTTAAATACTTAATATGTTGTTCTTGTCTAATACTATGTAAAAACATACATCTCTGATATAGGACATTTTTTTCCCTCTTTCTCTGCTCAGGCAGAAGGATTCTCATTCTAGTAAATCTTTATCCAACTGAATGAAAATATGGGTTTTTTAAACAAAAAAAAGGGAAAGGGGGGAGGGAAGTAGTTTTTAGACCTTGTGACAGAATTTTGTTCTTATCTGCAGCTCCTGTGGGATTGGCCTGGTCCAGCAGCTCCATCCAGGGGTGCTGCCTCTGCCATTCCTGATTCTGACAACTGCTGCAAAGAACTCATTTGCGGGGCTAAAGCTTTTCAGCATGATAAATTCTATTTCCCCATCATTACTTTCCAACCTCACTTTTTCCTTTTTAATATACCTAAGCCAAGTGGGATAAAGCAGGTAGTAGGTTTCTGCACTCCAGGTAAAATTTATGGCTCTTGGAAGCTCCTATGGCTCAGGATGTTAATTGTAACCTGGGAATAGAGCTGGAAGTAGTAAATCTTTAATAACCTCATGTGCTGCTGCTGCTGGGAAAGGGGAAAAGATTGAACAGTCTGTTCCCCTAAACACACCACTTTGTGCCAGCTTTGGTGATGGCACAAAACCTGGAAATTAAAAAAGAAAAACCCTAAAAGTAATCCAAAGCGTGCATATATGAACAAGGGTTATCTCCGATTTCTCCAGTGTTCAAGCAAAATTTAATTTTGTCATGGTGACTCAGGTTGCAGGGCAGGAGTCATGGATAATTCTAGGAAGGGGTGGGAGAGCTCAGCTGGGGAAAGGACTGGTCCCATGGCTGGTTTTCATCCTCTTCTGTTTTTCCTGGGGCTTATCCTATTTGTATGCACACAGACAAAAATCCATTTTAAACTTCTCTCCTGAATTCCTTTCCCCTGTATAATTTTACTATGTATTTAAGGGACAATCTGCAAATCCAGCCCCCGACCAGAATTCCTTTGCTGTAGGCAAGCACAAAGCAAAAACATGTTGTCTGCCCCAAAAAGGGCAAAAGGTTATATTTTTGCAAAAGTAAATCCATTTTCCTCAGCTTTGTTTTTCTGACGTGGTAATTTAATCTATTGTGCTGTTTAGCCATGAGTTAGATGTTAGAGTCATTTGAAGAAGTATGAAAGAGTGTTAAAAAACTGTAACAATCTTCTCAAAACTTAAAATAAGCAGGTTTCATGACCCAGCAGAATAATTCGGAGAGAATCAAGTGATACATGGCAGAGGTAAGACATCTGATGAATGGCTCCAGTACAGGAGGGCAGATGATGTCAGCTTCATTTGCAAGTAATTGTTTTTGTACATGGCTGGCATAAAATCTGCAGCAACCTGGCATTCCAATGTGCTCCTCAGTACCAATTGGCAGCAAAAGCAGATGCTTTAATATTCAACCAGCAGCACTTCTACTATACCTAATTGATTTATATAAAATATCTATCTATTGGAGAGAGAGCAAAAAACACTGCAAAGCTGGAATGTTGTTAAAAGCACTGATCTGCAAATTTTTCTGATTTTCAAAGTGTGAGTTTATTGCTGGGCTGGGCATACAAGGTAGGGCAGGTACATCAAAACTGGCTCAGGATGTAAGGCAAGGGATGGTGGACTCCAAATATTTTTAGTTCTCTGAGACAGTTTCTGGTCCATGGACAGAAAATAATCACCTGATGGCTGTTCATTCTAGTCTGCAAAACTAAGCTCTCATTTTGTTCTTTATAGACAGGTGTGCTCATCATCCAAAAATTGCCTACCAAATTTAGCACTGATTAGCTCCAATGCTGGCTCAGAGATTTAAATGAGAGAGGAACACAGATGTTAAGGTATCAGTTTATCCTCAGATTTTGCTCCTTTTCTGTCTTTTTTTTTTGGTCCTTCGTTGTACTTTCTCTTGTACTTTGTTGTCAGTTATGTCCTTGCACTGTGAAGGTTAAGGAATTTGTCTTTTGGAAAATTACTTTTGCAAACAATCACTAATTTTATGAAGCCTTGAAAGCAGCTGGTGTGCTGTCAGTGGTTTGGCCTGAGGCGCTTTGGGGTGAGGCTGCAGGTGGGAATGTGACTGAAGTTCTGTTATACAGAAGAACTTTGTGGAGGGGGCAAAAAAGCCTTGTATTCCTCCCCAAGCTTGTTTGCCATCCTGCTGCTAGGCACAAATGCCTTCCACTGAAGGGACCTGCTATTAGCTAATACCTGGGAACCTTGGAATAAATTGTTGGGATTCAATGATAGACACATATATTGGTACATCTCTAGTTCCTCTTGATCCTTATAAATCCATAGTCATCACAGGCTGTCTTTTCAATTTTCACTTTCCTTATGCTGTCCCAAGTTTAAGGGAAATGTGGACTTCAGGACTTACATGAACTGTGATGCAGAACAGGATTTAGATATTGGTGATGTGCCTTGATCATGTCTGAATGATGTGCTTTTGACTTAGTAAATGTCTGAAAGCAAGCTATTTATGTAAAGGTTAACACTGCTGACTAGTTGACTGCCTGAATGAAGAGCCTGAGAGTTCAAATCTATGTGTCTCTCTTTATCTTTTCTCTGGCTGCTAAATGATTTTTATTGTATTTCATTTTATTCAATAACCTTATCACAGACGTGAAATGAGTTTATCCCTTGCTCTCCCTCCTCAGACAGAAGCTGATGAGGTCTCAATTTTCCAAATAGGCTTCTCTTACGGTTGCAGAAACCTCTGAAAACTGAGGTTGCTTTCCTTTCCCCACTTGCAGTTCCAGAGAGTAAATGGCATCCAGTGGTATGAGAAACACAGGCCAATGATTTTCAACTAAAAGTTCCTATTTCCAGAGCTGGGAGAAGTCTTTTGTCAGTGGAACAAATGCAGAGCAAAGCAATGGCTTCTCATTTTCTTTGGTCCAGTAATGTGAGGTTCAGGCCCAAGCAGTACCCTTGCCCTGCTTGTGTTGTGGTTCAGCATTGCAACATCTACCCCCAACCTGCACGGAACTGGAACTAACAACACAGAATGGGAAAGAGCACATTACTGATTACTGGGAGGATGTATCCTACTTTAGATAGCTCTTTTGAAATTATTAAAAATGAAGAAGCAGTGAGTTTTACTTAGGCACTTTTGCAAAATATGGACTGACTTTGTTTTCTTTAGTGGGCTGTAATTGTGTATCCATGTATTTCCTTGCTGCTACTTGGAAAGAGTCATATTTTTACAGGAACATAACCCATTTTCCCTTTATTGTAATTGTTTCAGAATAAGAAATAATCATCCAGGACTGAACAACTTGCTCTACCAAACATTTTGTTCTCAATCCTAGTAAATTGCTTTGAGAATTGAACAAAGCTCTGCTCAATCATGCAAGATATCCGTTCCAAAGAACTCCAGGAAAGTAAACCTGCCTTAGCCCATTGCAATCATCTTTTGTACTTCTCAAAGATAAAGCTGTAAGAGCATGATTCCAAATGCACAGCAATCTGCACTCAATGAAGAAATTAGTTTAATAAAACAACTTCATGTTCCTCATCTAAATCTCCCAACCTGGCAAGTGTTTAACTTCTAATTTATTACTAATAGAGCAATTCTGCTCTGATACGACCTTCCAGCTGTGGGTATTGGTGTTTTGCAGTTAGGAATGAAGGTGTTGAGCTCCTCTGGAGGGACCTGCATGGAAAGGCAGAGGGTGGAGGGGATGGGGTGTAAAACAGGAGTCACTCACTTGTGCTTTTTATTGACTGTTTGTTTGCAGATAGTGCCTTTAGCCCTGTGCTCCAGACAAAACCCCAAAGGAACCTGCTGTCCAGATAACGTAATTTTCTTTTCCACCCCCCCCTTTTTTTTTTTTTCTTGTTTGTTTGTGGCCTTTTGTTTGTTTATTTTTGAGGTTCTTTTGCCTATATGTACCAAGTAGATGTTTGTATGGATGGGAAAATCTCATTTGAAATCTTTCCTCTTATGTGCAAGCACATTCCCTCTTAAACTGGAATTTCAATCTTTCAACGTTTTTCCTTCCCTCCTTCCCATGTCACTTGTTGGCTTTGTGAGTTGAGTCAGAAACTAAGTGTATAGACTCCACAGCACATTCTTGTCCTGGTCACAGTGCAGCCACTGGCACATGCACTCATCCATCTTCTTAGGGAAGGAAAAAGGTAATAAATTTTTTTATGGGATAAGAAAAGTGATATTGGTGGTTATTGTTCACAGAAATGCAATGTTTTTCAAAGAGTTCTGTGAAGGTTTCTTGTACTTTATCATTTCTATTCGTAGTTATGGGAGGTTGGTAGTTACTACTTAAAAGAAACCATCCACCTATTGAGTAAATAATATTTTAGAGGTTAGTAAAGAGTTACTCTCCTATTTCTTTTAAAGATTATAAAATAGTGAATATGACAAGGACAAAAAGTTAGAGTTTTGAAACCGCTGGGGTGTAACAAGCTAATAATGATGGAGCCTTGAAAAAGGGCAGTGCACCTGGGCATTTTCAGAACCTATGGAAATACAGGTTGGTGAAACAGCTAAATAATGTTCATTTTATCACTAAAAGTGTCCTCCAACCTTGGCAAGGTGCTGCTTTGTCTTCAGTCTCCTGTTTCTGTTGTGAAACAGCTTCTTCGTTAGCAGAAGCTGTTTGTGGTTTGTTCTTTCGAAGAACTCCCATTGAAAATATTCACAGCAGCATCTTAGTTTTGTATGACACAGAACAAGTCAAATCTCTGTTTTAGGATGTTATAGGAAAGACAGGTGAAAATGCATTTAGTAAAATCTAATGAAAGGTTTGTGCTTTTAAATAAGTCCTGAAAATAAAAGCTACTTTAAGCCTGAGACACCCTAACAAACGCAATCTGACTAAAAGTTCTAGAAATGCATTTCTACACATTTGGAAATTTTTCTTTGTACATTGGTTGCACATACAGTAGACTTGAATATTGCAAAAAATATTGCAAAAACAACAACAAAAAAAAAATTTTGTGAGCGAGAGCTCAGAGCTTACGTCACAGTCTGTGAATCCACATAGCCAAACAAGTAAAACCTGAAGATATACTAATAACATTAAGAAGTATAAATCGGAGGCTCTAATTGAATTCCATCCATTTCCTTTTATATAATAGAAAAATAGACCATAAACAGGTAAACACTATTGTACTATTTTCAATTAAAATTTTCCTTGTTTCTTGCAATTAGAATTAATTCATTGTCATGTGTTTAAAAAACTGATTAATGAATCATTGTGCATGTTTTACTGTTGAAGACTTTTCCTTCATAATCTATCCCCCATTTTACGTTCACATACAATGCCTTGCTTCCAGTTCCTGGTTAAGGTGAGGGAAAAGTGACTATCTGTCAATATCCATGTTTTTAATGTTGGGAATTTGTGCAAGGAAATGGAACTTGAGTGGATAATGAACATAAAGGGCTGCAGAGAAGTACTGGTATCTTAAGATTGAGATGGGCTGGTGCTGTCCTGGGCACCCTGTGGTGAAACTCTCTCAGAAGAGTAAATAAATGCAGTGTCCAAACAGAAGCACAATGATGGTGCAAAGAAAAACATCTTTATCCATGTCACTGTTTATAGACAAACTTGAAAGAAGAAAGGTGTTTGTAATAGTTGATATGACGAGGTTTGGAAATAACTTTTGTGTTGGAGTTGTGGAAGGCAGAAATCTTACCTGGTTTTAAGACAAAGCCTGTGGTTTGATAAAAGGAATAATTATGCTGTGGTTTCCTGTCACAGGAGGGGGTACAGCAGGAATACAAAGTTTGATCTGGAGAAGTGGAGGAAAAAAAAAATAAAAGAAAATGAATTTGAAATGTAGAGGTTTTTTAACTTGATGTAAATTCAGTGCTATATTTTCTCATTTGAAGTCTGTTCAAAGTTAGAATTTCTTACAGTTATGCACATAATTGACTTGTGGTTTTTTTGTGTCTAGAGAGGCATCTGTTCAAAACTGTTTCTGGATTGTTGTCTCTCTGGATAAAAATCTTCAGGGAAAAAATAGCACATTATGCAGTCTGCTGCTGCTGTGCACCTGCATGGGGGACGGGAGGAGTTGATTGAAGATGTACATAAACAAGGCCAAGATGTTGAATTTTGAAGTGATGTTTTTCCCTTGATTATTTAATAAGAAATATGATACAAGACACAATGGGTGCCATCAGCTGTTGAGAAATGGCTGGTCATTTAAAAAAAACAATTCTAATTTTGGAAGATTTTATGAGGTTAATAACTATATTTAAACTCGTTATTAGTGTGTGGGCAGCACTGATAGAAATTACTTTTTTCTAATGAGGCACATCCTAGTCCTGCAAAGAGACAATTCGACCCTGTAACTTTCCTCATTAGTGGTCATTGAACAGGAGGCACCTCCTTCTTCAGGTTTGAGAGGTCTCGGGATATAATAGTTGACAAGAACTTGGTACATTTTTCTTTCCTCTATATGGTATTTTCTGAATTTATTTTTTAGTAAAGTGATTTTGAAGCATCAGCCTTGATTGACATCTCCCATCAGAACCATGGCTCATGCAGCATCTCCATATGAGCTTTGGGCATGGACTTAGGACGCACTTAACTTGTTGTTGTTGCTCTTATTATCTTTTTTTCAGTGATGTGCAGCTTTCCAGTGTGACCCTGATCTTTTTCAGCCTTCTGATGTTTGCATTTTTGTAGTGGAGTTTCTCACAGATTTTCACATAAACAAAGTGGTGTTATTGTAAACTGTTCTTCTTTTTCATTCCTCTCTTGATGAGGGACAATTGATGGACTTCTAGTTTGACCACTATGGTTGGAGAGGTGGAAACCTCATTGTCCAATTCATGGCCATTGTCCAAAATCTATATATGTTGCAATGTACATTTCGGATTTTCTAAAGTTCTGTATGTTTCTGTTATTAAGTTTCTGTAATAGTTCATCCCTACCAACCCCGCTTTCCCAAATCCCTGTTGCTTCCCTTACAATAGCCTTTCCCAGTTCATTGTAAATCTTCCCTGATAAGATACATTGACACACCCTGGTGCTTGAGTGTCCTGACAAAAAATAGATGACTCAACCAGGCTTCAGGTATCCCCACTCCCCTTTTGCCCCAAAATGGCCATGCCAATGCCCCCTGTTCCTAAGTCACTCCCCTTCATTCCCAAAGGTAATGCTCCCTGTACTTAAGGGCAGGTAAGCCTTAGAAAACTTCAGTTGCATCTGGGCTTGGACCTGAATAAACCTTCCTGGTCCCCAGATGTGAGTCCACTCCTTCTTCCAACCAAGAACACGTCTCTGTCTGGGGTTTGGACCCACAAATAACTCATTTATATGGTTATCTGAAGAGCAGGGTGGCCAGAGATCAGCTCGGAAGAAACCATACATACAAACCAAAGTAAGAAAATAAACTTTCTTCTTTTTGCCCTGATGACCTGAGTGTGTGCATGTCATTCATTTTGCGTCCTATAGCGACAGTCCAGTGCAGCAGTTTCTCTTTGAGTATGGGCTACTCCTTCTCCATTCAAATTGTCCCCACACAGTTGATTTTATTCCTTCCAATCATTTAATGTTTTTGTTCCTAATTTACATAATTTTCATGAGCTATTAATATTTTTCATTAAGTAATGATGTACCAGAAATTCTCCGTCATGTCTCTTTATCTTTTAACATAGCATTATTTAAAGAGGGTTAAACTGAATTAACTGTGGACTGATGCTTCTGAAATTTAAATGACTTTATAAGTTCAAAGGATTTCAGGCAGATGCAGATTTTTTTAAGTATAAGATTTTTCTACTGTGAGTATGCATTTAATAATGCTATGCATTCAGAGAAAATAAACACAAACTTTGCACACTTTGGTGCCACATGATGGCACTCATCTTTTTCCTGTTCATCTTAATGAACTTCAGAAAACTATTTCTCCACTGAAAGTATTTGGTTGGGAGTTAGGATATTACATGATATAAAAACAGGAAAAGAAAAAACAACCCAGACCAAACCATTTCCCTTTCCCCATTCTGCGTTTCTTTTGCTGTTCCTGCTGTTTATGTTAATTTTGGATCATATTCACGCGTCAAAGGGCTGAATATTGTTAATCCCACTTTAGTGCTTATCTTTCTTTGATTGGAGTGTTATTGTTTGTTGTGGTTTGAAAGCAAAACAAGTGAGAGGCTCCAAGTCAGAAATACAATTTAATAAGAAGAAAGATAAAAAGGTAAAAATAAAATAAAATAAATGCAATAACACAAAGGACCACTGACAGAGTCAGAATACAACCTAAGCAGGATGGTGGAAGCGGTCCTGATGAGGTGTTCTTCCTGAAGCAGTGATCCTGTAGAAAGATCTGGTAGCTCTGGTCCTCTGGGAATCCAGTAGGTAAGGACTGCTTGTACTGTTTCAAATCCCAGATTATATCCAGGTGGGAATGCCTGGCTCCTCCCCCTGGGTGGAGCATCTCACAGTGGGATGATGAGTTGTGAAGTGGGTCCTTGATGGCCCATTAAACAGAGACAACTCCTGGAGGGAGTTACTTGTGAGTCACGGGCAAGGCTTTGATGGGCCATTAGCAGAAGACAGCCCTACACTAGAGCACTGCCCCACTTGGTTTCAACAGTTCATGAAGATGGTGATAGAATAAATACTTCGTGTACATTCTACACTACAACCTAGGACATTGTTGCATTTTGAATGTCCCCAAGAAAGCCAGTTTATGATTTGTGTAGTTCCCTCAGAGGGAGACCTTTGCATTATCTTTTTAAGCAATGCTCATTGTTGGAATTATTAATGTGTCCATCACTCCTGTGGGATAAATCTTCTGTCTCTGGTATTGGTGGGGCTGGGGATTGACTAAAGTGTGTCTCTGTGCCATTGCCCCTCGATGTTTGATTGCCAAAAGACTGAGATGTAATTCCAAGATCACCATTCCTTGGGGAGAAAGCGAGTGTGAGGTTTGAGGGTGTGTGCTCCAGTTCCAGCCACCCACAGCCTCCAAGGCTTGATTTTAATTGTGACTTTCAGCTCAGAGCTCTTGGTTTACTTGAACTTGAGGGAACCTTTCTGAATAGGGCTTTGATGAAAGATATCAACTTTATTTGCTTTGTGGTTTGTGTGTTTGTTTTCCCTTAAGGGAGGGAAGACTGAGTAGTGGAGGGGAAGGTTTTCTTTGGCTTTTCCTGGTTGTGCTGGCACGGAGAGGGAGAAGAGATTGCTGATGTTGGGGTAGGGAGCTGCTCATCCTCTCCAGGCACTGAAAGGGTTGTTTTTCTGAAGAACTAGAGCAGCTTGAGGGATAAGGGTCCAGTCTGGAGGGAAGAGCCTGCTGTGCAAGGATGTGCGTGTGTGGACGGTATTTATGGCCCCCTCTTAACACAAATTTTTTGGCCAATGGATCTGAGTGCTGGCTACTCTAAAAAGTTCTTTGCTTTAGGTCAGCTGAAATAAAGCTTCATGGGATAAAACAGCCCCCCATGTTGTTTTTCAGGGAATTTCTGAAGCCCAGACATGACTCCTGGCTGTTGTGCAGCACTGGGGCTGTGTGTGCAGAGAGCTGGGGTTTGCCTTGGCTAAGGGCTCCCCTCTGCCCTTTGCTGCTTTGCCCCTGGATTTCTGAGACACAGCTGCAGGCAGATCTGGGGTGGAATTGGGAGTGCCTTTTTTGATTATACCTGTTACTAGTTGCCTCCCTTAGTACAGCTTTGTTTCACTTTTCTCTAATGTACTGCAAACCTTTATTTTTCTTACAACTGAAGTTCCTTTTTCAGAATGAGACAAATTCACATCTAATGTTCTGCTGCCTTTTTTTTTTTTTTTTTTTTTTTTTTTTTTTCCTGCAAGCAAATTGAGTCTGATCTGAGTGTTATGGAGTATTTGTGCTGCAGGAGGAAGACGCATTAATTGGTTGGGTTTGGCTGGGTGTTGAAGCTCCAAGTGTCATAAGGAAGATGAATACAGAGCAGCTGGGATTTCAGCCCAAGCTGGATGCTCTCACTGCTCACAGAGGACATTTAGAAAAGGATGGAAAAGAACTGTCAGGCTGAAGCTTTGTGTTTCTCCTCTGTGAACATGGTATTGATTGTTGCTCTCCAGAGGGGCACTGAGAAAAGGAAGAGGGAAGCTGAGGAGTCTTTGTCCTCTGCTCAGCTCAGTGAGAACAGGATGGCTCAGGGATGGGAGACTGAGGGAGAGGCAAGTCCTGAAGGGAGGAAGAAAGTGGTGTTTGTGTGTGTGTATATTGTGTGATTATTTCTATTTCCAATTTGCAACAGGTTAAGCTGTAGATTTTCCTCCCTCCTGTCTGTGGAGCAGGTAAAGGACTGCCTCAAGCATTGATGTCCTCCTGCTGTCTGCTTGGTCGGTTAGTGCTGATCTCAAGACAAAGGTCTACCTGATGTAGTGGGGTTGGGATTTTTTTTCTTTTTTTAAATAAAGAACTGGTCTCCCCCCACATAATTAAACCTATGAGTCTGTTCTTTGTGTGCAAGCCTTGGGTGGAGTAATTAAGCTGGTTTTGTTCTGAAAGTACTTACACAGTGATCTGTCCTGGGAGACTGCAAATGCCATTCTAGCTGGTTTGGTACCATGAGCAGATGACTCCAGTCAGTTCTTTGGAAAAGGGGAGGCTGAAAGAGCCTGACTGCAATATCTTCAGAATGGGGATTAAAAAGGGAAAAATATCTTGTGATATTATCCTATGGATGCAGAAGAGGTTTCTGTTGAAACCTGTCTGGGAAATTTAAGACTGAATTATATCTGTCCCTTTAATGAGCATTAAAGAGTTTGGGTGATTTCTCTCCCTCACAGTCCTTGCTGTGAATCCTTCCAAGCTCTTGCCTCTAAGTTTTGTGGTTGCTGGAATTACAATGTATTAATATTTCATGCTGGAGATGTGCTAAACTACACAGTGAGTCTGAGAGCAAAGATCAAAATACTCAGTTGGTGGCATAGATGAAATGATGTTTTGCATGATAAACTTCATAACCATAGTAGAAAAGTCTCATTTGCCTTCGGATTTGTGGACTCTCACTATATGAAATACCCTAAACTCACGGCAAGACACTCTGTGGGTGATAATTTTAATAATTTACATTTTTTGTGCTTATGCTATGTAGCAGTGTGTGAATTCTGGCCAACACATTCTGTAATGTATATATTTGAAGAGATGTATTTTTTTTCAAGATACTCATCAAAAACAGTATTTGGTGTTTGTTCCATCAAGAGATGATAAATTCCACTTAAACCAACATATGTGCATTTTCCCAGATGGGTTAAAATTAGGATAAAAGGTGTGAACTCAGAATTGCTGAGTTCCTTTATTGTAGTGACTTGCTGTGTGACCTGAGCCGTTACTTCATTAGTCATCAAATGATGATTTAATTATATAATTATAGACAGAGATAGTTTCCATGCTCAGCAGAGTCAGCTGCTGCTCCTGTTGTGCTGAAGCCATGGAGCACCTGGGAGCTGCTCACCTTCATCCTTTCCCACCAATATTTAAGTGCATAGGGCTGGGGGTTTGGCTGAGCTGTTCACTGGGACACCACAACATATCTTTTTGTTAGCCAGAGCTCTGAAGCATCCTTGACAGCTCAAGGAATATCCAGAAGGTTGCCTCTTCCAAGACAGATTTGTTTGGGAGTAGTAAACATGGAGTAGGACAGGTTTTTGTGGCCACAAGATGGCAATCACTGAGCAAACATCCACCCTCTCCGCAGGATGCAGCTTCTAAATTAGCACTGGGCTCCTTGGGCTGCAAAGATCCTCATAAAACAGAAATGGTCCAGCAGGTAGAGAAAGATGCTGTGCTATGTATGTGTAAAATGTACATGTGATTGTTTAAATGGTATTTCTTCTCTAAACCCCACAAATGCCTAGTGCAGCATGTAAATACACTGTTCACTGCTTCAGGCAATTGCTGGGATAACTCTTTCTGGTTTACCTTTATCACTTTAGGGCTGTGGCAAGTGGAAGGGAGAAGTATTATATTAATGTATGTATGACAATTCCAGCATACAGTAGTTACTATAAAACTGTTTAATAGTGGCCTTTTTATTTCATCTCTTTTACCAGAAGCTGCAGAAATTGTCTGGTTACTTTTATATTTCAGTCCTGAGGGCAAAAAAAACCTGTAAAAATTGGTTTGGAATGTTCCTTGTTAAACTATTTTCACGGGTCAGAGGCATGACATGAAATATTTCTACAGAGAAAATAACAAGTTCTACAGTACGTCACTGCTACAGGTTCCATTTTCACATCCTGTAAAATAGCTTCTCTCCTTTCTCCCCATTTTTCTTGCTATGTGAATGGATATGAAAATGTTATCAGAATTGGCTGCAGTACTGTGTGCTGATTTTGATGGAACTATTTCAGAAACAACAGTTAGTGTGAGCCTCTTCTGCAGGGACTTGAGCAGAGAGCCCACACAGTGTGATCACTGCATTAAAACACCTCTCTCCCTCCACCTAACTCTGCCTCTCTTAATCTGCAGAGGGCAGGCACCAGTGTGGCTGCAGCAAGTGAGGGGAAGTTGAGGGTGGGTTGCAGAGGATGATATCCTCAGGAGGAGAGCATGCTGATCTGGGGTGGGCATCCTTTTGGGAGAGGAGTAAGGGAAGAGCCTCAGGGTTGGGGACCAATGACAAAGTAATCAGGGTGAGGTATAAGGTGGGGTGACAAAGCTTGAACCAATCAGGAGAAACAGAGGGAAGATACAATTTAACCAAACCAATGGTACATTGAGAAAGACAGAAGCTTCTGGGCTTAAAGGTGTGGTTAGGGAAGGGTTGACAGCTGGTAGGTGATGCTGATCAACACATGGCCAGAGTCTAATAAGCAACGTGCTAATGTATCAATCTCTGAGGGACCAGCCTTTGCAGAGAAGTGTCTATAATTAATTTGAGGGAGACTACTCCTTGGAGGTGTTTTGTAAATCAAAAAGTTTAATAAGGAAAAAAAAATGTTGCAGAAAACAAATTATAAGACATGCACAGGTGTCTGAGAAATCTCTTGCACTTTGCTACAAACACCCCAAAAAGCCCTTTACTTCCTTTTGTGCTCCTTCCTAAATACTGAATGTTTTAGGAGGGATAACCTGGCTTGCAGCCAATAGAGGGAGATGCAGAGCTTGAAGAACAGTGACCAGATCCCAACAGATGCTTCTCTCTTGGCACTGAGCCAGTCACTGTCAGAAAGGTGTCAAAATTTCTGGGTTTTTTACCTTAAGGGGTGAGTCTTAAACTTTTCCCTATGTGGAAAACACTTGCTGGGTGTGGGAAATGCATCCCTCCAGGTAGGTAGGGACAGAAGGCAGGAATGAGGGCAGAGTGACAGGGAGGTGAAGGAGAGGAGAGAAAGAACTGAACCAGCTATGGGAGAATTCAGGGTAAAGCATTAGGGGTGCTGACAGATAATGATACACCAGGAAGGGGTTTACAGAACAGTTTACAGTATAGGGGAACTTAACAAAAACCACACACCAAACCACGAAAAAAAGCAAAAAGTGCAGCAGCAATAGGCTGCACAGCCAGGTAGCACAGGGGACCTGTGGTGTGTCTTCAGTTGGGGTATTGGACACAAATCCTGTGAGCGTGACCTGTGACTAACCTCTGTTCCTCTGCACCTGCCTCATTATGGAGATCAGGCAAGTCAGCACTAGGAAAGCTGTCACAGTTTCCTGGTGGTTTTAGAGCTCCAAAACCTGAGGGATCCCATCCTAACAGACATCAGTGACACAGGAAATGCTGAGGACTCTGCTGCTATTAGTCAAGTAATTGTATAGTTCGTATTTCCTTGGAGTGCCTTGCCATGGGGATCTTTAGGTGCCTTAATCAGGCTTCACCCCCACGTGGTTCTGAGGTTATGGAGGGTTATGAAGTGTTAGCAACATGATTATATGAGCAAGGGAGGCACAAAGTGGTTCAGAGATTTGACCAGCGGGGCACAGAAAACCCCCTGAGCCATGAAAATGACTCTCCAGTTCTTTATCTCATTTCTGTCCTCTAATCCAGACCACATTTAGGTTGTGAAAATAACTCCAGCAACCTGCAAGCACAGAGATCTGCACTCCCTTATACATGTTGCAGTTGCTGCTCAGTCCTGTAGATAGATAAAAGTGGCTGGGAAAGATATTTGCTTCCCTGAAATAAAGGGGCATTTTATCCATGGAATTAAGGCAGCTTCTTATTGTGACCAATTATTCAAAAAAATATAAAGGGAGACTGCTATGTGAAATCTGAATGTGGTAAGCTTTTAATTGGGAGTAGGGAGTAATTTCCCTGAATAAACACAAATATTAAAGAAGGCAGTGGAATGCTGTTCTCTCAGTCTTTCTCCTTGTGGGCCTCTTTGTTCTGCTGAGGGACTTGTGGATGCGGCTGGGGAGATAATTTTTGTGAGAGCAATTTCTTCTGTAGCACAGGCTTCTGATGATCTTTAAGGCTTCTGATGAAGCCCTCCATTTCTTTAACCAATAAGGATTGCCCAAAGCCATGTTGCGGGAACCCTAAAATCCCCTCAGGGAAACCTCCAGGCTTTGCCTTGGGAAGATTTACCATAGAGTTTCTCTGCCTAGGCTGAAAGAGAGGATTTCCCCCATGGTGCCCTGAAGAATTACTGCCAATCTACCCTGGATTGCTTCCCTCACTGGTTACTTAACCCTGCCCACCCCAACTGTTCATCCCTCACTTCCCTACAGGTTTGCTGCCCTTTGCTTTGTCCGTTTTACCACCCCTCAGATCAGGCCATTGGCCCCTGACCCTTACTGAACCACCGAGCACTGCATGGTCTGGGTCTTCTGTCCCTGATTCCGTTGGTCTGCTGGAATAAACCCTCACTGGAATTTATCATACAGAAGGCCTGTGGACCCAATATTTTCTGAGCTTGAGAAGAGCTAGCTTTTTCCAAGGGAAATTTTCCAACAGTTTTTCTTTTTCCCAAAACAACCTTGTGCAAACAATATTCCTTTCCCATAACAACAGGAGTTGTTTGCTATTTCTGTTACTGAGCCAATGGAGAGGTGTGGACCCTATGGACCAATAACATGCTAAAGCACAGCGTATTATAAAAGGACTGAATGAATTGTAAACAAACCTTCTGATTTCTACTGCCTCCTGACTGGAGTCAAGTATCTTTATTTCCTGTCCTATCACGACAAAGGTCCTTCCTGTCTTTCCTCTGCTGAGTTATCTGTGGTGTGTGTGTATGTGTACATGGACTTGAAATGACTGCTCCTGTGGCCTGCTCTGAGCAGCTTCTGAAGGAGATGCTTCGAGAAGGTGGCAGCTTTCCACCATCCTGCCATGCTGCTACACCATGTTATTTTTATTTAGTTATGTATTTAATATATATCTAGCACACACATATATATATGCACATGAGCTATAACCATTTTTTAAAAGCAGCTAGGGACCATTAGCAGTGATGGTCTCTTTTTCCATCATTGCTCTGCTGCTAATATCCCCTGAGTGAAGCAAATATCAATATGAAAATCAAAAAAATAGCCAAACTGGGAATTGTCTTCATGACTTCACTCATGAGAGGAGTTTCTCCTTCACAGTTTGGAAGAGTTGTAATGTTTCCAGTTCTCTTGGGCTAACCATAAAGGAAAGCTGCATAAGAGCTGAACCTTCTGTGTTTGTAATTTGTTTGCTTAATAGATTTGTTTTGATGCATGCAGCAGTAATTATAAACCCTTTCACCAGGCATAGATTTGAGCCTCTCTTAAGGGGCTGTTTAGTGGTTACTGCTGTTTTGCTAAGCTTTTATATAAGGTATCATCACATGATAAAAATTGAGCATTTCACAACCTTTTATAATACTGTAAATGGGTTGGCTACGTTTCACTGAAAGGACTTTTATTAGAAGCCTGGAATAGAAACACTAAAATATTTCAACGGTTTGTATAGATTGGTAAATTCCTGTGAAAATGAATACTGTTACAGTCCAAAATTAGGGTAATCTAATGCCACGGCTGTTGAGACACCCTCAATTCAGTGGGTTTTTTGCTTTTCTCTTGCCCTCCTGGGGGCAGGATCAGCAGGGCTGTGTGATGGGGACCTGCACAGGTTCCCTGTTTGTTCCACAAACTGCATGTTTTGGCAAAGGTGAGGAATTGATGGCCCTTTGAGCCAGGGGAGGTAACTGATCATGCACCTCTCTGTATCCCAAAATCCAGTCCTTTGTTGTTCTGCTTCAAACTTGTAGGCACTGATGCAAAATCCACCCATGCTATGCTTGCAGGACTTGATTTTCACCGTGACATGAGGGAACTGCACAGGCAGAGCTGAGCTCTGTGTTACCAGGGCAGTCAAGTGGATGGTGAAACACACATTGTGCTATCCTAACCCATCACAACAGAGCTCGGAGTGTACACCCAGGTCTCAAAAAGAAAAAAAAAAAAAAAAAAGTTTGTCTCTGTGGAGAAGGTATATAATGTCTTGAATAGACTTTCCTTCTATGTGATCAGCCCCTTTAGCCTCCCAGTACTGCTCTGTGGAGTTGTGTGCCTTAGGGGCAGTGCTTTTAATGATTCCTGACTCAAAATCACAACCTTGGCTCTCTTTAAAAGAAAAAAATAATGGTACTTACAAGCTTTTAGTTGACAATTCTTGGTATTAAGAAGATACTTTGAATTTCTTTCTTGCTGCCCTTCACACACCCCTATCCTTTTATGCTGGTATCAACAACCCAGACACATCTGATCTTCTGTGACCAATGCTTCTCATGTGATTTTTTTCTCTTTTTAAATTTAAATTCTTTCAATTCTTATACTGTCTGTTTTTATCTAGACATTACTGTGTATTAACATGTGATCCACATTAATATAGATAATTCACAGGAGGTTAAATGCTTTTGTAACGCTTTACTGGTTGTTGGTTTCTGATCAAGAGTTTGCTCTGGCAGGAAACCAGGAAGGTTTTTTATACTCAATTGAAGGGTAGGAAAGAAAGGATGCTTAAATAAGAGTATAGCTCTGAAAATGAGTGCACAGAATTTGTCTTCTCTATTCATAACCTCCAACTGCCCTGAAGGGATTGATTAAAATTCAAAGTATGCTGATGTGAAATTGGGGACTGATTTTGTTTATATTTATATAAAAGTATATGTCTAAAATGTATGTTTTTATACAAATAAAACACTAAGCATTGCAGTGCACGTTGGTCTATGAAGCTCCATTCACTTACACTGAACTCACAAGATTAAGACTTGCATTGATACAGAATCATAAATCTGGAGACCATGAACCAACCTGTTTTTAAATTATGAGTTTCTTTAGAATTTTTTAGAGCTGTTAAAAATACTCATACTATTTTCTCTATGTGTAATAGATTGTGGTGAATGGAGCCCTCCTTCTCCTGATAGCTGCAAAATGTGCCATGAATTGATGGAGCATGAAAAGCCATCCCATTTCTGGGAAAAATAGGCTCAGGAGATGTGTTGAATAGAAAGACAGACTTTCAGAATTCAAACTTTGCCAGTGGTGCTGATAAAAGAATGTTGCCATCTATCTGTAAGTCTGAGAGCAAGACTGGCTTAAAACTCTAACAAAGTCTTCCATTGCTTCTCTGCACTAAAGTCTTCCAAATGTACTGACATGTTCCAGGAAGAGATTGAATCTGACTCTACTGTTAAATGGTATATTGAAAAAAAAAATAAAAATAAAGTGTTTAAAAGTCCCCGTGTATAGACTAAATCAGAGAACATGAAATAACACTGGTGATATTCTCTTTTTTGCTGGTGTTAAATGTTGTTTAATAAATCCCAATCATATTCTATAAGTTGTGGTTCCCATCTGCTGAAGATGCGGTTGAAGAGAGGTGACCGTTTTTTAATTTATATTTGGGTTCTTAATACATTTCAGTTTCCCTCTTTTTGTTTTCCATTTGGAGCAGTGTATTCTAGACTAGTGACACTGAAAGAAAACATGAATGGAATTATGCATTTAAAAAAATATATAAAGTAAGGAAAGCAAATTTTCTCCTGTAAGTTCAAGAGGGCTAAACTAACAAAGCTCTGTTCACATTTATTACATGTGTCTTTCTGAGCAGGTTCACTGATTCAGGAGAATTTGCGGTGCTTAAATTTTCCAGGGCACAGGAGAAGTTCATAGCACACCTCATGTGACAAGTGTAAAACTCATGGAAGCTTAAAACTCATGTAAAACTAATTAAAGATTTAGCTGAATTTAAAGCTCTGACTCTAAACAAGAAACTGTAAACTGGACCACAGTTATCTGACTGTAGTTGAAATAGTCTACAGTTGGAAAAGTAAAGGGCTAAAGTTTGGGTGGCTAAGATAGTGTCCATGTATTTATGGATATTATATTTGCTCACCCTTAACTAAAGAGATTTGGAATGCATTCAATTATTCTGGCCCTAATCTGTATCTGGTTTTGTTGCCTACTTTTTAAAAATTAAACTTGTGAAGAACCTTTTCAAGGAGGGGGTTATGCAGCCCCCTTTTATGATAATTGAGAAATATTGGTGAAAAGTACTTTGTGCCTGAGGAATCAGCTCCTTGCCAGAGGCTGTACAGATCAAACAAGTTGTTATTAAAAACAGATTCTTGACTGATAATATCCACCATCTGGGAGCAGTGATTGCAGATACAAAATTGGATTCACCACGGGAGGTGGTTGATGCTGCTTGATGTTGAAATAGCCTTTGATAGAATAGGAAGAAGAGCTGTTTACAGGGGATAGACTTCCACAAATTTCTTGCATGAATCCATTAAAACTCTGTTTATATCCTGGGGAAGTGGGCACTAAGTATTTTCTAATATCATTTCACATTGAAAATGAGGGAGAGAGTTTATATGAAGATGTATTTCCCTTTTCTTATGACATTTCTCAAATCCTGGCAGAGGAGATTAGAACAACCACCAGATTAATGACACTTAAGTTGATCTTTCTTTGTAGACAAAAACTGGTCTTTTTTTAAAAAACACTTACTACTTAGAGCTATCAACAGATGCTGAACAAATCTTTGTGTGACTTATCTGTTGGAGTCCAGGGCATCCCTCTGGGCGCCCTGGGAAGTCACAGACCTCGGTAGAGAGGCCTGGGACCCGAAAAAGAGGGTCTGGAGTCTGTGCAGGGGGGGTTGCCTGGCACAGAGCCCAGGAAGACACAGCCTTTGATTTTGGTCCATGAGAAAAACATCTAACAGAGAGAAGAATTGCAAGTCACAAAGGTGTTACTGAGAGTAGTGTAGTTTATCACCATGCAGAAGATTTTGTAGTTTTGGATTTTTAGAATGTAGATGCAAAGGGACAAGATGGTGATTTTTAGGGCGGTGCCCTGGGTTCTTCTTCTTCTCCCTTGGCGTCCATCTTCTGCAGTGACGTGGGCACAAAGTAGTTTCAGTGGATTAGATCAAAGTAGACATGACCCTGTTAGCATAGGTGATAGACATTGGCATAGAATTGTAAACAATGGATACGTAGTTATCTGTAAGAGGTAGCGACCTCCCATCACAGGGGGAGTCGCTTCACGTCCGAGCTGATGTGAACACCATGGCCGGACACAGAGGAAGGGGAGTCGCCTCGTGTACAGGCTGCTGAGAACATCTTGCCTGGACACAGGGGAATCACATTGTGTCCAGGCTGCTGTGAACATCTTAGCTGGACACAGAGAATTGTAAGATAAGAACTAATAAACAACGCGAGAAACCAGAAAACCAAGACCTTGAGACTCCACTTCATTCTCGCGCCGAACACCAAGCACTGAGCTCAGCACAGAACACAGAGACACAGAGTCAGACAGCAGACCCTAACTCCTTCAGAAGTCAAGAGGGAAAATCACTCAGTTTGTGCCCACACTAACCACCAGCCAGCTTTGGAATCTTGGGTGAGAAACAACCAGATTAAACCCCGAGACTTACCCTTATTTCTTGAGGCTGAAGAAACACTTTGCAAAAGAGAATGAGAACTGGGGGTTTTAATATTCCTCTGCTGGCACTCCCAGCCCTGAAACCAATACTTTTTTCCAACTGCAGACGGTGGTGAACTTGCATCAGAATGACAAACCTCGTTGCAAGAAAAATCATGAATACTTTGGTTTGTGTTTCTTTGGCTCTATTTTTATAACTTGTGCAGTTTCAATCAAACTTTTGCATAGATCAAGGAGTAATAAAACTTCCTGGGAGAGGCTGAACTGGAGCCACCAAGCACAAGCCTGTTCTCTGCATTAAATTCCTTTGTATGGATGAGAACATAGGATGTGGATTAATTTAGCATAACCAGTTTAATAACCAGGATGTCTTGGCAAGAACAAACAGAACTTTGAAGATGACGAGAAGATTGGATCAAGATTGGTGACAGGATAAGAAGATTGAATCAAACTTCAAGAAATTACGTAAAGAGCAAGAGATGTTGTAAAATGTATGAGTTTGTCTGTGAGACATTTAACCTAATCATTGTAGTAAAACAATTACTGGCCTTCCTAGAGTACCATATAAGCATTTGGAAATGACAGTAAAAACAAATTCTGATGATAAATCAGTCTTCCCATCTCTCTATCAGTTGTTGATAATTGGTGCTCCATGTGACAGGAGAAGGACAGGCTAGCTGACAGCTGAGTCTCTGGAACTGATTGTGGCGATGAGAGAACAAATTTAGTCCCACAATCACCTGTACACTGCAACATGTCAGGTGAGCCAGGGGAACAGAAGTATGGAGCAGAACATGTCTGACAAGAGAGACAATGAAACCATGCTTGCCCTTCTGAGTGAGCGTGGATCCCCCACCCTAAAGCAGGACTTTAAGTCATTTCTATGTTGGTTTCCCAATACCACCATTTCTTTTTTTTTTACTCTCCACTACTGGGACAAGGTCAGTGGAAAGCTCTATGACCTGGCCATGAACAAGAGCTACGAATGCTTCCTGCTTGGAGGGCAGTCATTAATGTGATTATAAAAGAGGGAGGGTGTAGCCCTGGTTCATGCCTAACATGTTTTGGTTTCTGAAATTCCTTTCACAGGGAATTTTCTGTAAACAAGAGACATGTTTTGGTAACGGCAAAACTGTTCACATATTTCCCTTAGGAGGGACTTTCTTCTTGATGTCTCTGTGGTCTGACCAATGTGATTGAAGAGGTTTGCCTTTGTTTCACAAACCAAATTGGTCTGTATAAAATAGTATTAAAGGGGAAACACTTCCCGAGAAGAAAGGAGTCATTTTTAGCCTTCTGAAGTTGGAGTCTTTGTGTTGTTGTGATGCAAAACAGCATCAGGAGGGGGCGAGGCAGCCGACGAGGCTGCTGCTGAGATGTCCCTGGCAACTGTGCTGGGCCAAAACCTGCCCAGGTCCTGCTCCTCATCCCTGTCCACACACCTCCCCAATAAGCATCAAGGATAGAGCCTGGCTGCCACATACAGTCCTACTGTTATCCCACCAGCGACCCCAGAGCCACCAAATGCTTATCACAACTGAGGAAGCTCAGGTGGAGACTGGGAAAGGGCTCTGTGTGTGTGGGTATTGGAAGCTCCTCACCCTGCTCCTCCTGCAGACTCCTCCGTGGAGAGGTGAATCCCTCCTTGAAAAGCTGGGGCTCCGAAAACCGCAAATTAAAAAGCTTTGTGTACCAACTAAACCTCTCTGTCCTGGAGCAAGGGTGTTCATTATTCCCATCCTCCAAAGGAACAAAACGCTGTTTTCATATCCTCTTTCATACAGAAACGTGGGTCTGTGGATGGCAGATTTCTCTCAGTGTCAAAGAAAGTGTTTGACTTTACAGATAATACTGATAGTTACAAAAAGCCGCTACAGCTGAGCTTATGAAAACTAGCCGTGGAAAGAATACAGCAAAGAAAAAGTCGAACTATATAAAAGGATTTATTTATTTTTAAGTGCTGAATGAAGTGCTGTTAAATTTCAGCCGCTCTCACAGCAATGTGTATCACTTAGTACACTGTGTAAATGCTGTTAAGCCTATGAGTGCTATCAGCCTGTCAAGAACCTGTGATAGCTCCAGCTGCTTTAGGACACATTCTCCATCACTTGCTGTTTCTCCATGTCTCTAGCAGCTAGAAGCCAGTTTCTGCTGCCTCACTGCTTCTTTTCCATGTTAGACATAACAGCAGCTGCAAGCTCTCTTTTGCCGAGAAAAGCAGCTCTGCACACAGAGCTTGGGGCCTCTGATAGGGGGCTCTGTAGTTTTGCTTGCTAGAGAACTTGGAGTGTTTTCTATGTCGTCCAAGTGAAAAGAAACCTATCCGGAGCCCGTGGTAGCTCCAGCTGCTTTGGAACACATTCTACCACACGTGTTGTTTCTCCATGTCTCTAGCAGCCAGAAAACAGTTTCTGCTGACTCTCTGCTTCTTTTCCATGGCAAACATAACAGCACCTGCAATCTCCCTTTTGCCGAGAAAAGCAACTCTGCACACAGAGCTTGGGGCCTCTCAGGGGGGCATCTGTAGCTTTGCTTGCAGCAGCACCTTGGTGTGTTTTCTGTGTTCTCCAAGTGAAAATAAGCCTGTCAGGAGCCCGTGGTAGCTCCAGCTGCTTTGGAACACATTCTGCCACACTTGCTCTTTCCGCATGTCTCTAGCAGCCAGAAAGCGCTGTAAAGCGCTCTTTTGCCCAAGAAAAGCAACACTAAGAGGGGGTTCTGTAACTTTGCTTGCAGCAGCACCTTGGTGTGTTTTCTGTGTTCTCCAAGTGAAAATAAGCCTGTCCGGAGCCCATGGTAGCTCCAGCTGCTTTGGAACACATTCTGCCACACTTGCTGTTTCTGCATGTCTCTAGCAGCCAGAAAGCGCTGTAAAGCGCTCTTTTGCCCAAGAAAAGCAACTCTGCACACAGAGCTTGGGGCCTCTCAGGGGGGGGTTCTGTAACTTTGCTTGCAGCAGCACCTTGGTGTGTTTTCTGTGTTCTCCAAGTGAAAATAAGGCTCTCAGGAGCCCATGGTAACTCCAGCTGCTTTGGAACACGTTCTGCCACACTTGCTGTTTCTCCATGTCTCTAGCAGCCAGAAAGCGCTGTAAAGCGCTCTTTTGCCCATGAAAAGCAACACTCAGGAGGGGTTCTGTAACTTTGCTTGCAGCAGCACCTTGGGGTGTTTTCTGTGTTCTCCAAGTGAAAATAAGCCTGTCAGGAGCCCGTGGTAGCTCCAGCTGCTTTGGAACACATTCTGCCACACTTGCTCTTTCTGCATGTCTCTAGCAACCAGAAAGCGCTGTAAAGCGCTCTTTTGCCCATGAAAAGCAACACTCAGGGGGACTTCTGTCACTTTGCTTGCAGCAGCACCTTGGTGTGTTTTCTGTGTTCTCCAAGTGAAAAAAAGCCTGTCTGGTGCCCGTGGTAGCTCCAGCTGCTTTGGAACACATTCTGCCACACTTGCTGTTTCTCCATGTCTCTAGTAGCCAGAAAGCGCTGTAAAGCTCTCTTTTGCCGAGAAAAGGAACTCTGCACACAGAGCTTGGGGCCTCTCAGGGGGACTTCTGTCACTTTTCTTGCAGCAGCACCTTGGTGTGTTTTCTGTATTCTCCAAGTGAAAATAAGCCTGTCCGGAGCCCGTGGTAGCTCCAGCTGCTTTGGAACACATTCTGCCACACTTGCTCTTTCTGCATGTCTCTAGCAGCCAGAAAGCGCTGTAAAGCGCTCTTTTCTCGAGAAAAGCAACACTCAGGGGGACTTCTGTAACTTTGCTTGCAGCAGCACCTTGGTGTGTTTTCTGTGTTCTCCAAGTGAAAATAAGCCTGTCCGGAGCCCGTGGTAGCTCCAGCTGCTTTGGAACACATTCTGCCACACTTGCTGTTTCTGCATGTCTCTAGCAGCCAGAAAGCGCTGGAAAGCGCTCTTTTCTCGAGAAAAGCAACACTCAGGGGGACTTCTGTCACTTTGCTTGCAGCAGCACCTTGGTGTGTTTTCTGTGTTCTCCAAGTGAAAATAAGCCTGTCCGGAGCCCGTGGTAGCTCCAGCTGCTTTGGAACACATTCTGCCACACTTGCTCTTTCTGCATGTCTCTAGCAGCCAGAAAGCGCTGTAAAGCGCTCTTTTCTCGAGAAAAGCAACACTCAGGGGGACTTCTGTCACTTTGCTTGCAGCAGCACCTTGGTGTGTTTTCTGTGTTCTCCAAGTGAAAATAAGCCTGTCCGGAGCCCGTGGTAGCTCCAGCTGCTTTGGAACACATTCTGCCACACTTGCTCTTTCTGCATGTCTCTAGCAGCCAGAAAGCGCTGGAAAGCGCTCTTTTCTCGAGAAAAGCAACACTCAGGGGGACTTCTGTCACTTTGCTTGCAGCAGCACCTTGGTGTGTTTTCTGTGTTCTCCAAGTGAAAATAAGCCTGTCCGGAGCCCGTGGTAGCTCCAGCTGCTTTGGAACACATTCTGCCACACTTGCTCTTTCTGCATGTCTCTAGCAGCCAGAAAGCGCTGGAAAGCGCTCTTTTCTCGAGAAAAGCAACACTCAGGGGGACTTCTGTAACTTTGCTTGCAGCAGCACCTTGGTGTGTTTTCTGTGTTCTGCAAGTGAAAATAAGCCTGTCCGGAGCCCGTGGTAGCTCCAGCTGCTTTGGAACACATTCTGCCACACTTGCTCTTTCTGCATGTCTCTAGCAGCCAGAAAGCGCTGTAAAGCGCTCTTTTCTCGAGAAAAGCAACACTCAGGGGGACCTCTGTAACTTTGCTTGCAGCAGCACCTTGGTGTGTTTTCCGTGTTCTCCAAGTGAAAATAAGCCTGTCTGGAGCCCGTGGTAGCTCCAGCTGCTTTGGAACACATTCTGCCACACTTGCTCTTTCTGCATGTCTCTAGCAGCCAGAAAGCGCTGTAAAGCGCTCTTTTCTCGAGAAAAGCAACACTCAGGGGGACCTCTGTAACTTTGCTTGCAGCAGCACCTTGGTGTGTTTTCTGTGTTCTCCAAGTGAAAATAAGCCTGTCCGGAGCCCGTGGTAGCTCCAGCTGCTTTGGAACACATTCTGCCACACTTGCTCTTTCTGCATGTCTCTAGCAGCCAGAAAGCGCTGTAAAGCGCTCTTTTCTCGAGAAAAGCAACACTCAGGGGGACTTCTGTAACTTTGCTTGCAGCAGCACCTTGGTGTGTTTTCTGTGTTCTCCAAGTGAAAATAAGCCTGTCCGGAGCCCGTGGTAGCTCCAGCTGCTTTGGAACACATTCTGCCACACTTGCTCTTTCTGCATGTCTCTAATAGCCAGAAAGTGCTGGAAAGCGCTCTTTTACCCGAGAAAAGCAACACTCAGGGGGACCTCTGTAACTTTGCTTGCAGCAGCACCTGGGTGTGTTTTCTGTGTTCTCCAAGTGAAAATAAGCCTGTCCGGAGCCCGTGGTAGCTCCAGCTGCTTTGGAACACATTCTGCCACACTTGCTCTTTCTGCATGTCTCTAGCAGCCAGAAAGCGCTGTAAAGCGCTCTTTTGCCCAAGAAAAGCAACTCTGCACACAGAGCTTGGGGCCTCTCAGGGGGGGATTCTGTAACTTTGCTTGCAGCAGCACCTTGGTGTGTTTTCTGTGTTCTCCAGGTGAAAATAAGGCTGTCAGGAGCCCATGGTAACTCCAGCTGCTTTGGAACACGTTCTGCCACACTTGCTGTTTCTCCATGTCTCTAGCAGCCAGAAAGCGCTGTAAAGCGCACTTTTGCCCATGAAAAGCAACACTCAGGGGGGGTTCTGTAACTTTGCTTGCAGCAGCACCTTGGTGTGTTTTCTGTGTTCTCCAAGTGAAAATAAGCCTGTCAGGAGCCCGTGGTAGCTCCAGCTGCTTTGGAACACATTCTGCCACACTTGCTCTTTCTGCATGTCTCTAGCAACCAGAAAGCGCTGTAAAGCGCTCTTTTGCCCATGAAAAGCAACACTCAGGGGGACTTCTGTCACTTTGCTTGCAGCAGCACCTTGGTGTGTTTTCTGTGTTCTCCAAGTGAAAAAAAGCCTGTCTGGTGCCCGTGGTAGCTCCAGCTGCTTTGGAACACATTCTGCCACACTTGCTGTTTCTCCATGTCTCTAGTAGCCAGAAAGCGCTGTAAAGCTCTCTTTTGCCGAGAAAAGGAACTCTGCACACAGAGCTTGGGGCCTCTCAGGGGGACTTCTGTCACTTTTCTTGCAGCAGCACCTTGGTGTGTTTTCTGTGTTCTCCAAGTGAAAATAAGCCTGTCCGGAGCCCGTGGTAGCTCCAGCTGCTTTGGAACACATTCTGCCACACTTGCTCTTTCTGCATGTCTCTAGCAGCCAGAAAGCGCTGTAAAGCGCTCTTTTCTCGAGAAAAGCAACACTCAGGGGGACTTCTGTAACTTTGCTTGCAGCAGCACCTTGGTGTGTTTTCTGTGTTCTCCAAGTGAAAATAAGCCTGTCCGGAGCCCGTGGTAGCTCCAGCTGCTTTGGAACACATTCTGCCACACTTGCTCTTTCTGCATGTCTCTAGCAGCCAGAAAGCGCTGGAAAGCGCTCGTTTCTCGAGAAAAGCAACACTCAGGGGGACTTCTGTCACTTTGCTTGCAGCAGCACCTTGGTGTGTTTTCTGTGTTCTCCAAGTGAAAATAAGCCTGTCCGGAGCCCGTGGTAGCTACAGCTGTTTTGGAACACATTCTGCCACACTTGCTCTTTCTGCATGTCTCTAGCAGCCAGAAAGCGCTGGAAAGCGCTCTTTTCTCGAGAAAAGCAACACTCAGGGGGACTTCTGTCACTTTGCTTGCAGCAGCACCTTGGTGTGTTTTCTGTGTTCTCCAAGTGAAAATAAGCCTGTCCGGAGCCCGTGGTAGCTCCAGCTGCTTTGGAACACATTCTGCCACACTTGCTCTTTCTGCATGTCTCTAGCAGCCAGAAAGCGCTGGAAAGCGCTCTTTTCTCGAGAAAAGCAACACTCAGGGAGACTTCTGTAACTTTGCTTGCAGCAGCACCTTGGTGTGTTTTCTGTGTTCTCCAAGTGAAAATAAGCCTATCCGGAGCCCGTGGTAGCTCCAGCTGCTTTGGAACACATTCTGCCACACTTGCTCTTTCTGCATGTCTCTAGCAGCCAGAAAGCGCTGTAAAGCGCTCTTTTCTCGAGAAAAGCAACACTCAGGGGGACCTCTGTAACTTTGCTTGCAGCAGCACCTTGGTGTGTTTTCCGTGTTCTCCAAGTGAAAATAAGCCTGTCTGGAGCCCGTGGTAGCTCCAGCTGCTTTGGAACACATTCTGCCACACTTGCTCTTTCTGCGTGTCTCTAGCAGCCAGAAAGCGCTGTAAAGCGCTCTTTTCTCGAGAAAAGCAACACTCTGGGGGACCTCTGTAACTTTGCTTGCAGCAGCACCTTGGTGTGTTTTCTGTGTTCTCCAAGTGAAAATAAGCCTGTCCGGAGCCCGTGGTAGCTCCAGCTGCTTTGGAACACATTCTGCCACACTTGCTCTTTCTGCATGTCTCTAGCAGCCAGAAAGCGCTGGAAAGCGCTCTTTTCTCGAGAAAAGCAACACTCAGGGGGACTTCTGTAACTTTGCTTGCAGCAGCACCTTGGTGTGTTTTCTGTGTTCTCCAAGTGAAAATAAGCCTGTCCGGAGCCCGTGGTAGCTCCAGCTGCTTTGGAACACATTCTGCCACACTTGCTCTTTCTGAATGTCTCTAATAGCCAGAAAGCGCTGGAAAGCGCTCTTTTACCCGAGAAAAGCAACATTCAGGGGGACCTCTGTAACTTTGCTTGCAGCAGCACCTGGGTGTGTTTTCTGTGTTCTCCAAGTGAAAATAAGCCTGTCCGGAGCCCGTGGTAGCTCCAGCTGCTTTGGAACACATTCTGCCACACTTGCTCTTTCTGCATGTCTCTAGCAGCCAGAAAGCGCTGGAAAGCGCTCTTTTCTCGAGAAAAGCAACACTCAGGGGGACTTCTGTCACTTTGCTTGCAGCAGCACCTTGGTGTGTTTTCTGTGTTCTCCAAGTGAAAATAAGCCTGTCCGGAGCCCGTGGTAGCTCCAGCTGCTTTGGAACACATTCTGCCACACTTGCTCTTTCTGCATGTCTCTAGCAGCCAGAAAGCGCTGGAAAGCTCTCTTTTGCCGAGAAAAGCAACTCTGCACAGAGAGCTTGGGGCCTCTCAGGGAGGGTTCTGTAACTTTGCTTGCAGCAGCACCTTGGTGTGTTTTCTGTGTTCTCCAAGTGAAAATAAGCCTGTCAGGAGCCCGTGGTAGCTCCAGCTGCTTTGGAACACGTTCTGCCACACTTGCTCTTTCTGCATGTCTCTAGCAGACAGAAAGCGCTGGAAAGCGCACTTTTGCCTGAGAAAAGCAACTCTCAGGGGGGGTTCTGTAACTTTGCTTGCAGCAGCACCTTGGGGTGTTTTCTGTGTTCTCCAAGTGAAAATAAGCCTGTCAGGACCCCATGGTAGTTCCAGCTGCTTTGGAACACGTTCTGCCACACTTGCTGTTTCTGCGTGTCTCTAGCAGCCAGAAAGCGCTTTAAAGCTCTCTTTTGCCGAGAAAAGCAACTCTGCACACAGAGCTTGGGGCCTCTCAGGGGGGGTTCTGTAACTTTGCTTGCAGCAGCACCTTGGTGTGTTTTCTGTGTTTTCCAAGTGAAAATAAGCCTGTCAGGAGCCCGTGGTAGCTCCAGCTGCTTTGGAACACGTTCTGCCACACTTGCTGTTTCTGCATGTCTCTAGCAGCCAGAAAGCGCTTTAAAGCTCTCTTTTGCCGAGAAAAGCAACTCTGCACACAGAGCTTGGGGCCTCTCAGGGAGGGTTCTGTAACTTTGCTTGCAGCAGCACCTTGGTGTGTTTTCTGTGTTCTCCAAGTGAAAATAAGCCTGTCAGGAGCCCGTGGTAGCTCCAGCTGCTTTGGAACACATTCTGCCACACTTGCTCTTTCTGCATGTCTCTAGCAGCCAGAAAGAGCTGTAAAGCGCTCTTTTGCCCATGAAAAGCAACACTCAGGGGGGGTTCTGTAACTTTGCTTGCAGCACCACCTTGGTGTGTTTTCTGTGTTCTCCAAGTGAAAATAAGCCTGTCCGGAGCCCGTGGTAGCTCCAGCTGCTTTGGAACACATTCTGCCACACTTACTGTTTCTGCATGTCTCTAGCAGCCAGAAAGCACTTTAAAGCTCTCTTTTGCCGAGAAAAGCAACTCTGCACACAGAGCTTGGGGCCTCTCAGGGGGGGTTCTGTAACTTTCCTTGCAGCAGCACCTTGGTGTGTTTTCTGTGTTCTCCAAGTGAAAATAAGCCTGTCAGGAGCCCGTGGTAGCTCCAGCTGCTTTGGAACACGTTCTGCCACACTTGCTGTTTCTCCATGTCTCTAGCAGCCAGAAAGCGCTGTAAAGCGCTCTTTTGCCCATGAAAAGCAACACTCAGGGGGGGTTCTGTAACTTTGCTTGCAGCAGCACCTTGGTGTGTTTTCTGTGTTCTCCAAGTGAAAATAAGCCTGTCAGGAGTCCGTGGTAGCTCCAGCTGCTTTGGAACACATTCTGCCACACTTGCTCTTTCTGCATGTCTCTAGCAACCAGAAAGAGCTGTAAAGCGCTCTTTTACCCGAGAAAAACAACTCTCAGGGGGGGTTCTGTAACTTTGTTTGCAGCAGCACCTTGGTGTGTTTTCTGTGTTCTCCAAGTGAAAATAAGCCTGTCAGGAGCCCGTGGTAGCTCCAGCTGCTTTGGAACACGTTCTGCCACACTTGCTCTTTCTGCATGTCTCTAGCAGCCAGAAAGCACTTTAAAGCTCTCTTTTGCCCATGAAAAGCAACTCTGCACAGAGAGCTTGGGGCCTCTCAGGGAGGGTTCTGTAACTTTGCTTGCAGCAGCACCTAGGTGTGTTTTCTGTGTTCTCCAAGTGAAAATAAGCCTGTCAGGAGCCCGTGGTAGCTCCAGCTGCTTTGGAACACATTCTGCCACACTTGCTCTTTCTGCATGTCTCTAGCAGCCAGAAAGAGCTGTAAAGCGCTCTTTTGCCCATGAAAAGCAACACTCAGGGGGGGTTCTGTAACTTTGCTTGCAGCACCACCTTGGTGTGTTTTCTGTGTTCTCCAAGTGAAAATAAGCCTGTCCGGAGCCCGTGGTAGCTCCAGCTGCTTTGGAACACATTCTGCCACACTTACTGTTTCTGCATGTCTCTAGCAGCCAGAAAGCACTTTAAAGCTCTCTTTTGCCGAGAAAAGCAACTCTGCACACAGAGCTTGGGGCCTCTCAGGGGGGGTTCTGTAACTTTGCTTGCAGCAGCACCTTGGTGTGTTTTCTGTGTTCTCCAAGTGAAAATAAGCCTGTCAGGAGCCCGTGGTAGCTCCAGCTGCTTTGGAACACGTTCTGCCACACTTGCTGTTTCTCCATGTCTCTAGCAGCCAGAAAGCGCTGTAAAGCGCTCTTTTACCCGAGAAAAACAACTCTCAGGGGGGGTTCTGTAACTTTGTTTGCAGCAGCACCTTGGTGTGTTTTCTGTGTTCTCCAAGTGAAAATAAGCCTGTCCGGAGCCCGTGGTAGCTCCAGCTGCTTTGGAACACATTCTGCCACACTTGCTCTTTCTGCATGTCTCTAGCAGCCAGAAAGCGCTGTAAAGCGCTCTTTTGCCCAAGGAAAGCAACACTCTGGGGGACCTCTGTAACTTTGCTTGCAGCAGCACCTTGGGGTGTTTTCTGTGTTCTCCAAGTGAAAATAAGCCTGTCCGGAGCCCGTGGTAGCTCCAGCTGCTTTGGAACACATTCTGCCACACTTGCTCTTTCTGCATATCTCTAGCAGCCAGAAAGCGCTGTAAAGCTCTCTTTTGCCCGGAAAAGCAACACTCAGGGGGGGTTCTGTAACTTTGCTTGCAGCAGCACCTTGGTGTGTTTTCTGTGTTCTCCAAGTGAAAATAAGCCTGTCCGGAGCCCGTGGTAGCTCCAGCTGCTTTGGAACACATTCTGCCACACTTGCTCTTTCTGCATGTCTCTAGCAACCAGAAAGCGCTGTAAAGCTCTCTTTTGCCCAGAAAAGCAACTCTGCACACAGAGCTTGGGGCCTCTCAGGGGGGGGTTCTGTAACTTTGCTTGCAGCAGCACCTTGGTGTGTTTTCTGTGTTCTCCAAGTGAAAATAAGCCTGTCCGGAGCCCGTGGTAGCTCCAGCTGCTTTGGAACACATTCTTCCACACTTGCTCTTTCTGCATGTCTCTAGCACCCAGAAAACGCTTTAAAGCTCACTTTTGCTGAGAAAAGCAACTCTGCACACAGAGCTTGGGGCCTCTAAGCGGGGGTTCTGTAACTTTGCTTGCAGCAGCACCTTGGGGTGTTTTCTGTGTTCTCCAAGTGAAAATAAGCCTGTCCGGAGCCCGTGGTAGCTCCAGCTGCTTTGGAACACATTCTGCCACACTTGCTCTTTCTGCATGTCTCTAGCAGCCAGAAAGAGCTGTAAAGCGCTCTTTTCTCGAGAAAAGCAACACTCAGGGGGACTTCTGTAACTTTGCTTGCAGCAGCACCTTGGGGTGTTTTCTGTGTTCTGCAAGTGAAAATAAGCCTGTCAGGAGCCCGTGGTAGCTCCAGCTGCTTTGGAACACATTCTGCCATACTTGCTGTTTCTGCATGTCTCTAGCAGCCAGAAAGCGCTGTAAAGCTCTCTTTTGCCGAGAAAAGCAACTCTGAACACAGAGCTTGGGGCCTCTCAGGGGGGGGTTCTGTAACTTTGCTTGCAGCAGCACCTTGGTGTGTTTTCTGTGTTCTCCAGGTGAAAATAAGCCTGTCAGGAGCCCGTGGTAGTTCCAGCTGCTTTGGAACACGTTCTGCCACACTTGCTGTTTCTGCATGTCTCTAGCAGCCAGAAAGCGCTTTAAAGCTCTCTTTTGCCAAGAAAAGGAACTCTGCACGCAGAGCTTGGGGCCTCTCAAGGGGGGTTCTCTGTAACTTTGCTTGCGGCAGAATCTTGCTGTGTTTTCTGTGTTCTCCAAGTGAAAATAAGCCTGTCAGGAGCCCGTAGTAGCTCCAGCTGCTTTGGAACACATTCTGCCACACTTGCTCTTTCTGCATGTCTCTAGCAGACAGAAAGCGCTTTAAAGATCTCTTTTGCCCGAGAAAAGCAACACTCAGGGGGACCTCTGTAACTTTGCTTGCAGCAGCACCTTGGGGTGTTTTCTGTGTTCTCCAAGTGAAAATAAGCCTGTCCGGAGCCCGTGGTAGCTCCAGCTGCTTTGGAACACATTCTGCCACACTTGCTCTTTCTGCATGTCTCTAGCAGCCAGAAAGCGCTTTAAAGATCTCTTTTGCCCGAGAAAAGCAACACTCAGGGGGACCTCTGTAACTTTGCTTGCAGCAGCACCTTGGGGTGTTTTCTGTGTTCTCCAAGTGAAAATAAGCCTGTCCGGAGCCCGTGGTAGCTCCAGCTGCTTTGGAACACATTCTGCCACACTTGCTCTTTCTGCATGTCTCTAGCAGCCAGAAAGCGCTGTAAAGCGCTCTTTTCTCGAGAAAAGCAACACTCAGGGGGACTTCTGTAACTTTGCTTGCAGCAGCACCTTGGTGTGTTTTCTGTGTTCTCCAAGTGAAAATAAGCCTGTCTGGAGCCCGTGGTAGCTCCAGCTGCTTTGGAACACATTCTGCCACACTTGCTGTTTCTGCATGTCTCTAGCAGCCAGAAAGCGCTGTAAAGCGCTCTTTTCTCGAGAAAAGCAACACTCAGGGGGGGTTCTGTAACTTTGCTTGCAGCAGCACCTTGGGGTGTTTTCTGGGTTCTCCAAGTGAAAATAAGCCTGTCCGGAGCCCGTGGTAGCTCCAGCTGCTTTGGAACACATTCTGCCACACTTGCTGTTTCTGCATGTCTCTAGCAGCCAGAAAGCGCTGTAAAGCGCTCTTTTCTCGAGAAAAGCAACACTCAGGGGGGGTTCTGTAACTTTGCTTGCAGCAGCACCTTGGTGTGTTTTCTGTGTTCTCCAAGTGAAAATAAGCCTGTCAGGAGCCCGTGGTAGCTCCAGCTGCTTTGGAACACATTCTGCCACACTTGCTCTTTCTGCATGTCTCTAGCAGCAAGAAAGAGCTGTAAAGCGCTCTTTTGCCCATGAAAAGCAACACTCAGGGGGGGTTCTGTAACTTTGCTTGCAGCACCACCTTGGTGTGTTTTCTGTGTTCTCCAAGTGAAAATAAGCCTGTCCGGAGCCCGTGGTAGCTCCAGCTGCTTTGGAACACATTCTGCCACACTTACTGTTTCTGCATGTCTCTAGCAGCCAGAAAGCACTTTAAAGCTCTCTTTTGCCGAGAAAAGCAACTCTGCACACAGAGCTTGGGGCCTCTCAGGGGGACTTCTGTAACTTTCCTTGCAGCAGCACCTTGGTGTGTTTTCTGTGTTCTCCAAGTGAAAATAAGCCTGTCAGGAGCCCGTGGTAGCTCCAGCTGCTTTGGAACACGTTCTGCCACACTTGCTGTTTCTCCATGTCTCTAGCAGCCAGAAAGCGCTGTAAAGCGCTCTTTTGCCCATGAAAAGCAACACTCAGGGGGGGTTCTGTAACATTGCTTGCAGCAGCACCTTGGTGTGTTTTCTGTGTTCTCCAAGTGAAAATAAGCCTGTCAGGAGTCCGTGGTAGCTCCAGCTGCTTTGGAACACATTCTGCCACACTTGCTCTTTCTGCATGTCTCTAGCAACCAGAAAGAGCTGTAAAGCGCTCTTTTACCCGAGAAAAACAACTCTCAGGGGGGGTTCTGTAACTTTGTTTGCAGCAGCACCTTGGTGTGTTTTCTGTGTTCTCCAAGTGAAAATAAGCCTGTCTGGAGCCCGTGGTAGCTCCAGCTGCTTTGGAACACGTTCTGCCACACTTGCTGTTTCTGCATGTCTCTAGCAGCCAGAAAGCGCTTTAAAGCTCTCTTTTGCCCATGAAAAGCAACTCTGCACAGAGAGCTTGGGGCCTCTCAGGGAGGGTTCTGTAACTTTGCTTGCAGCAGCACCTTGGTGTGTTTTCTGTGTTCTCTAAGTGAAAATAAGCCTGTCAGGAGCCCGTGGTAGCTCCAGCTGCTTTGGAACACATTCTGCCACACTTGCTCTTTCTGCATGTCTCTAGCAGCCAGAAAGAGCTGTAAAGCGCTCTTTTGCCCATGAAAAGCAACACTCAGGGGGGGTTCTGTAACTTTGCTTGCAGCACCACCTTGGTGTGTTTTCTGTGTTCTCCAAGTGAAAATAAGCCTGTCAGGAGTCCGTGGTAGCTCCAGCTGCTTTGGAACACATTCTGCCACACTTACTGTTTCTGCATGTCTCTAGCAGCCAGAAAGCACTTTAAAGCTCTCTTTTGCCGAGAAAAGCAACTCTGCACACAGAGCTTGGGGCCTCTCAGGGGGGGTTCTGTAACTTTCCTTGCAGCAGCACCTTGGTGTGTTTTCTGTGTTCTCCAAGTGAAAATAAGCCTGTCAGGAGCCCGTGGTAGCTCCAGCTGCTTTGGAACACGTTCTGCCACACTTGCTGTTTCTCCATGTCTCTAGCAGCCAGAAAGCGCTGTAAAGCGCTCTTTTGCCCATGAAAAGCAACACTCAGGGGGGGTTCTGTAACTTTGCTTGCAGCAGCACCTTGGTGTGTTTTCTGTGTTCTCCAAGTGAAAATAAGCCTGTCAGGAGCCCGTGGTAGCTCCAGCTGCTTTGGAACACGTTCTGCCACACTTGCTGTTTCTGCATGTCTCTAGCAGCCAGAAAGCTCTGTAAAGCACTCTTTTGCCCGAGAAAAGCAACACTCAGGGGGACCTCTGTAACTTTGCTCGCAGCAGCACCTTGGTGTGTTTTCTGTGTTCTCCAAGTGAAAATAAGCCTGTCCGGAGCTCGTGGTAGCTCCAGCTGCTTTGGAACACATTCTGCCACACTTGCTGTTTCTGCATGTCTCTAGCAGCCAGAAAGCGCTGTAACGCGCTCTTTTGCCCGAGAAAAGCAACACTCTGGGGGACCTCTGTAACTTTGCTTGCAGCAGCACCTTGGTGTGTTTTCTGTGTTCTCCAAGTGAAAATAAGCCTGTCCGGAGCCCGTGGTAGCTCCAGCTGCTTTGGAACACATTCTGCCACACTTGCTCTTTCTGCATGTCTCTAGCAGCCAGAAAGCGCTTTAAAGCTCTCTTTTGCCGAGAAAAGAAACTCTGCACACAGAGCGTGGGGCCTCTCAGGGGGGGTTCTGTAACTTTGCTTGCAGCAGCACCTTGGTGTGTTTTCTGTGTTCTCCAAGTGAAAATAAGCCTGTCAGGAGCCCGTGGTAACTCCAGCTGCTTTGGAACACGTTCTGCCACACTTGCTGTTTCTGCATGTCTCTAGCAGCCAGAAAGCGCTGTAAAGCTCTCTTTTGCCCAGAAAAGCAACTCTGCACACAGAGCTTGGGGCCTCTCAGGGGGGGGTTCTGTAACTTTGCTTGCAGCAGCACCTTGGTGTGTTTTCTGTGTTCTCCAAGTGAAAATAAGCCTGTCCGGAGCCCGTGGTAGCTCCAGCTGCTTTGGAACACATTCTTCCACACTTGCTCTTTCTGCATGTCTCTAGCACCCAGAAAACGCTTTAAAGCTCACTTTTGCTGAGAAAAGCAACTCTGCACACAGAGCTTGGGGCCTCTAAGCGGGGGTTCTGTAACTTTGCTTGCAGCAGCACCTTGGGGTGTTTTCTGTGTTCTCCAAGTGAAAATAAGCCTGTCCGGAGCCCGTGGTAGCTCCAGCTGCTTTGGAACACATTCTGCCACACTTGCTCTTTCTGCATGTCTCTAGCAGCCAGAAAGAGCTGTAAAGCGCTCTTTTCTCGAGAAAAGCAGCACTCAGGGGGACTTCTGTAACTTTGCTTGCAGCAGCACCTTGGGGTGTTTTCTGTGTTCTGCAAGTGAAAATAAGCCTGTCAGGAGCCCGTGGTAACTCCAGCTGCTTTGGAACACGTTCTGCCACACTTGCTGTTTCTGCATGTCTCTAGCAGCCAGAAAGCGCTGTAAAGCTCTCTTTTGCCCAGAAAAGCAACTCTGCACACAGAGCTTGGGGCCTCTCAGGGGGGGGTTCTGTAACTTTGCTTGCAGCAGAATCTTGGTGTGTTTTCTGTGTTCTCCAAGTGAAAATAAGCCTGTCAGGAGCCCGTGGTAGCTCCAGCTGCTTTGGAACACGTTCTGCCACACTTGCTGTTTCTGCATGTCTCTAGCAGCCAGAAAGCGCTTTAAAGCTCTCTTTTGCCAAGAAAAGGAACTCTGCACACAGAGCTTGGGGCCTCTCAAGGGGGGTTCTGTAACTTTGCTTGCGGCAGAATCTTGGTGTGTTTTCTGTGTTCTCCAAGTGAAAATAAGCCTGTCTGGAGCCCGTGGTAGCTCCAGCTGCTTTGGAACACATTCTGCCACACTTGCTCTTTCTGCATGTCTCTAGCAGACAGAAAGCGCTTTAAAGATCTCTTTTGCCCGAGAAAAGCAACACTCAGGGGGACCTCTGTAACTTTGCTTGCAGCAGCACCTTGGGGTGTTTTCTGTGTTCTCCAAGTGAAAATAAGCCTGTCCGGAGCCCGTGGTAGCTCCAGCTGCTTTGGAACACATTCTGCCACACTTGCTCTTTCTGCATGTCTCTAGCAGCCAGAATGCGCTGTAAAGCGCTCTTTTGCCTGAGAAAAGCAACACTCAGGGGGACCTCTGTAACTTTGCTCGCAGCAGCACCTTGGGGTATTTTCTGTGTTCTCCAAGTGAAAATAAGCCTGTCCGGAGCTCGTGGTAGCTCCAGCTGCTTTGGAACACATTCTGCCACACTTGCTCTTTCTGCATGTCTCTAGCAGCCAGAAAGCGCTGTAACGCGCTCTTTTGCCCGAGGAAAGCAACACTCTGGGGGACCTCTGTAACTTTGCTTGCAGCAGCACCTTGGGGTGTTTTCTGTGTTCTCCAAGTGAAAATAAGCCTGTCCGGAGCCCGTGGTAGCTCCAGCTGCTTTGGAACACATTCTGCCACACTTGCTCTTTCTGCATGTCTCTAGCAGCCAGAAAGCGCTGTAAAGCGCTCTTTTCTCGAGAAAAGCAACACTCAGGGGGACTTCTGTCACTTTGCTTGCAGCAGCACCTTGGTGTGTTTTCTGTGTTCTCCAAGTGAAAATAAGCCTGTCTGGAGCCCGTGGTAGCTCCAGCTGCTTTGGAACACATTCTGCCACACTTGCTCTTTCTGCATGTCTCTAGCAGCCAGAAAGCGCTGTAAAGCGCTCTTTTCTCGAGAAAAGCAACACTCAGGGGGGGTTCTGTAACTTTGCTTGCAGCAGCACCTTGGGGTGTTTTCTGTGTTCTCCAAGTGAAAATAAGCCTGTCCGGAGCCCGTGGTAGCTCCAGCTGCTTTGGAACACATTCTGCCACACTTGCTGTTTCTGCATGTCTCTAGCAGCCAGAAAGCGCTGTAAAGCGCTCTTTTCTCGAGAAAAGCAACACTCAGGGGGGGTTCTGTAACTTTGCTTGCAGCAGCACCTTGGTGTGTTTTCTGTGTTCTCCAAGTGAAAATAAGCCTGTCAGGAGCCCGTGGTAGCTCCAGCTGCTTTGGAACACATTCTGCCACACTTGCTCTTTCTGCATGTCTCTAGCAGCCAGAAAGAGCTGTAAAGCGCTCTTTTGCCCATGAAAAGCAACACTCAGGGGGGGTTCTGTAACTTTGCTTGCAGCACCACCTTGGTGTGTTTTCTGTGTTCTCCAAGTGAAAATAAGCCTGTCAGGAGCCCGTGGTAGCTCCAGCTGCTTTGGAACACATTCTGCCACACTTACTGTTTCTGCATGTCTCTAGCAGCCAGAAAGCACTTTAAAGCTCTCTTTTGCCGAGAAAAGCAACTCTGCACACAGAGCTTGGGGCCTCTCAGGGGGGGTTCTGTAACTTTCCTTGCAGCAGCACCTTGGTGTGTTTTCTGTGTTCTCCAAGTGAAAATAAGCCTGTCAGGAGCCCGTGGTAGCTCCAGCTGCTTTGGAACACGTTCTGCCACACTTGCTGTTTCTCCATGTCTCTAGCAGCCAGAAAGCGCTGTAAAGCGCTCTTTTGCCCATGAAAAGCAACACTCAGGGGGGGTTCTGTAACATTGCTTGCAGCAGCACCTTGGTGTGTTTTCTGTGTTCTCCAAGTGAAAATAAGCCTGTCAGGAGTCCGTGGTAGCTCCAGCTGCTTTGGAACACATTCTGCCACACTTGCTCTTTCTGCATGTCTCTAGCAACCAGAAAGAGCTGTAAAGCGCTCTTTTACCCGAGAAAAACAACTCTCAGGGGGGGTTCTGTAACTTTGTTTGCAGCAGCACCTTGGTGTGTTTTCTGTGTTCTCCAAGTGAAAATAAGCCTGTCTGGAGCCCGTGGTAGCTCCAGCTGCTTTGGAACACGTTCTGCCACACTTGCTGTTTCTGCATGTCTCTAGCAGCCAGAAAGCGCTTTAAAGCTCTCTTTTGCCCATGAAAAGCAACTCTGCACAGAGAGCTTGGGGCCTCTCAGGGAGGGTTCTGTAACTTTGCTTGCAGCAGCACCTTGGTGTGTTTTCTGTGTTCTCTAAGTGAAAATAAGCCTGTCAGGAGCCCGTGGTAGCTCCAGCTGCTTTGGAACACATTCTGCCACACTTGCTCTTTCTGCATGTCTCTAGCAGCCAGAAAGAGCTGTAAAGCGCTCTTTTGCCCATGAAAAGCAACACTCAGGGGGGGTTCTGTAACTTTGCTTGCAGCACCACCTTGGTGTGTTTTCTGTGTTCTCCAAGTGAAAATAAGCCTGTCAGGAGTCCGTGGTAGCTCCAGCTGCTTTGGAACACATTCTGCCACACTTACTGTTTCTGCATGTCTCTAGCAGCCAGAAAGCACTTTAAAGCTCTCTTTTGCCGAGAAAAGCAACTCTGCGCACAGAGCTTGGGGCCTCTCAGGGGGGGTTCTGTAACTTTCCTTGCAGCAGCACCTTGGTGTGTTTTCTGTGTTCTCCAAGTGAAAATAAGCCTGTCAGGAGCCCGTGGTAGCTCCAGCTGCTTTGGAACACATTCTGCCACACTTGCTGTTTCTCCATGTCTCTAGCAGCCAGAAAGCGCTGTAAAGCGCTCTTTTGCCCATGAAAAGCAACACTCAGGGGGGGTTCTGTAACTTTGCTTGCAGCAGCACCTTGGTGTGTTTTCTGTGTTCTCCAAGTGAAAATAAGCCTGTCAGGAGCCCGTGGTAGCTCCAGCTGCTTTGGAACACGTTCTGCCACACTTGCTGTTTCTGCATGTCTCTAGCAGCCAGAAAGCGCTGTAAAGCGCTCTTTTGCCCGAGAAAAGCAACACTCAGGGGGACCTCTGTAACTTTGCTCGCAGCAGCACCTTGGTGTGTTTTCTGTGTTCTCCAAGTGAAAATAAGCCTGTCCGGAGCTCGTGGTAGCTCCAGCTGCTTTGGAACACATTCTGCCACACTTGCTCTTTCTGCATGTCTCTAGCAGCCAGAAAGCGCTGTAACGCGCTCTTTTGCCCGAGGAAAGCAACACTCTGGGGGACCTCTGTAACTTTGCTTGCAGCAGCACCTTGGTGTGTTTTCTGTGTTCTCCAAGTGAAAAGAAGCCTGTCAGGAGCCCGTGGTAGCTCCAGCTGCTTTGGAACACATTCTGCCACACTTGCTCTTTCTGCATGTCTCTAGAAGCCAGAAAGCGCTTTAAAGCTCTCTTTTGCCGAGAAAAGAAACTCTGCACACAGAGCTTGGGGCCTCTCAGGGGGGGTTCTGTAACTTTGCTTGCAGCAGCACCTTGGTGTGTTTTCTGTGTTCTCCAAGTGAAAATAAGCCTGTCAGGAGCCCGTGGTAACTCCAGCTGCTTTGGAACACATTCTTCCACACTTGCTCTTTCTGCATGTCTCTAGCACCCAGAAAACGCTTTAAAGCTCACTTTTGCTGAGAAAAGCAACTCTGCACACAGAGCTTGGGGCCTCTAAGCGGGGGTTCTGTAACTTTGCTTGCAGCAGCACCTTGGGGTGTTTTCTGTGTTCTCCAAGTGAAAATAAGCCTGTCCGGAGCCCGTGGTAGCTCCAGCTGCTTTGGAACACATTCTGCCACACTTGCTCTTTCTGCATGTCTCTAGCAGCCAGAAAGCGCTGGAAAGCGCTCTTTTCTCGAGAAAAGCAACACTCAGGGGGACTTCTGTAACTTTGCTTGCAGCAGCACCTTGGGGTGTTTTCTGTGTTCTGCAAGTGAAAATAAGCCTGTCAGGAGCCCGTGGTAGCTCCAGCTGCTTTGGAACACATTCTGCCATACTTGCTGTTTCTGCATGTCTCTAGCAGCCAGAAAGCGCTTTAAAGCTCTCTTTTGCCGAGAAAAGCAACTCTGCACACAGAGCTTGGGGCCTCTCAGGGGGGGGTTCTGTAACTTTGCTTGCAGCAGAATCTTGGTGTGTTTTCTGTGTTCTCCAGGTGAAAATAAGCCTGTCAGGAGCCCGTGGTAGCTCCAGCTGCTTTGGAACACGTTCTGCCACACTTGCTGTTTCTGCATGTCTCTAGCAGCCAGAAAGCGCTTTAAAGCTCTCTTTTGCCAAGAAAAGGAACTCTGCACACAGAGCTTGGGGCCTCTCAAGGGGGGTTCTGTAACTTTGCTTGCGGCAGAATCTTGGTGTGTTTTCTGTGTTCTCCAAGTGAAAATAAGCCTGTCAGGAGCCCGTGGTAGCTCCAGCTGCTTTGGAACACATTCTGCCACACTTGCTCTTTCTGCATGTCTCTAGCAGACAGAAAGAGCTGTAAAGCGCTCTTTTGCCGATGAAAAGCAACACTCAGGGGGGGGTTCTGTAACTTTGCTTGCAGCAGCACCTTGGTGTGTTTTCTGTGTTCTACAAGTGAAAATAAGCCTGTCAGGAGCCCGTGGTAGCTCCAGCTGCTTTGGAACACGTTCTGCCACACTTGCTGTTTCTCCATGTCTCTAGCAGCCAGAAAGCGCTGTAAAGCGCTCTTTTGCCCGAGGAAAGCAACACTCAGGGGGACTTCTGTCACTTTGCTTGCAGCAGCACCTTGGTGTGTTTTCTGTGTTCTCCAAGTGAAAATAAGCCTGTCAGGAGCCCGTGGTAGCTCCAGCTGCTTTGGAACACATTCTGCCACACTTGCTCTTTCTGCATGTCTCTAGCAGCCAGAAAGCGCTGTAAAGTGCTCTTTTCTCGAGAAAAGCAACACTCAGGGGGACTTCTGTAACTTTGCTTGCAGCAGCACCTTGGTGTGTTTTCTGTGTTCTCCAAGTGAAAATAAGCCTGTCCGGAGCCCGTGGTAGCTCCAGCTGCTTTGGAACACATTCTGCCACACTTGCTCTTTCTGCATGTCTCTAGCAACCAGAAAGCGCTGTAAAGCGCTCTTTTCCCGAGAAAAGCAACACTCTGGGGGACCTCTGTAACTTTGCTTGCAGCAGCACCTTGGTGTGTTTTCTGTGTTCTCCAAGTGAAAATAAGCCTGTCCGGAGCCCGTGGTAGCTCCAGCTGCTTTGGAACACATTCTGCCACACTTGCTCTTTCTGCATGTCTCTAGCAGCCAGAAAGCGCTTTAAAGCTCTCTTTTGCCGAGAAAAGCAACTCTGCACACAGAGCTTGGGGCCTCTCAGGGGGGGTTCTGTAACTTTGCTTGCAGCAGCACCTTGGTGTGTTTTCTGTGTTCTCCAAGTGAAAATAAGCCTGTCCGGAGCCCGTGGTAGCTCCAGCTGCTTTGGAACACATTCGGCCACACTTGCTCTTTCTGCATGTCTCTAGCAGCCAGAAAGAGCTGTAAAGCGCTCTTTTGCCCGAGAAAAGCAACACTCTATGGGACCTCTGTAACTTTGCTTGCAGAAGCATCTTGGTGTGTTTTCTGTGTTCTCCAAGTGAAAATAAGCCTGTCCGGAGCCCGTGGTAGCTCCAGCTGCTTTGGAACACATTCTGCCACACTTGCTGTTTCTGCATGTCTCTAGCAGCCAGAAAGCGCTTTAAAGCTCTCTTTTGCCGAAAAAAGCAACTCTGCACACAGAGCTTGGGGTATGTCAGGGGGGGTTCTGTAACTTTGCTTGCAGCAGCACCTTGGTGTGTTTTCTGTGTTCTCCAAGTGAAAATAAGCCTGTCCGGAGACCGTGGTAGCTCCAGCTGCTTTGGAACACATTCTGCCACACTTGCTCTTTCTGCATGTCTCTAGCAGCCAGAAAGCGCTGGAAAGCGCTCTTTTCTCGAGAAAAGCAACACTCTGGGAAACCTCTGTAACTTTGCTTGCAGCAGCACCTTGGTGTGTTTTCTGTGTTCTCCAAGTGAAAATAAGCCTGTCCGGAGCCCGTGGTAGCTCCAGCTGCTTTGGAACACATTCTGCCACACTTGCCGTTTCTCCATGTCTCTAGCAGCCAGAAAGCGCTGTAAAGCGCTCTTTTCTCGAGAAAAGCAACACTCAGGGGGACTTCTGTAACTTTGCTTGCAGCAGCACCTTGGTGTGTTTTCTGTGTTCTCCAAGTGAAAATAAGCCTGTCCGGACCCCGTGGTAGCTCCAGCTGCTTTGGAACACATTCTGCCACACTTGCTCTTTCTGCATATCTCTAGCAGCCAGAAAGCGCTGTAAAGCGCTCTTTTCTCGAGAAAAGCAACACTCAGGGGGACTTCTGTAACTTTGCTTGCAGCAGCACCTTGGGGTGTTTTCTGGGTTCTCCAAGTGAAAATAAGCCTGTCTGGAGCCCGTGGTAGCTCCAGCTGCTTTGGAACACATTCTGCCACACTTGCTCTTTCTGCATGTCTCTAGCAGACAGAAAGCGCTGTAAAGCGCTCTTTTGCCCGAGAAAAGCAACACTCTGGGGGACTTCTGTAACTTTGCTTGCAGCAGCACCTTGGTGTGTTTTCTGTGTTCTCCAAGTGAAAATAAGCCTGTCCGGAGCCCGTGGTAGCTCCAGCTGCTTTGGAACACATTCTGCCACACTTGCTCTTTCTGCATGTCTCTAGCAGCCAGAAAGCGCTGTAAAGCTCTCTTTTGCCGAGAAAAGCAACTCTGCACACAGAGCGTGGGGCCTCTCAAGGGGGGTTCTGTAACTTTGCTTGCAGCAGCACCTTGGTGTGTTTTCTGTGTTCTGCAAGTGAAAACAAGCCTGTCCGGAGCCCGTGGTAGCTCCATCTGCTTTGGAACACATTCTGCCACACTTGCTCTTTCTGCATGTCTCTAGCAGCCAGAAAGCGCTGTAAAGCGCTCTTTTCTCGAGAAAAGCAACACTCAGGGGGACTTCTGTAACTTTGCTTGCAGCAGCACCTTGGTGTGTTTTCTGTGTTCTCCAAGTGAAAATAAGCCTGTCAGGAGCCCGTGGTAGCTCCAGCTGCTTTGGAACACATTCTGCCACACTTGCTCTTTCTGCATGTCTCTAGCAGCCAGAAAGCGCTGTAAAGCGCTCTTTTGCCCATGAAAAGCAACACTCAGGGAGGGTTCTGTAACTTTGCTTGCAGCAGCACCTTGGTGTGTTTTCTGTGTTCTGCAAGTGAAAATAAGCCTGTCAGGAGCCCGTGGTAGCTCCAGCTGCTTTGGAACACATTCTGCCATACTTGCTGTTTCTGCATGTCTCTAGCAGCCAGAAAGCGCTTTAAAGCTCTCTTTTGCCGAGAAAAGCAACTCTGCACACAGAGCTTGGGGCCTCTCAGGGGGGGGTTCTGTAACTTTGCTTGCAGCAGAATCTTGGTGTGTTTTCTGTGTTCTCCAGGTGAAAATAAGCCTGTCAGGAGCCCGTGGTAGCTCCAGCTGCTTTGGAACACGTTCTGCCACACTTGCTGTTTCTGCATGTCTCTAGCAGCCAGAAAGCGCTTTAAAGCTCTCTTTTGCCAAGAAAAGGAACTCTGCACACAGAGCTTGGGGCCTCTCAAGGGGGGTTCTGTAACTTTGCTTGCGGCAGAATCTTGGTGTGTTTTCTGTGTTCTCCAAGTGAAAATAAGCCTGTCAGGAGCCCGTGGTAGCTCCAGCTGCTTTGGAACACATTCTGCCACACTTGCTCTTTCTGCATGTCTCTAGCAGACAGAAAGCGCTTTAAAGATCTCTTTTGCCCGAGAAAAGCAACACTCAGGGGGACCTCTGTAACTTTGCTTGCAGCAGCACCTGGGTGTGTTTTCTGTGTTCTCCAAGTGAAAATAAGCCTGTCCGGAGCCCGTGGTAGCTCCAGCTGCTTTGGAACACATTCTGCCACACTTGCTCTTTCTGCATGTCTCTAGCAGCCAGAAAGCGCTGTAAAGCGCTCTTTTGCCCGAGAAAAGCAACACTCAGGGGGACCTCTGTAACTTTGCTTGCAGCAGCACCTTGGGGTATTTTCTGTGTTCTCCAAGTGAAAATAAGCCTGTCCGGAGCTCGTGGTAGCTCCAGCTGCTTTGGAACACATTCTGCCACACTTGCTCTTTCTGCATGTCTCTAGCAGCCAGAAAGCGCTGTAACGCGCTCTTTTGCCCGAGGAAAGCAACACTCTGGGGGACCTCTGTAACTTTGCTTGCAGCAGCACCTTGGGGTGTTTTCTGTGTTCTCCAAGTGAAAATAAGCCTGTCCGGAGCCCGTGGTAGCTCCAGCTGCTTTGGAACACATTCTGCCACACTTGCTGTTTCTGCATGTCTCTAGCAGCCAGAAAGCGCTTTAAAGCTCTCTTTTGCCGAGAAAAGAAACTCTGCACACAGAGCTTGGGGCCTCTCAGGGGGGGTTCTGTAACTTTGCTTGCAGCAGCACCTTGGTGTGTTTTCTGTGTTCTCCAAGTGAAAATAAGCCTGTCAGGAGCCCGTGGTAACTCCAGCTGCTTTGGAACACGTTCTGCCACACTTGCTGTTTCTCCATGTCTCTAGCAGCCAGAAAGCGCTGTAAAGCGCTCTTTTGCCCATGAAAAGCAACACTCAGGGGGGGTTCTGTAACTTTGCTTGCAGCAGCACCTTGGTGTGTTTTCTGTGTTCTCCAAGTGAAAATAAGCCTGTCCGGAGCCCGTGGTAGCTCCAGCTGCTTTGGAACACATTCGGCCACACTTGCTCTTTCTGCATGTCTCTAGCAGCCAGAAAGAGCTGTAAAGCGCTCTTTTGCCCGAGAAAAGCAACACTCTATGGGACCTCTGTAACTTTGCTTGCAGAAGCATCTTGGTGTGTTTTCTGTGTTCTCCAAGTGAAAATAAGCCTGTCCGGAGCCCGTGGTAGCTCCAGCTGCTTTGGAACACATTCTGCCACACTTGCTGTTTCTGCATGTCTCTAGCAGCCAGAAAGCGCTTTAAAGCTCTCTTTTGCCGAGAAAAGCAACTCTGCACACAGAGCTTGGGGTATGTCAGGGGGGGTACTGTAACTTTGCTTGCAGCAGCACCTTGGTGTGTTTTCTGTGTTCTCCAAGTGAAAATAAGCCTGTCAGGAGCCCGTGGTAGCTCCAGCTGCTTTGGAACACGTTCTGCCACACTTGCTGTTTCTCCATGTCTCTAGCAGCCAGAAAGCGCTGTAAAGCGCTCTTTTCTCGAGAAAAGCAACACTCTGGGGGACCTCTGTAACTTTGCTTGCAGCAGCACCTTGGTGTGTTTTCTGTGTTCTCCAAGTGAAAATAAGCCTGTCCGGAGCCCGTGGTAGCTCCAGCTGCTTTGGAACACATTCTGCCACACTTGCTCTTTCTGCATATCTCTAGCAGCCAGAAAGCGCTGTAAAGCGCTCTTTTCTCGAGAAAAGCAACACTCAGGGGGACTTCTGTAACTTTGCTTGCAGCCGCACCTTGGGGTGTTTTCTGGGTTCTCCAAGTGAAAATAAGCCTGTCTGGAGCCCGTGGTAGCTCCAGCTGCTTTGGAACACATTCTGCCACACTTGCTCTTTCTGCATGTCTCTAGCAGCCAGAAAGCGCTGTAAAGCGCTCTTTTGCCCGAGAAAAGCAACACTCTGGGGGACTTCTGTAACTTTGCTTGCAGCAGCACCTTGGTGTGTTTTCTGTGTTCTCCAAGTGAAAATAAGCCTGTCCGGAGCCCGTGGTAGCTCCAGCTGCTTTGGAACACATTCTGCCACACTTGCTCTTTCTGCATGTCTCTAGCAGCCAGAAAGAGCTGTAAAGCTCTCTTTTGCCGAGAAAAGCAACTCTGCACACAGAGCTTGGGGCCTCTCAAGGGGGGTTCTGTAACTTTGCTTGCAGAAGCACCTTGGTGTGTTTTCTGTGTTCTGCAAGTGAAAATAAGCCTGTCCGGAGCCCGTGGTAGCTCCATCTGCTTTGGAACACATTCTGCCACACTTGCTCTTTCTGCATGTCTCTAGCAGCCAGAAAGCGCTGGAAAGCGCTCTTTTCTCGAGAAAAGCAACACTCAGGGGGACTTCTGTAACTTTGCTTGCAGCAGCACCTTGGGGTGTTTTCTGTGTTCTCCAAGTGAAAATAAGCCTGTCAGGAGCCCGTGGTAGCTCCAGCTGCTTTGGAACACATTCTGCCACACTTGCTCTTTCTGCATGTCTCTAGCAGCCAGAAAGCGCTGTAAAGCGCTCTTTTGCCCATGAAAAGCAACACTCAGGGAGGGTTCTGTAACTTTGCTTGCAGCAGCACCTTGGGGTGTTTTCTGTGTTCTCCAAGTGAAAATAAGCCTGTCCGGAGCCCGTGGTAGCTCCAGCTGCTTTGGAACACATTCTGCCACACTTGCTCTTTCTGCATGTCTCTAGCAGCCAGAAAGTGCTGTAAAGCGCTCTTTTGCCCGAGAAAAGCAACACTCAGGGGGACCTCTGTAACTTTGCTTGCAGCAGCACCTTGGGGTGTTTTCTGTGTTCTCCAAGTGAAAATAAGCCTGTCAGGAGCCCGTGGTAGCTCCAGCTGCTTTGGAACACATTCTGCCACACTTGCTGTTTCTGCATGTCTCTAGCAGCCAGAAAGCGCTGTAAAGCTCTCTTTTGCACGAGAAAAGATACACTCAGCGGGACTTCTGTAACTTTGCTTGCAGCAGCACCTTGGTGTGTTTTCTGTGTTCTCCAAGTGAAAATAAGCCTGTCCGGACCCCGTGGTAGCTCCAGCTGCTTTGGAACACATTCTGCCACACTTGCTGTTTCTGCATGTCTCTTGCAGCCAGAAAGCGCTGTAAAGCGATCTTTTGCTGAGAAAAGCAACTCTGCACACAGAGCTTGGGGCCTCTAAGCGGGGGTTCTGTAACTTTGCTTGCAGCAGCACCTTGGTGTGTTTTCTGTGTTCTCCAAGTGAAAATAAGCCTGTCCGGAGCCCGTGGTAGCTCCAGCTGCTTTGGAACACATTCTGCCACACTTGCTCTTTCTGCATATCTCTAGCAGCCAGAAAGCGCTGTAAAGCGCTCTTTTCTCGAGAAAAGCAACACTCAGGGGGACTTCTGTAACTTTGCTTGCAGCAGCACCTTGGGGTGTTTTCTGGGTTCTCCAAGTGAAAATAAGCCTGTCCGGAGCCCGTGGTAGCTCCAGCTGCTTTGGAACACATTCTGCCACATATGGTCTTTCTGCATGTCTCTAGCAGCCAGAAAGCGCTGTAAAGCGCTCTTTTCTCGAGAAAAGCAACACTCAGGGGGACCTCTGTAACTTTGCTTGCAGCAGCACCTTGGTGTGTTTTCTGTGTTCTCCAAGTGAAAATAAGCCTGTCCGGAGCCCGTGGTAGCTCCAGCTGCTTTGGAACACATTCTGCCACACTTGCTCTTTCTGCATGTCTCTAGCAGCCAGAAAGTGCTGTAAAGCGCTCTTTTGCCCGAGAAAAGCAACACTCAGGGGGACCTCTGTAACTTTGCTTGCAGCAGCACCTTGGGGTGTTTTCTGTGTTCTCCAAGTGAAAATAAGCCTGTCCGGAGCCCGTGGTAGCTCCAGCTGCTTTGGAACATGTTCTGCCACACTTGCTGTTTCTGCATGTCTCTAGCAGACAGAAAGCGCTGTAAAGCGCTCTTTTGCCCGAGAAAAGCAACACTCATGGGGACCTCTGTAACTTTGCTTGCAGCAGCACCTTGGGGTGTTTTCTGGGTTCTCCAAGTGAAAATAAGCCTGTCTGGAGCCCGTGGTAGCTCCAGCTGCTTTGGAACACGTTCTGCCACACTTGCTGTTTCTCCATGTCTCTAGCAGCCAGAAAGCGCTGTAAAGCGCTCTTTTGCCCATGAAAAGCAACACTCGGGGGGGGTTCTGTAACTTTGCTTGCAGCAGCACCTTGGTGTGTTTTCTGTGTTCTCCAAGTGATAATAAGCCTGTCAGGAGCCCGTGGTAGCTCCAGCTGCTTTGGAACACATTCTGCCACACTTGCTGTTTCTGCATGTCTCTAGCAGCCAGAAAGCGCTGTAAAGCGCTCTTTTCTCGAGAAAAGCAACACTCAGGGGGACTTCTGTAACTTTGCTTGCAGCAGCACCTTGGGGTGTTTTCTGTGTTCTCCAAGTGAAAATAAGCCTGTCCGGAGCCCGTGGTAGCTCCAGCTGCTTTGGAACACATTCTGCCACATATGGTCTTTCTGCATGTCTCTAGCAGCCAGAGCGCTGTAAAGCGCTCTTTTGCCCAAGAAAAACAACTCTCAGGGGGGGTTCTGTAACTTTGCTTGCAGCAGCACCTTGGTGTGTTTTCTGTGTTCTCCAAGTGAAAATAAGCCTATCCGGAGCCCGTGGTAGCTCCAGCTGCTTTGGAACACATTCTGCCACACTTGCTCTTTCTGCATGTCTCTAGCAGCCAGAAAGCGCTGTAAAGCGCTCTTTTCTCGAGAAAAGCAACACTCAGGGGGACTTCTGTAACTTTGCTTGCAGCAGCACCTTGGTGTGTTTTCTGTGTTCTCCAAGTGAAAATAAGCCTGTCAGGAGCCCGTGGTAGCTCCAGCTGCTTTGGAACACATTCTGCCACACTTGCTCTTTCTGCATGTCTCTAGCAGCCAGAAAGCACTGTAAAGCGCTCTTTTCTCGAGAAAAGCAACACTCAGGGGGACTTCTGTAACTTTGCTTGCAGCAGCACCTTGGGGTGTTTTCTGTGTTCTCCAAGTGAAAATAAGCCTGTCCGGAGCCCGTGGTAGCTCCAGCTGCTTTGGAACACATTCTGCCACACTTGCTCTTTCTGCATGTCTCTAGCAGCCAGAAAGAGCTGTAAAGCGCTCTTTTGCCCATGAAAAGCAACACTCAGGGGGGGTTCTGTAACTTTGCTTGCAGCAGCACCTTGGTGTGTTTTCTGTGTTCTCCAAGTGAAAATAAGCCTGTCAGGAGCCCGTGGTAGCTCCAGCTGCTTTGGAACACGTTCTGCCACACTTGCTCTTTCTGCATGTCTCTAGCAGCCAGAAAGCGCTGTAAAGCGCTCTTTTGCCCATGAAATGCAACACTCAGGGGGGGTTCTGTAACTTTGCTTGCAGCAGCACCTTGGTGTGTTTTCTGTGTTCTCCAAGTGAAAATAAGCCTGTCCGGAGCCCGTGGTAGCTCCAGCTGCTTTGGAACACATTCTGCCACACTTGCTCTTTCTGCATGTCTCTAGCAACCAGAAAGCGCTGTAAAGCGCTCTTTTCCCGAGAAAAGCAACACTCTGGGGGACCTCTGTAACTTTGCTTGCAGCAGCACCTTGGTGTGTTTTCTGTGTTCTCCAAGTGAAAATAAGCCTGTCTGGAGCCCGTGGTAGCTCCAGCTGCTTTGGAACACATTCTGCCACACTTGCTCTTTCTGCATGTCTCTAGCAGCCAGAAAGCGCTTTAAAGCTCTCTTTTGCCGAGAAAAGCAACTCTGCACACAGAGCTTGGGGCCTCTCAGGGGGGGTTCTGTAACTTTGCTTGCAGCAGCACCTTGGTGTGTTTTCTGTGTTCTCCAAGTGAAAATAAGCCTGTCAGGAGCCCGTGGTAGCTCCAGCTGCTTTGGAACACGTTCTGCCACACTTGCTCTTTCTGCATATCTCTAGCAGCCAGAAAGCGCTGTAAAGCGCTCTTTTCTCGAGAAAAGCAACACTCAGGGGGACTTCTGTAACTTTGCTTGCAGCAGCACCTTGGGGTGTTTTCTGGGTTCTCCAAGTGAAAATAAGCCTGTCTGGAGCCCGTGGTAGCTCCAGCTGCTTTGGAACACATTCTGCCACACTTGCTGTTTCTGCATGTCTCTAGCAGCCAGAAAGCGCTGTAAAGCGCTTTTTTGCCCGAGAAAAGCAACACTCACCGGGACTTCTGTAACTTTGCTTGCAGCAGCACCTTGGTGTGTTTTCTGTGTTCTCCAAGTGAAAATAAGCCTGTCCGGAGCCCGTGGTAGCTCCAGCTGCTTTGGAACACATTCTGCCACACTTGCTCTTTCTGCATGTCTCTAGCAGCCAGAAAGAGCTGTAAAGCTCTCTTTTGCCGAGAAAAGCAACTCTGCACACAGAGCTTGGGGCCTCTCAAGGGGGATTCTGTAACTTTGCTTGCAGAAGCACCTTGGTGTGTTTTCTGTGTTCTGCAAGTGAAAATAAGCCTGTCCGGAGCCCGTGGTAGCTCCAGCTGCTTTGGAACACATTCTGCCACACTTGCTCTTTCTGCATGTCTCTAGCAGCCAGAAAGCGCTGGAAAGCGCTCTTTTCTCGAGAAAAGCAACACTCAGGGGGACTTCTGTAACTTTGCTTGCAGCAGCACCTTGGGGTGTTTTCTGTGTTCTCCAAGTGAAAATAAGCCTGTCAGGAGCCCGTGGTAGCTCCAGCTGCTTTGGAACACATTCTGCCACACTTGCTCTTTCTGCATGTCTCTAGCAGCCAGAAAGCGCTGTAAAGCGCTTTTTTGCCCATGAAAAGCAACACTCAGGGAGGGTTCTGTAACTTTGCTTGCAGCAGCACCTTGGGGTGTTTTCTGTGTTCTCCAAGTGAAAATAAGCCTGTCCGGAGCCCGTGGTAGCTCCAGCTGCTTTGGAACACATTCTGCCACACTTGCTCTTTCTGCATGTCTCTAGCAGCCAGAAAGTGCTGTAAAGCGCTCTTTTGCCCGAGAAAAGCAACACTCAGGGGGACCTCTGTAACTTTGCTTGCAGCAGCACCTTGGGGTGTTTTCTGTGTTCTCCAAGTGAAAATAAGCCTGTCAGGAGCCCGTGGTAGCTCCAGCTGCTTTGGAACACATTCTGCCACACTTGCTGTTTCTGCATGTCTCTAGCAGCCAGAAAGCGCTGTAAAGCTCTCTTTTGCACGAGAAAAGATACACTCAGGGGGACTTCTGTAACTTTGCTTGCAGCAGCACCTTGGTGTGTTTTCTGTGTTCTCCAAGTGAAAATAAGCCTGTCCGGAGCCCGTGGTAGCTCCAGCTGCTTTGGAACACATTCTGCCACACTTGCTCTTTCTGCATGTCTCTAGCAGCCAGAAAGCGCTGTAAAGCGCTCTTTTGCGCATGAAAAGCAACACTCGGGGGGGGTTCTCTAACTTTGCTTGCAGCAGCACCTTGGTGTGTTTTCTGTGTTCTCCAAGTGATAATAAGCCTGTCAGGAGCCCGTGGTAGCTCCAGCTGCTTTGGAACACATTCTGCCACACTTGCTCTTTCTGCATGTCTCTAGCAGCCAGAAAGCGCTGTAAAGCGCTCTTTTCTCGAGAAAAGCAACACTCAGGGGGACTTCTGTAACTTTGCTTGCAGCAGCACCTTGGGGTGTTTTCTGGGTTCTCCAAGTGAAAATAAGCCTGTCCGGAGCCCGTGGTAGCTCCAGCTGCTTTGGAACACATTCTGCCACATATGGTCTTTCTGCATGTCTCTAGCAGCCAGAGCGCTGTAAAGCGCTCTTTTGCCCAAGAAAAACAACTCTCAGGGGGGGTTCTGTAACTTTGCTTGCAGCAGCACCTTGGTGTGTTTTCTGTGTTCTCCAAGTGAAAATAAGCCTATCCGGAGCCCGTGGTAGCTCCAGCTGCTTTGGAACACATTCTGCCACACTTGCTGTTTCTGCATGTCTCTAGCAGCCAGAAAGCGCTGGAAAGCTCTCTTTTGCCGAGAAAAGGAACTCTACAAACAGAGCTTGGGGCCTCTCTGGGGGGGTTCTGTAACTTTGCTTGCAGCAGCACCTTGGGGTGTTTTCTGTGTTCTGCAAGTGAAAATAAGCCTGTCCGGAGCCCGTGGTAGCTCCAGCTGCTTTGGAACACATTCTGCCACACTTGCTCTTTCTGCATGTCTCTAGCAGCCAGAAAGCACTGTAAAGCGCTCTTTTCTCGAGAAAAGCAACACTCAGGGGGACTTCTGTAACTTTGCTTGCAGCAGCACCTTGGTGTGTTTTCTGTGTTCTCCAAGTGAAAATAAGCCTGTCCGGAGCCCGTGGTCGCTCCAGCTGCTTTGGAACACATTCTGCCACACTTGCTCTTTCTGCATGTCTCTAGCAACCAGAAAGCACTGTAAAGCGCTCTTTTCTCGAGAAAAGCAACACTCAGGGGGACTTCTGTAACTTTGCTTGCAGCCGCACCTTGGGGTGTTTTCTGGGTTCTCCAAGTGAAAATAAGCCTGTCTGGAGCCCGTGGTAGCTCCAGCTGCTTTGGAACACATTCTGCCACACTTGCTGTTTCTGCATGTCTCTAGCAGCCAGAAAGCGCTGTAAAGCGCTCTTTTGCCCGAGAAAAGCAACACTCTGGGGGACTTCTGTAACTTTGCTTGCAGCAGCACCTTGGTGTGTTTTCTGTGTTCTCCAAGTGAAAATAAGCCTGTCCGGAGCCCGTGGTAGCTCCAGCTGCTTTGGAACACATTCTGCCACACTTGCTCTTTCTGCATGTCTCTAGCAGCCAGAAAGTGCTGTAAAGCGCTCTTTTGCCCGAGAAAAGCAACACTCAGGGGGACCTCTGTAACTTTGCTTGCAGCAGCACCTTGGGGTGTTTTCTGTGTTCTCCAAGTGAAAATAAGCCTGTCAGGAGCCCGTGGTAGCTCCAGCTGCTTTGGAACACATTCTGCCACACTTGCTGTTTCTGCATGTCTCTAGCAGCCAGAAAGCGCTGTAAAGCTCTCTTTTGCACGAGAAAAGATACACTCAGGGGGACTTCTGTAACTTTGCTTGCAGCAGCACCTTGGTGTGTTTTCTGTGTTCTCCAAGTGAAAATAAGCCTGTCCGGACCCCGTGGTAGCTCCAGCTGCTTTGGAACACATTCTGCCACACTTGCTGTTTCTGCATGTCTCTTGCAGCCAGAAAGCGCTGTAAAGCGATCTTTTGCTGAGAAAAGCAACTCTGCACACAGAGCTTGGGGCCTCTAAGCGGGGGTTCTGTAACTTTGCTTGCAGCAGCACCTTGGTGTGTTTTCTGTGTTCTCCAAGTGAAAATAAGCCTGTCCGGACCCCGTGGTAGCTCCAGCTGCTTTGGAACACATTCTGCCACACTTGCTCTTTCTGCATATCTCTAGCAGCCAGAAAGCGCTGTAAAGCGCTCTTTTCTCGAGAAAAGCAACACTCAGGGGGACTTCTGTAACTTTGCTTGCAGCAGCACCTTGGGGTGTTTTCTGGGTTCTCCAAGTGAAAATAAGCCTGTCCGGAGCCCGTGGTAGCTCCAGCTGCTTTGGAACACATTCTGCCACATATGGTCTTTCTGCATGTCTCTAGCAGCCAGAAAGCGCTGTAAAGCGCTCTTTTCTCGAGAAAAGCAACACTCAGGGGGACCTCTGTAACTTTGCTTGCAGCAGCACCTTGGTGTGTTTTCTGTGTTCTCCAAGTGAAAATAAGCCTGTCTGGAGCCCGTGGTAGCTCCAGCTGCTTTGGAACACATTCTGCCACACTTGCTCTTTCTGCATGTCTCTAGCAGCCAGAAAGTGCTGTAAAGCGCTCTTTTGCCCGAGAAAAGCAACACTCAGGGGGACCTCTGTAACTTTGCTTGCAGCAGCACCTTGGGGTGTTTTCTGTGTTCTCCAAGTGAAAATAAGCCTGTCCGGAGCCCGTGGTAGCTCCAGCTGCTTTGGAACATGTTCTGCCACACTTGCTCTTTCTGCATGTCTCTAGCAGACAGAAAGCGCTGTAAAGCGCTCTTTTGCCCGAGAAAAGCAACACTCATGGGGACCTCTGTAACTTTGCTTGCAGCAGCACCTTGGGGTGTTTTCTGGGTTCTCCAAGTGAAAATAAGCCTGTCAGGAGCCCGTGGTAGCTCCAGCTGCTTTGGAACACGTTCTGCCACACTTGCTGTTTCTCCATGTCTCTAGCAGCCAGAAAGCGCTGTAAAGCGCTCTTTTGCCCATGAAAAGCAACACTCGGGGGGGGTTCTGTAACTTTGCTTGCAGCAGCACCTTGGGGTGTTTTCTGTGTTCTCCAAGTGATAATAAGCCTGTCAGGAGCCCGTGGTAGCTCCAGCTGCTTTGGAACACATTCTGCCACACTTGCTCTTTCTGCATGTCTCTAGCAGCCAGAAAGCGCTGTAAAGCGCTCTTTTCTCGAGAAAAGCAACACTCAGGGGGACTTCTGTAACTTTGCTTGCAGCAGCACCTTGGTGTGTTTTCTGGGTTCTCCAAGTGAAAATAAGCCTATCCGGAGCCCGTGGTAGCTCCAGCTGCTTTGGAACACATTCTGCCACATATGGTCTTTCTGTATGTCTCTAGCAGCCAGAGCGCTGTAAAGCGCTCTTTTGCCCAAGAAAAACAACTCTCAGGGGGGGTTCTGTAACTTTGCTTGCAGCAGCACCTTGGTGTGTTTTCTGTGTTCTCCAAGTGAAAATAAGCCTATCCGGAGCCCGTGGTAGCTCCAGCTGCTTTGGAACACATTCTGCCACACTTGCTCTTTCTGCATGTCTCTAGCAGCCAGAAAGCGCTGTAAAGCGCTCTTTTCTCGAGAAAAGCAACACTCAGGGGGACTTCTGTAACTTTGCTTGCAGCAGCACCTTGGTGTGTTTTCTGTGTTCTCCAAGTGAAAATAAGCCTGTCAGGAGCCCGTGGTAGCTCCAGCTGCTTTGGAACACATTCTGCCACACTTGCTCTTTCTGCATGTCTCTAGCAGCCAGAAAGCACTGTAAAGCGCTCTTTTCTCGAGAAAAGCAACACTCAGGGGGACTTCTGTAACTTTGCTTGCAGCAGCACCTTGGGGTGTTTTCTGTGTTCTCCAAGTGAAAATAAGCCTGTCCGGAGCCCGTGGTAGCTCCAGCTGCTTTGGAACACATTCTGCCACACTTGCTCTTTCTGCATGTCTCTAGCAGCCAGAAAGAGCTGTAAAGCGCTCTTTTGCCCATGAAAAGCAACACTCAGGGGGGGTTCTGTAACTTTGCTTGCAGCAGCACCTTGGTGTGTTTTCTGTGTTCTACAAGTGAAAATAAGCCTGTCAGGAGCCCGTGGTAGCTCCAGCTGCTTTGGAACACGTTCTGCCACACTTGCTCTTTCTGCATGTCTCTAGCAGCCAGAAAGCGCTGTAAAGCGCTCTTTTGCCCATGAAAAGCAACACTCGGGGGGTTCTGTAACTTTGCTTGCAGCAGCACCTTGGTGTGTTTTCTGTGTTCTCCAAGTGAAAATAAGCCTGTCAGGAGCCCGTGGTAGCTCCAGCTGCTTTGGAACACATTCTGCCACACTTGCTCTTTCTGCATGTCTCTAGCAACCAGAAAGCGCTGTAAAGCGCTCTTTTCCCGAGAAAAGCAACACTCTGGGGGACTTCTGTAACTTTGCTTGCAGCAGCACCTTGGTGTGTTTTCTGTGTTCTCCAAGTGAAAATAAGCCTGTCAGGAGCCCGTGGTAGCTCCAGCTGCTTTGGAACACATTCTGCCACACTTGCTCTTTCTGCATGTCTCTAGCAGCCAGAAAGCGCTTTAAAGCTCTCTTTTGCCGAGAAAAGCAACTCTGCACACAGAGCTTGGGGCCTCTCAGGGGGGGTTCTGTAACTTTGCTTGCAGCAGCACCTTGGTGTGTTTTCTGTGTTCTCCAAGTGAAAATAAGCCTGTCAGGAGCCCGTGGTAGCTCCAGCTGCTTTGGAACACGTTCTGCCACACTTGCTGTTTCTGCATGTCTCTAGCAGCCAGAAAGCGCTGTAAAGCGCTCTTTTGCCCGAGAAAAGCAACACTCAGCGGGACTTCTGTAACTTTGCTTGCAGCAGCACCTTGGTGTGTTTTCTGTGTTCTCCAAGTGAAAATAAGCCTGTCCGGAGCCCGTGGTAGCTCCAGCTGCTTTGGAACACATTCTGCCACACTTGCTCTTTCTGCATGTCTCTAGCAGCCAGAAAGAGCTGTAAAGCTCTCTTTTGCCGAGAAAAGCAACTCTGCACACAGAGCTTGGGGCCTCTCAAGGGGGGTTCTGTAACTTTGCTTGCAGAAGCACCTTGGTGTGTTTTCTGTGTTCTGCAAGTGAAAATAAGCCTGTCCGGAGCCCGTGGTAGCTCCAGCTGCTTTGGAACACATTCTGCCACACTTGCTCTTTCTGCATGTCTCTAGCAGCCAGAAAGCGCTGGAAAGCGCTCTTTTCTCGAGAAAAGCAACACTCAGGGGGACTTCTGTAACTTTGCTTGCAGCAGCACCTTGGGGTGTTTTCTGTGTTCTCCAAGTGAAAATAAGCCTGTCAGGAGCCCGTGGTAGCTCCAGCTGCTTTGGAACACATTCTGCCACACTTGCTCTTTCTGCATGTCTCTAGCAGCCAGAAAGCGCTGTAAAGCGCTTTTTTGCCCATGAAAAGCAACACTCAGGGAGGGTTCTGTAACTTTGCTTGCAGCAGCACCTTGGGGTGTTTTCTGTGTTCTCCAAGTGAAAATAAGCCTGTCCGGAGCCCGTGGTAGCTCCAGCTGCTTTGGAACACATTCTGCCACACTTGCTCTTTCTGCATGTCTCTAGCAGCCAGAAAGTGCTGTAAAGCGCTCTTTTGCCCGAGAAAAGCAACACTCAGGGGGACCTCTGTAACTTTGCTTGCAGCAGCACCTTGGTGTGTTTTCTGTGTTCTCCAAGTGAAAATAAGCCTGTCAGGAGCCCGTGGTAGCTCCAGCTGCTTTGGAACACATTCTGCCACACTTGCTGTTTCTGCATGTCTCTAGCAGCCAGAAAGCGCTGTAAAGCTCTCTTTTGCACGAGAAAAGATACACTCAGGGGGACTTCTGTAACTTTGCTTGCAGCAGCACCTTGGTGTGTTTTCTGTGTTCTCCAAGTGAAAATAAGCCTGTCCGGACCCCGTGGTAGCTCCAGCTGCTTTGGAACACATTCTGCCACACTTGCTCTTTCTGCGTGTCTCTTGCAGCCAGAAAGCGCTGTAAAGCGATCTTTTACTGAGAAAAGCAACTCTGCACACAGAGCTTGGGGCCTCTAAGCGGGGGTTCTGTAACTTTGCTTGCAGCAGCACCTTGGTGTGTTTTCTGTGTTCTCCAAGTGAAAATAAGCCTGTCCGGACCCCGTGGTAGCTCCAGCTGCTTTGGAACACATTCTGCCACACTTGCTCTTTCTGCATGTCTCTAGCAGCCAGAAAGTGCTGTAAAGCGCTCTTTTGCCCGAGAAAAGCAACACTCAGGGGGACCTCTGTAACTTTGCTTGCAGCAGCACCTTGGGGTGTTTTCTGTGTTCTCCAAGTGAAAAGAAGCCTGTCCGGAGCCCGTGGTAGCTCCAGCTGCTTTGGAACATGTTCTGCCACACTTGCTGTTTCTGCATGTCTCTAGCAGACAGAAAGCGCTGTAAAGCGCTCTTTTGCCCGAGAAAAGCAACACTCATGGGGACCTCTGTAACTTTGCTTGCAGCAGCACCTTGGGGTGTTTTCTGTGTTCTCCAAGTGAAAATAAGCCTGTCAGGAGCCCGTGGTAGCTCCAGCTGCTTTGGAACACGTTCTGCCACACTTGCTGTTTCTCCATGTCTCTAGCAGCCAGAAAGCGCTGTAAAGCGCTCTTTTGCGCATGAAAAGCAACACTCGGGGGGGGTTCTGTAACTTTGCTTGCAGCAGCACCTTGGGGTGTTTTCTGTGTTCTCCAAGTGATAATAAGCCTGTCAGGAGCCCGTGGTAGCTCCAGCTGCTTTGGAACACATTCTGCCACACTTGCTCTTTCTGCATGTCTCTAGCAGCCAGAAAGCGCTGTAAAGCGCTCTTTTCTCGAGAAAAGCAACACTCAGGGGGACTTCTGTAACTTTGCTTGCAGCAGCACCTTGGTGTGTTTTCTGGGTTCTCCAAGTGAAAATAAGCCTGTCCGGAGCCCGTGGTAGCTCCAGCTGCTTTGGAACACATTCTGCCACACTTGCTCTTTCTGCATGTCTCTAGCAACCAGAAAGAGCTGTAAAGCGCTCTTTTGCCCAAGAAAAACAACTCTCAGGGGGGGTTCTGTAACTTTGCTTGCAGCAGCACCTTGGTGTGTTTTCTGTGTTCTCCAAGTGAAAATAAGCCTATCCGGAGCCCGTGGTAGCTCCAGCTGCTTTGGAACACATTCTGCCACACTTGCTGTTTCTGCATGTCTCTAGCAGCCAGAAAGCGCTGTAAAGCGCTCTTTTCTCGAGAAAAGCAACACTCAGGGGGACTTCTGTAACTTTGCTTGCAGCAGCACCTTGGTGTGTTTTCTGTGTTCTCCAAGTGAAAATAAGCCTGTCAGGAGCCCGTGGTAGCTCCAGCTGCTTTGGAACACGTTCTGCCACACTTGCTGTTTCTGCATGTCTCTAGCAGCCAGAAAGCGCTGTAAAGCGCTCTTTTCTCGAGAAAAGCAACACTCAGGGGGACTTCTGTAACTTTGCTTGCAGCAGCACCTTGGGGTGTTTTCTGGGTTCTCCAAGTGAAAATAAGCCTGTCCGGAGCCCGTGGTAGCTCCAGCTGCTTTGGAACACATTCTGCCACACTTGCTCTTTCTGCATGTCTCTAGCAGCCAGAAAGCGCTGTAAAGCGCTCTTTTCTCGAGAAAAGCAACACTCAGGGGGACCTCTGTAACTTTGCTTGCAGCAGCACCTTGGTGTGTTTTCTGTGTTCTCCAAGTGAAAATAAGCCTGTCAGGAGCCCGTGGTAGCTCCAGCTGCTTTGGAACACATTCTGCCACACTTGCTCTTTCTGCATGTCTCTAGCAGCCAGAAAGCGCTGTAAAGCGCTCTTTTCTCGAGAAAAGCAACACTCAGGGAGGGTTCTGTAACTTTGCTTGCAGCAGCACCTTGGGGTGTTTTCTGGGTTCTCCAAGTGAAAATAAGCCTGTCCGGAGCCCGTGGTAGCTCCAGCTGCTTTGGAACACATTCTGCCACATATGGTCTTTCTGCATGTCTCTAGCAGCCAGAAAGCGCTGTAAAGCGCTCTTTTCTCGAGAAAAGCAACACTCAGGGGGACCTCTGTAACTTTGCTTGCAGCAGCACCTTGGGGTGTTTTCTGTGTTCTCCAAGTGAAAATAAGCCTGTCCGGAGCCCGTGGTAGCTCCAGCTGCTTTGGAACACATTCTGCCACACTTGCTCTTTCTGCATGTCTCTAGCAGCCAGAAAGTGCTGTAAAGCGCTCTTTTGCCCGAGAAAAGCAACACTCAGGGGGACATCTGTAACTTTGCTTGCAGCAGCACCTTGGGGTGTTTTCTGTGTTCTCCAAGTGAAAATAAGCCTGTCCGGAGCCCGTGGTAGCTCCAGCTGCTTTGGAACACATTCTGCCACACTTGCTCTTTCTGCATGTCTCTAGCAGCCAGAAAGAGCTGTAAAGCTCTCTTTTGCCGAGAAAAGCAACTCTGCACACAGAGCTTGGGGCCTCTCAAGGGGGGTTCTGTAACTTTGCTTGCAGAAGCACCTTGGGGTGTTTTCTGTGTTCTGCAAGTGAAAATAAGCCTATCCGGAGCCCGTGGTAGCTCCATCTGCTTTGGAACACATTCTGCCACACTTGCTCTTTCTGCATGTCTCTAGCAGCCAGAAAGCGCTGGAAAGCGCTCTTTTCTCGAGAAAAGCAACACTCAGGGGGACTTCTGTAACTTTGCTTGCAGCAGCACCTTGGGGTGTTTTCTGTGTTCTCCAAGTGAAAATAAGCCTGTCAGGAGCCCGTGGTAGCTCCAGCTGCTTTGGAACACATTCTGCCACACTTGCTCTTTCTGCATGTCTCTAGCAGCCAGAAAGCGCTGTAAAGCGCTCTTTTGCCCATGAAAAGCAACACTCAGGGAGGGTTCTGTAACTTTGCTTGCAGCAGCACCTTGGGGTGTTTTCTGTGTTCTCCAAGTGAAAATAAGCCTGTCCGGAGCCCGTGGTAGCTCCAGCTGCTTTGGAACACGTTCTGCCACACTTGCTCTTTCTGCATGTCTCTAGCAGCCAGAAAGCGCTGTAAAGCGCTCTTTTGCCCATGAAAAGCAACACTCAGGGGGGGTTCTGTAACTTTGCTTGCAGCAGCACCTTGGTGTGTTTTCTGTGTTCTCCAAGTGAAAATAAGCCTGTCAGGAGCCCGTGGTAGCTCCAGCTGCTTTGGAACACATTCTGCCACACTTGCTCTTTCTGCATGTCTCTAGCAACCAGAAAGCGCTGTAAAGCGCTCTTTTGCCCGAGAAAAGCAACACTCTATGGGACCTCCGTAACTTTGCTTGCAGAAGCATCTTGGTGTGTTTTCTGTGTTCTCCAAGTGAAAATAAGCCTGTCCGGAGCCCGTGGTAGCTCCAGCTGCTTTGGAACACATTCTGCCACACTTGCTGTTTCTGCATGTCTCTAGCAGCCAGAAAGCGCTTTAAAGCTCTCTTTTGCCGAGAAAAGCAACTCTGCACACAGAGCTTGGGGTATGTCAGGGGGGGTACTGTAACTTTGCTTGCAGCAGCACCTTGGTGTGTTTTCTGTGTTCTCCAAGTGAAAATAAGCCTGTCAGGAGCCCGTGGTAGCTCCAGCTGCTTTGGAACACGTTCTGCCACACTTGCTGTTTCTCCATGTCTCTAGCAGCCAGAAAGCGCTGTAAAGCGCTCTTTTCTCGAGAAAAGCAACACTCAGGGGGACTTCTGTAACTTTGCTTGCAGCAGCACCTTGGTGTGTTTTCTGTGTTCTCCAAGTGAAAATAAGCCTGTCCGGACCCCGTGGTAGCTCCAGCTGCTTTGGAACACATTCTGCCACACTTGCTCTTTCTGCATATCTCTAGCAGCCAGAAAGCGCTGTAAAGCGCTCTTTTCTCGAGAAAAGCAACACTCAGGGGGACTTCTGTAACTTTGCTTGCAGCCGCACCTTGGGGTGTTTTCTGGGTTCTCCAAGTGAAAATAAGCCTGTCTGGAGCCCGTGGTAGCTCCAGCTGCTTTGGAACACATTCTGCCACACTTGCTGTTTCTGCATGTCTCTAGCAGCCAGAAAGCGCTGTAAAGCGCTCTTTTGCCCGAGAAAAGCAACACTCTGGGGGACTTCTGTAACTTTGCTTGCAGCAGCACCTTGGTGTGTTTTCTGTGTTCTCCAAGTGAAAATAAGCCTGTCCGGAGCCCGTGGTAGCTCCAGCTGCTTTGGAACACATTCTGCCACACTTGCTCTTTCTGCATGTCTCTAGCAGCCAGAAAGAGCTGTAAAGCTCTCTTTTGCCGAGAAAAGCAACTCTGCACACAGAGCTTGGGGCCTCTCAAGGGGGGTTCTGTAACTTTGCTTGCAGCAGCACCTTGGTGTGTTTTCTGTGTTCTGCAAGTGAAAATAAGCCTGTCCGGAGCCCGTGGTAGCTCCAGCTGCTTTGGAACACATTCTGCCACACTTGCTCTTTCTGCATGTCTCTAGCAGCCAGAAAGCGCTGGAAAGCGCTCTTTTCTCGAGAAAAGCAACACTCAGGGGGACTTCTGTAACTTTGCTTGCAGCAGCACCTTGGTGTGTTTTCTGTGTTATCCAAGTGAAAATAAGCCTGTCCGGAGCCCGTGGTAGCTCCAGCTGCTTTGGAACACATTCTGCCACACTTGCTCTTTCTGCATGTCTCTAGCAGCCAGAAAGCGCTGTAAAGCGCTCTTTTGCCCATGAAAAGCAACACTCAGGGAGGGTTCTGTAACTTTGCTTGCAGCAGCACCTTGGGGTGTTTTCTGTGTTCTCCAAGTGAAAATAAGCCTGTCCGGAGCCCGTGGTAGCTCCAGCTGCTTTGGAACACATTCTGCCACACTTGCTCTTTCTGCATGTCTCTAGCAGCCAGAAAGTGCTGTAAAGCGCTCTTTTGCCCGAGAAAAGCAACACTCAGGGGGACCTCTGTAACTTTGCTTGCAGCAGCACCTTGGGGTGTTTTCTGTGTTCTCCAAGAGAAAATAAGCCTGTCAGGAGCCCGTGGTAGCTCCAGCTGCTTTGGAACACATTCTGCCACACTTGCTCTTTCTGCATGTCTCTAGCAGCCAGAAAGCGCTGTAAAGCTCTCTTTTGCACGAGAAAAGATACACTCAGGGGGACTTCTGTAACTTTGCTTGCAGCAGCACCTTGGTGTGTTTTCTGTGTTCTCCAAGTGAAAATAAGCCTGTCCGGACCCCGTGGTAGCTCCAGCTGCTTTGGAACACATTCTGCCACACTTGCTCTTTCTGCATGTCTCTAGCAGCCAGAAAGCGCTGTAAAGCGATCTTTTGCTGAGAAAAGCAACTCTGCACACAGAGCTTGGGGCCTCTAAGCGGGGGTTCTGTAACTTTGCTTGCAGCAGCACCTTGGTGTGTTTTCTGTGTTCTCCAAGTGAAAATAAGCCTGTCCGGACCCCGTGGTAGCTCCAGCTGCTTTGGAACACATTCTGCCACACTTGCTCTTTCTGCATATCTCTAGCAGCCAGAAAGCGCTGTAAAGCGCTCTTTTCTCGAGAAAAGCAACACTCAGGGGGACTTCTGTAACTTTGCTTGCAGCAGCACCTTGGGGTGTTTTCTGGGTTCTCCAAGTGAAAATAAGCCTGTCCGGAGCCCGTGGTAGCTCCAGCTGCTTTGGAACACATTCTGCCACATATGGTCTTTCTGCATGTCTCTAGCAGCCAGAAAGCGCTGGAAAGCGCTCTTTTCTCGAGAAAAGCAACACTCAGGGGGACCTCTGTAACTTTGCTTGCAGCAGCACCTTGGTGTGTTTTCTGTGTTCTCCAAGTGAAAATAAGCCTGTCAGGAGCCCGTGGTAGCTCCAGCTGCTTTGGAACACATTCTACCACACTTGCTCTTTCTGCATGTCTCTAGCAGCCAGAAAGTGCTGTAAAGCGCTCTTTTGCCCGAGAAAAGCAACACTCAGGGGGACCTCTGTAACTTTGCTTGCAGCAGCACCTTGGGGTGTTTTCTGTGTTCTCCAAGTGAAAATAAGCCTATCCGGAGCCCGTGGTAGCTCCAGCTGCTTTGGAACACATTCTGCCACACTTGCTCTTTCTGCATGTCTCTAGCAGCCAGAAAGCGCTGTAAAGCGCTCTTTTCTCGAGAAAAGCAACACTCAGGGGGACTTCTGTAACTTTGCTTGCAGCAGCACCTTGGTGTGTTTTCTGTGTTCTCCAAGTGAAAATAAGCCTGTCAGGAGCCCGTGGTAGCTCCAGCTGCTTTGGAACACATTCTGCCACACTTGCTCTTTCTGCATGTCTCTAGCAGCCAGAAAGCACTGTAAAGCGCTCTTTTCTCGAGAAAAGCAACACTCAGGGGGACTTCTGTAACTTTGCTTGCAGCAGCACCTTGGGGTGTTTTCTGTGTTCTCCAAGTGAAAATAAGCCTGTCCGGAGCCCGTGGTAGCTCCAGCTGCTTTGGAACACATTCTGCCACACTTGCTCTTTCTGCATGTCTCTAGCAGCCAGAAAGAGCTGTAAAGCGCTCTTTTGCCCATGAAAAGCAACACTCAGGGGGGGTTCTGTAACTTTGCTTGCAGCAGCACCTTGGTGTGTTTTCTGTGTTCTACAAGTGAAAATAAGCCTGTCAGGAGCCCGTGGTAGCTCCAGCTGCTTTGGAACACGTTCTGCCACACTTGCTCTTTCTGCATGTCTCTAGCAGCCAGAAAGCGCTGTAAAGCGCTCTTTTGCCCATGAAAAGCAACACTCAGGGGGGGTTCTGTAACTTTGCTTGCAGCAGCACCTTGGTGTGTTTTCTGTGTTCTCCAAGTGAAAATAAGCCTGTCAGGAGCCCGTGGTAGCTCCAGCTGCTTTGGAACACATTCTGCCACACTTGCTCTTTCTGCATGTCTCTAGCAACCAGAAAGCGCTGTAAAGCGCTCTTTTCCCGAGAAAAGCAACACTCTGGGGGACCTCTGTAACTTTGCTTGCAGCAGCACCTTGGTGTGTTTTCTGTGTTCTCCAAGTGAAAATAAGCCTGTCAGGAGCCCGTGGTAGCTCCAGCTGCTTTGGAACACATTCTGCCACACTTGCTCTTTCTGCATGTCTCTAGCAGCCAGAAAGTGCTTTAAAGCTCTCTTTTGCCGAAAAAAGCAACTCTGCACACAGAGCTTGGGGCCTCTCAGGGGGGGTTCTGTAACTTTGCTTGCAGCAGCACCTTGGGGTGTTTTCTGTGTTCTCCAAGTGAAAATAAGCCTGTCAGGAGCCCGTGGTAGCTCCAGCTGCTTTGGAACACGTTCTGCCACACTTGCTGTTTCTCCATGTCTCTAGCAGCCAGAAAGCGCTGTAAAGCGCTCTTTTCTCGAGAAAAGCAACACTCAGGGGGACTTCTGTAACTTTGCTTGCAGCAGCACCTTGGTGTGTTTTCTGTGTTCTCCAAGTGAAAATAAGCCTGTCCGGAGCCCGTGGTAGCTCCAGCTGCTTTGGAACACATTCTGCCACACTTGCTCTTTCTGCATATCTCTAGCAGCCAGAAAGCGCTGTAAAGCGCTCTTTTCTCGAGAAAAGCAACACTCAGGGGGACTTCTGTAACTTTGCTTGCAGCAGCACCTTGGGGTGTTTTCTGGGTTCTCCAAGTGAAAATAAGCCTGTCTGGAGCCCGTGGTAGCTCCAGCTGCTTTGGAACACATTCTGCCACACTTGCTGTTTCTGCATGTCTCTAGCAGCCAGAAAGCGCTGTAAAGCGCTCTTTTGCCCGAGAAAAGCAACACTCTGGGGGACTTCTGTAACTTTGCTTGCAGCAGCACCTTGGTGTGTTTTCTGTGTTCTCCAAGTGAAAATAAGCCTGTCCGGAGCCCGTGGTAGCTCCAGCTGCTTTGGAACACATTCTGCCACACTTGCTCTTTCTGCATGTCTCTAGCAGCCAGAAAGAGCTGTAAAGCTCTCTTTTGCCGAGAAAAGCAACTCTGCACACAGAGCTTGGGGCCTCTCAAGGGGGGTTCTGTAACTTTGCTTGCAGAAGCACCTTGGTGTGTTTTCTGTGTTCTGCAAGTGAAAATAAGCCTGTCCGGAGCCCGTGGTAGCTCCAGCTGCTTTGGAACACATTCTGCCACACTTGCTCTTTCTGCATGTCTCTAGCAGCCAGAAAGCGCTGTAAAGCGCTCTTTTCTCGAGAAAAGCAACACTCAGGGGGACTTCTGTAACTTTGCTTGCAGCAGCACCTTGGGGTGTTTTCTGTGTTCTCCAAGTGAAAATAAGCCTGTCAGGAGCCCGTGGTAGCTCCAGCTGCTTTGGAACACATTCTGCCACACTTGCTCTTTCTGCATGTCTCTAGCAGCCAGAAAGCGCTGTAAAGCGCTCTTTTGCCCATGAAAAGCAACACTCAGGGAGGGTTCTGTAACTTTGCTTGCAGCAGCACCTTGGGGTGTTTTCTGTGTTCTCCAAGTGAAAATAAGCCTGTCCGGAGCCCGTGGTAGCTCCAGCTGCTTTGGAACACATTCTGCCACACTTGCTCTTTCTGCATGTCTCTAGCAGCCAGAAAGTGCTGTAAAGCGCTCTTTTGCCCGAGAAAAGCAACACTCAGGGGGACCTCTGTAACTTTGCTTGCAGCAGCACCTTGGGGTGTTTTCTGTGTTCTCCAAGTGAAAATAAGCCTGTCAGGAGCCCGTGGTAGCTCCAGCTGCTTTGGAACACATTCTGCCACACTTGCTCTTTCTGCATGTCTCTAGCAGCCAGAAAGCGCTGTAAAGCTCTCTTTTGCACGAGAAAAGCAACACTCAGGGGGACTTCTGTAACTTTGCTTGCAGCAGCACCTTGGTGTGTTTTCTGTGTTCTCCAAGTGAAAATAAGCCTGTCCGGACCCCGTGGTAGCTCCAGCTGCTTTGGAACACATTCTGCCACACTTGCTCTTTCTGCGTGTCTCTTGCAGCCAGAAAGCGCTGTAAAGCGATCTTTTACTGAGAAAAGCAACTCTGCACACAGAGCTTGGGGCCTCTAAGCGGGGGTTCTGTAACTTTGCTTGCAGCAGCACCTTGGTGTGTTTTCTGTGTTCTCCAAGTGAAAATAAGCCTGTCCGGACCCCGTGGTAGCTCCAGCTGCTTTGGAACACATTCTGCCACACTTGCTCTTTCTGCATGTCTCTAGCAGCCAGAAAGTGCTGTAAAGCGCTCTTTTGCCCGAGAAAAGCAACACTCAGGGGGACCTCTGTAACTTTGCTTGCAGCAGCACCTTGGGGTGTTTTCTGTGTTCTCCAAGTGAAAATAAGCCTGTCCGGAGCCCGTGGTAGCTCCAGCTGCTTTGGAACATGTTCTGCCACACTTGCTGTTTCTGCATGTCTCTAGCAGACAGAAAGCGCTGTAAAGCGCTCTTTTGCCCGAGAAAAGCAACACTCATGGGGACCTCTGTAACTTTGCTTGCAGCAGCACCTTGGGGTGTTTTCTGTGTTCTCCAAGTGAAAATAAGCCTGTCAGGAGCCCGTGGTAGCTCCAGCTGCTTTGGAACACGTTCTGCCACACTTGCTGTTTCTCCATGTCACTAGCAGCCAGAAAGCGCTGTAAAGCGCTCTTTTGCGCATGAAAAGCAACACTCGGGGGGGGTTCTGTAACTTTGCTTGCAGCAGCACCTTGGGGTGTTTTCTGTGTTCTCCAAGTGATAATAAGCCTGTCAGGAGCCCGTGGTAGCTCCAGCTGCTTTGGAACACATTCTGCCACACTTGCTCTTTCTGCATGTCTCTAGCAGCCAGAAAGCGCTGTAAAGCGCTCTTTTGCCCGAGAAAAGCAACACTCTGGGGGACTTCTGTAACTTTGCTTGCAGCAGCACCTTGGTGTGTTTTCTGTGTTCTCCAAGTGAAAATAAGCCTGTCCGGAGCCCGTGGTAGCTCCAGCTGCTTTGGAACACATTCTGCCACACTTGCTCTTTCTGCATGTCTCTAGCAGCCAGAAAGAGCTGTAAAGCTCTCTTTTGCCGAGAAAAGCAACTCTGCACACAGAGCTTGGGGCCTCTCAAGGGGGGTTCTGTAACTTTGCTTGCAGAAGCACCTTGGTGTGTTTTCTGTGTTCTGCAAGTGAAAATAAGCCTGTCCGGAGCCCGTGGTAGCTCCAGCTGCTTTGGAACACATTCTGCCACACTTGCTCTTTCTGCATGTCTCTAGCAGCCAGAAAGCGCTGTAAAGCGCTCTTTTCTCGAGAAAAGCAACACTCAGGGGGACTTCTGTAACTTTGCTTGCAGCAGCACCTTGGTGTGTTTTCTGTGTTCTCCAAGTGAAAATAAGCCTGTCAGGAGCCCGTGGTAGCTCCAGCTGCTTTGGAACACATTCTGCCACACTTGCTCTTTCTGCATGTCTCTAGCAGCCAGAAAGCGCTGTAAAGCGCTCTTTTGCCCATGAAAAGCAACACTCAGGGAGGGTTCTGTAACTTTGCTTGCAGCAGCACCTTGGGGTGTTTTCTGTGTTCTCCAAGTGAAAATAAGCCTGTCCGGAGCCCGTGGTAGCTCCAGCTGCTTTGGAACACATTCTGCCACACTTGCTCTTTCTGCATGTCTCTAGCAGCCAGAAAGTGCTGTAAAGCGCTCTTTTGCCCGAGAAAAGCAACACTCAGGGGGACCTCTGTAACTTTGCTTGCAGCAGCACCTTGGGGTGTTTTCTGTGTTCTCCAAGTGAAAATAAGCCTGTCAGGAGCCCGTGGTAGCTTCAGCTGCTTTGGAACACATTCTGCCACACTTGCTGTTTCTGCATGTCTCTAGCAGCCAGAAAGCGCTGTAAAGCTCTCTTTTGCACGAGAAAAGATACACTCAGGGGGACTTCTGTAACTTTGCTTGCAGCAGCACCTTGGTGTGTTTTCTGTGTTCTCCAAGTGAAAATAAGCCTGTCCGGACCCCGTGGTAGCTCCAGCTGCTTTGGAACACATTCTGCCACACTTGCTCTTTCTGCGTGTCTCTTGCAGCCAGAAAGCGCTGTAAAGCGATCTTTTACTGAGAAAAGCAACTCTGCACACAGAGCTTGGGGCCTCTAAGCGGGGGTTCTGTAACTTTGCTTGCAGCAGCACCTTGGTGTGTTTTCTGTGTTCTCCAAGTGAAAATAAGCCTGTCCGGACCCCGTGGTAGCTCCAGCTGCTTTGGAACACATTCTGCCACACTTGCTCTTTCTGCATGTCTCTAGCAGCCAGAAAGTGCTGTAAAGCGCTCTTTTGCCCGAGAAAAGCAACACTCAGGGGGACCTCTGTAACTTTGCTTGCAGCAGCACCTTGGGGTGTTTTCTGTGTTCTCCAAGTGAAAATAAGCCTGTCCGGAGCCCGTGGTAGCTCCAGCTGCTTTGGAACATGTTCTGCCACACTTGCTGTTTCTGCATGTCTCTAGCAGACAGAAAGCGCTGTAAAGCGCTCTTTTGCCCGAGAAAAGCAACACTCATGGGGACCTCTGTAACTTTGCTTGCAGCAGCACCTTGGGGTGTTTTCTGTGTTCTCCAAGTGAAAATAAGCCTGTCAGGAGCCCGTGGTAGCTCCAGCTGCTTTGGAACACGTTCTGCCACACTTGCTGTTTCTCCATGTCTCTAGCAGCCAGAAAGCGCTGTAAAGCGCTCTTTTGCGCATGAAAAGCAACACTCGGGGGGGGTTCTGTAACTTTGCTTGCAGCAGCACCTTGGGGTGTTTTCTGTGTTCTCCAAGTGATAATAAGCCTGTCAGGAGCCCGTGGTAGCTCCAGCTGCTTTGGAACACATTCTGCCACACTTGCTGTTTCTGCATGTCTCTAGCAGCCAGAAAGCGCTGTAAAGCGCTCTTTTCTCGAGAAAAGCAACACTCAGGGGGACTTCTGTAACTTTGCTTGCAGCAGCACCTTGGGGTGTTTTCTGGGTTCTCCAAGTGAAAATAAGCCTGTCCGGAGCCCGTGGTAGCTCCAGCTGCTTTGGAACACATTCTGCCACACTTGCTCTTTCTGCATGTCTCTAGCAGCCAGAGCGCTGTAAAGCGCTCTTTTGCCCAAGAAAAACAACTCTCAGGGGGGGTTCTGTAACTTTGCTTGCAGCAGCACCTTGGTGTGTTTTCTGTGTTCTCCAAGTGAAAATAAGCCTGTCAGGAGCCCGTGGTAGCTCCAGCTGCTTTGGAACACGTTCTGCCACACTTGCTGTTTCTGCATGTCTCTAGCAGCCAGAAAGCGCTGTAAAGCGCTCTTTTCTCGAGAAAAGCAACACTCAGGGGGACTTCTGTAACTTTGCTTGCAGCAGCACCTTGGGGTGTTTTCTGGGTTCTCCAAGTGAAAATAAGCCTGTCCGGAGCCCGTGGTAGCTCCAGCTGCTTTGGAACACATTCTGCCACACTTGCTCTTTCTGCATGTCTCTAGCAGCCAGAAAGCGCTGTAAAGCGCTCTTTTCTCGAGAAAAGCAACACTCTGGGGGACCTCTGTAACTTTGCTTGCAGCAGCACCTTGGTGTGTTTTCTGTGTTCTCCAAGTGAAAATAAGCCTGTCAGGAGCCCGTGGTAGCTCCAGCTGCTTTGGAACACATTCTGCCACACTTGCTCTTTCTGCATGTCTCTAGCAGCCAGAAAGCGCTGTAAAGCACTCTTTTCTCGAGAAAAGCAACACTCAGGGAGGGTTCTGTAACTTTGCTTGCAGCAGCACCTTGGGGTGTTTTCTGGGTTCTCCAAGTGAAAATAAGCCTGTCCGGAGCCCGTGGTAGCTCCAGCTGCTTTGGAACACATTCTGCCACATATGGTCTTTCTGCATGTCTCTAGCAGCCAGAAAGCGCTGTAAAGCGCTCTTTTCTCGAGAAAAGCAACACTCAGGGGGACCTCTGTAACTTTGCTTGCAGCAGCACCTTGGGGTGTTTTCTGTGTTCTCCAAGTGAAAATAAGCCTGTCCGGAGCCCGTGGTAGCTCCAGCTGCTTTGGAACACATTCTGCCACACTTGCTCTTTCTGCATGTCTCTAGCAGCCAGAAAGTGCTGTAAAGCGCTCTTTTGCCCGAGAAAAGCAACACTCAGGGGGACATCTGTAACTTTGCTTGCAGCAGCACCTTGGGGTGTTTTCTGTGTTCTCCAAGTGAAAATAAGCCTGTCCGGAGCCCGTGGTAGCTCCAGCTGCTTTGGAACACATTCTGCCACACTTGCTCTTTCTGCATGTCTCTAGCAGCCAGAAAGAGCTGTAAAGCTCTCTTTTGCCGAGAAAAGCAACTCTGCACACAGAGCTTGGGGCCTCTCAAGGGGGGTTCTGTAACTTTGCTTGCAGAAGCACCTTGGGGTGTTTTCTGTGTTCTGCAAGTGAAAATAAGCCTATCCGGAGCCCGTGGTAGCTCCATCTGCTTTGGAACATATTCTGCCACACTTGCTCTTTCTGCATGTCTCTAGCAGCCAGAAAGCGCTGTAAAGCGCTCTTTTCTCGAGAAAAGCAACACTCAGGGGGACTTCTGTAACTTTGCTTGCAGCAGCACCTTGGGGTGTTTTCTGTGTTCTCCAAGTGAAAATAAGCCTGTCAGGAGCCCGTGGTAGCTCCAGCTACTTTGGAACACATTCTGCCACACTTGCTCTTTCTGCATGTCTCTAGCAGCCAGAAAGCGCTGTAAAGCGCTCTTTTCTCAAGAAAAGCAACACTCAGGGGGACTTCTGTAACTTTGCTTGCAGCAGCACCTTGGGGTGTTTTCTGTGTTCTCCAAGTGAAAATAAGCCTGTCAGGAGCTCGTGGTAGCTCCAGCTGCTTTGGAACACATTCTGCCACACTTGCTCTTTCTGCATGTCTCTAGCAGCCAGAAAGCGCTGTAAAGCGCTCTTTTGCCCATGAAAAGCAACACTCAGGGAGGGTTCTGTAACTTTGCTTGCAGCAGCACCTTGGGGTGTTTTCTGTGTTCTCCAAGTGAAAATAAGCCTGTCCGGAGCCCGTGGTAGCTCCAGCTGCTTTGGAACACATTCTGCCACACTTGCTCTTTCTGCATGTCTCTAGCAGCCAGAAAGTGCTGTAAAGCGCTCTTTTGCCCGAGAAAAGCAACACTCAGGGAGGGTTCTGTAACTTTGCTTGCAGCAGCACCTTGGTGTGTTTTCTGTGTTCTCCAAGTGAAAATAAGCCTGTCCGGACCCCGTGGTAGCTCCAGCTGCTTTGGAACACATTCTGCCACACTTGCTCTTTCTGCATGTCTCTAGCAGCCAGAAAGCGCTGTAAAGCGCTCTTTTCTCGAGAAAAGCAACACTCAGGGGGACTTCTGTAACTTTGCTTGCAGCAGCACCTTGGTGTGTTTTCTGTGTTCTCCAAGTGAAAATAAGCCTGTCCGGAGCCCGTGGTAGCTCCAGCTGCTTTGGAACACATTCTGCCACACTTGCTCTTTCTGCATGTCTCTAGCAGCCAGAAAGAGCTGTAAAGCTCTCTTTTGCCGAGAAAAGCAACTCTGCACACAGAGCTTGGGGCCTCTCAAGGGGGGTTCTGTAACTTTGCTTGCAGAAGCACCTTGGTGTGTTTTCTGTGTTCTGCAAGTGAAAATAAGCCTGTCCGGAGCCCGTGGTAGCTCCAGCTGCTTTGGAACACATTCTGCCACATATGGTCTTTCTGCATGTCTCTAGCAGCCAGAAAGAGCTGTAAAGCGCTCTTTTGCCCGAGAAAAACAACTCTCAGGGGGGGTTCTGTAACTTTGCTTGCAGCAGCACCTTGGGGTGTTTTCTGTGTTCTCCAAGTGAAAATAAGCCTGTCTGGAGCCCGTGGTAGTTCCAGCTGCTTTGGAACACATTCTGCCACACTTGCTGTTTCTGCATGTCTCTAGCAGCCAGAAAGCGCTGTAAAGCGCTCTTTTCTCGAGAAAAGCAACACTCAGGGGGACTTCTGTAACTTTGCTTGCAGCAGCACCTTGGTGTGTTTTCTGTGTTCTCCAAGTGAAAATAAGCCTGTCAGGAGCCCGTGGTAGCTCCAGCTGCTTTGGAACACATTCTGCCACACTTGCTCTTTCTGCATGTCTCTAGCAGCCAGAAAGCGCTGTAAAGCGCTCTTTTCTCGAGAAAAGCAACACTCTGGGGGACCTCTGTAACTTTGCTTGCAGCAGCACCTTGGTGTGTTTTCTGTGTTCTCCAAGTGAAAATAAGCCTGTCAGGAGCCCGTGGTAGCTCCAGCTGCTTTGGAACACATTCTGCCACACTTGCTCTTTCTGCATGTCTCTAGCAGCCAGAAAGCGCTGTAAAGCGCTCTTTTCTCGAGAAAAGCAACACTCAGGGAGGGTTCTGTAACTTTGCTTGCAGCAGCACCTTGGGGTGTTTTCTGGGTTCTCCAAGTGAAAATAAGCCTGTCCGGAGCCCGTGGTAGCTCCAGCTGCTTTGGAACACATTCTGCCACACTTGCTCTTTCTGCATGTCTCTAGCAGCCAGAAAGCGCTGTAAAGCGCTCTTTTCTCGAGAAAAGCAACACTCAGGGGGACTTCTGTCACTTTGCTTGCAGCAGCACCTTGGTGTGTTTTCTGTGTTCTCCAAGTGAAAATAAGCCTGTCCGGAGCCCGTGGTAGCTCCAGCTGCTTTGGAACACATTCTGCCACACTTGCTCTTTCTGCATGTCTCTAGCAGCCAGAAAGCGCTGTAAAGCGCTCTTTTGCCCGAGAAAAGCAACACACAGGGGGACTTCTGTAACTTTGCTTGCAGCAGCACCTTGGGGTGTTTTCTGTGTTCTCCAAGTGAAAATAAGCCTGTCCGGAGCCCGTGGTAGCTCCAGCTGCTTTGGAACACATTCTGCCACACTTGCTCTTTCTGCATGTCTCTAGCAGCCAGAAAGCGCTGTAAAGCGCTCTTTTCTCGAGAAAAGCAACACTCAGGGGGACTTCTGTAACTTTGCTTGCAGCAGCACCTTGGTGTGTTTTCTGTGTTCTCCAAGTGAAAATAAGCCTGTCCGGAGCCCGTGGTAGCTCCAGCTGCTTTGGAACACATTCTGCCACACTTGCTCTTTCTGCATGTCTCTAGCAGCCAGAAAGCGCTGGAAAGCGCTCTTTTCTCGAGAAAAGCAACACACAGGGGGACTTCTGTAACTTTGCTTGCAGCAGCACCTTGGTGTGTTTTCTGTGTTCTCCAAGTGAAAAGAAGCCTGTCAGGAGCCCGTGGTAGCTCCAGCTGCTTTGGAACACATTCTGCCACACTTGCTCTTTCTGCATGTCTCTAGCAGCCAGAAAGCGCTGTAAAGCGCTCTTTTCTCGAGAAAAGCAACACTCAGGGGGACTTCTGTAACTTTGCTTGCAGCAGCACCTTGGTGTGTTTTCTGTGTTCTCCAAGTGAAAATAAGCCTGTCAGGAGCCCGTGGTAGCTCCAGCTGCTTTGGAACACATTCTGCCACACTTGCTCTTTCTGCATGTCTCTAGCAGCCAGAAAGCGCTGCAAAGCGCTCTTTTCTCGAGAAAAGCAACACTCAGGGGGACCTCTGTAACTTTGCTTGCAGCAGCACCTTGGTGTGTTTTCTGTGTTCTCCAAGTGAAAATAAGCCTTTCTGGAGCCGGTGGTAGCTCCAGCTGCTTTGGAACACATTCTGCCACACTTGCTCTTTCTGCGTGTCTCTAGCAGCCAGAAAGCGCTGTAAAGCGCTCTTTTCTCGAGAAAAGCAACACTCAGGGGGACTTCTGTAACTTTGCTTGCAGCAGCACCTTGGGGTGTTTTCTGTGTTCTCCAAGTGAAAATAAGCCTGTCTGGAGCCCGTGGTAGCTCCAGCTGCTTTGGAACACATTCTGCCACACTTGCTCTTTCTGCATGTCTCTAGCAGCCAGAAAGCGCTGTAAAGCGCTCTTTTCTCGAGAAAAGCAACACTCTGGGGGACCTCTGTAACTTTGCTTGCAGCAGCACCTTGGTGTGTTTTCTGTGTTCTCCAAGTGAAAATAAGCCTGTCCGGAGCCTGTGGTAGCTCCAGCTGCTTTGGAACACATTCTGCCACACTTGCTCTTTCTGCATGTCTCTAGCAGCCAGAAAGCGCTGTAAAGCGCTCTTTTCTCGAGAAAAGCAACACTCTGGGGGACCTCTGTAACTTTGCTTGCAGCAGCACCTTGGGGTGTTTTCTGTGTTCTCCAAGTGAAAATAAGCCTGTCCGGAGCCCGTGGTAGCTCCAGCTGCTTTGGAACACATTCTGCCACACTTGCTCTTTCTGCATGTCTCTAGCAGCCAGAAAGCGCTGTAAAGCTCTCTTTTGCCCGAGAAAAGCAACACTCAGGGGGGTTCTGTAACTTTGCTTGCAGCAGCACCTTGGTGTGTTTTCTGTGTTCTCCAAGTGAAAATAAGCCTGTCAGGAGCCCGTGGTAGCTCCAGCTGCTTTGGAACACATTCTGCCACACTTGCTCTTTCTGCATGTCTCTAGCAGCCAGAAAGTGCTGTAAAGCGCTCTTTTGCCCGAGAAAAGCAACACTCAGGGGGACCTCTGTAACTTTGCTTGCAGCAGCACCTTGGGGTGTTTTCTGTGTTCTCCAAGTGAAAATAAGCCTGTCCGGAGCCCGTGGTAGCTCCAGCTGCTTTGGAACATGTTCTGCCACACTTGCTGTTTCTGCATGTCTCTAGCAGACAGAAAGCGCTGTAAAGCGCTCTTTTGCCCGAGAAAAGCAACACTCATGGGGACCTCTGTAACTTTGCTTGCAGCAGCACCTTGGGGTGTTTTCTGTGTTCTCCAAGTGAAAATAAGCCTGTCAGGAGCCCGTGGTAGCTCCAGCTGCTTTGGAACACGTTCTGCCACACTTGCTGTTTCTCCATGTCTCTAGCAGCCAGAAAGCGCTGTAAAGCGCTCTTTTGCGCATGAAAAGCAACACTCGGGGGGGGTTCTGTAACTTTGCTTGCAGCAGCACCTTGGGGTGTTTTCTGTGTTCTCCAAGTGATAATAAGCCTGTCAGGAGCCCGTGGTAGCTCCAGCTGCTTTGGAACACATTCTGCCACACTTGCTGTTTCTGCATGTCTCTAGCAGCCAGAAAGCGCTGTAAAGCGCTCTTTTCTCGAGAAAAGCAACACTCAGGGGGACTTCTGTAACTTTGCTTGCAGCAGCACCTTGGGGTGTTTTCTGGGTTCTCCAAGTGAAAATAAGCCTGTCCGGAGCCCGTGGTAGCTCCAGCTGCTTTGGAACACATTCTGCCACATATGGTCTTTCTGCATGTCTCTAGCAGCCAGAGCGCTGTAAAGCGCTCTTTTGCCCAAGAAAAACAACTCTCAGGGGGGGTTCTGTAACTTTGCTTGCAGCAGCACCTTGGTGTGTTTTCTGTGTTCTCCAAGTGAAAATAAGCCTGTCAGGAGCCCGTGGTAGCTCCAGCTGCTTTGGAACACGTTCTGCCACACTTGCTGTTTCTGCATGTCTCTAGCAGCCAGAAAGCGCTGTAAAGCGCTCTTTTCTCGAGAAAAGCAACACTCAGGGGGACTTCTGTAACTTTGCTTGCAGCAGCACCTTGGTGTGTTTTCTGTGTTCTCCAAGTGAAAATAAGCCTGTCAGGAGCCCGTGGTAGCTCCAGCTGCTTTGGAACACATTCTGCCACACTTGCTCTTTCTGCATGTCTCTAGCAGCCAGAAAGCGCTGTAAAGCGCTCTTTTCTCGAGAAAAGCAACACTCTGGGGGACCTCTGTAACTTTGCTTGCAGCAGCACCTTGGTGTGTTTTCTGTGTTCTCCAAGTGAAAATAAGCCTGTCCGGAGCCCGTGGTAGCTCCAGCTGCTTTGGAACACATTCTGCCACACTTGCTCTTTCTGCATGTCTCTAGCAGCCAGAAAGCGCTGGAAAGCGCTCTTTTCTCGAGAAAAGCAACACTCAGGGAGGGTTCTGTAACTTTGCTTGCAGCAGCACCTTGGTGTGTTGTCTGTGTTCTCCAAGTGAAAATAAGCCTGTCCGGAGCCCGTGGTAGCTCCAGCTGCTTTGGAACACATTCTGCCACACTTGCTCTTTCTGCATGTCTCTAGCAGCCAGAAAGCGCTGTAAAGCGCTCTTTTCTCGAGAAAAGCAACACTCAGGGGGACTTCTGTCACTTTGCTTGCAGCAGCACCTTGGTGTGTTTTCTGTGTTCTCCAAGTGAAAATAAGCCTGTCCGGAGCCCGTGGTAGCTCCAGCTGCTTTGGAACACATTCTGCCACACTTGCTCTTTCTGCATGTCTCTAGCAGCCAGAAAGCGCTGTAAAGCGCTCTTTTGCCCGAGAAAAGCAACACACAGGGGGACTTCTGTAACTTTGCTTGCAGCAGCACCTTGGTGTGTTTTCTGTGTTCTCCAAGTGAAAATAAGCCTGTCCGGAGCCCGTGGTAGCTCCAGCTGCTTTGGAACACATTCTGCCACACTTGCTCTTTCTGCATGTCTCTAGCAGCCAGAAAGCGCTGTAAAGCGCTCTTTTCTCGAGAAAAGCAACACTCAGGGGGACTTCTGTAACTTTTCTTGCAGCAGCACCTTGGTGTGTTTTCTGTGTTCTCCAAGTGAAAATAAGCCTGTCCGGAGCCCGTGGTAGCTCCAGCTGCTTTGGAACACATTCTGCCACACTTGCTCTTTCTGCATGTCTCTAGCAGCCAGAAAGCGCTGGAAAGCGCTCTTTTCTCGAGAAAAGCAACACACAGGGGGACTTCTGTAACTTTGCTTGCAGCAGCACCTTGGTGTGTTTTCTGTGTTCTCCAAGTGAAAAGAAGCCTGTCAGGAGCCCGTGGTAGCTCCAGCTGCTTTGGAACACATTCTGCCACACTTGCTCTTTCTGCATGTCTCTAGCAGCCAGAAAGCGCTGTAAAGCGCTCTTTTCTCGAGAAAAGCAACACTCAGGGGGACTTCTGTAACTTTGCTTGCAGCAGCACCTTGGTGTGTTTTCTGTGTTCTCCAAGTGAAAATAAGCCTGTCAGGAGCCCGTGGTAGCTCCAGCTGCTTTGGAACACATTCTGCCACACTTGCTCTTTCTGCATGTCTCTAGCAGCCAGAAAGCGCTGCAAAGCGCTCTTTTCTCGAGAAAAGCAACACTCAGGGGGACCTCTGTAACTTTGCTTGCAGCAGCACCTTGGTGTGTTTTCTGTGTTCTCCAAGTGAAAATAAGCCTTTCTGGAGCCGGTGGTAGCTCCAGCTGCTTTGGAACACATTCTGCCACACTTGCTCTTTCTGCGTGTCTCTAGCAGCCAGAAAGCGCTGTAAAGCGCTCTTTTCTCGAGAAAAGCAACACTCAGGGGGACTTCTGTAACTTTGCTTGCAGCAGCACCTTGGGGTGTTTTCTGTGTTCTCCAAGTGAAAATAAGCCTGTCTGGAGCCCGTGGTAGCTCCAGCTGCTTTGGAACACATTCTGCCACACTTGCTCTTTCTGCATGTCTCTAGCAGCCAGAAAGCGCTGTAAAGCGCTCTTTTCTCGAGAAAAGCAACACTCTGGGGGACCTCTGTAACTTTGCTTGCAGCAGCACCTTGGTGTGTTTTCTGTGTTCTCCAAGTGAAAATAAGCCTGTCCGGAGCCTGTGGTAGCTCCAGCTGCTTTGGAACACATTCTGCCACACTTGCTCTTTCTGCATGTCTCTAGCAGCCAGAAAGCGCTGTAAAGCGCTCTTTTCTCGAGAAAAGCAACACTCTGGGGGACCTCTGTAACTTTGCTTGCAGCAGCACCTTGGGGTGTTTTCTGTGTTCTCCAAGTGAAAATAAGCCTGTCCGGAGCCCGTGGTAGCTCCAGCTGCTTTGGAACACATTCTGCCACACTTGCTCTTTCTGCATGTCTCTAGCAGCCAGAAAGCGCTGTAAAGCGATCTTTTCTCGAGAAAAGCAACACTCTGGGGGACCTCTGTAACTTTGCTTGCAGCACCACCTTGGTGTGTTTTCTGTGTTCTCCAAGTGAAAATAAGCCTGTCAGGAGCCCGTGGTAGCTCCAGCTGCTTTGGAACACATTCTGCCACACTTGCTCTTTCTGCATGTCTCTAGCAGCCAGAAAGCGCTGTAAAGCGCTCTTTTCTCGAGAAAAGCAACACTCAGGGGGACCTCTGTAACTTTGCTTGCAGCAGCACCTTGGTGTGTTTTCTGTGTTCTCCAAGTGAAAATAAGCCTGTCCGGAGCCCGTGGTAGCTCCAGCTGCTTTGGAACACATTCTGCCACACTTGCTCTTTCTGCATGTCTCTAGCAGCCAGAAAGCGCTGTAAAGCTCTCTTTTGCCCGAGAAAAGCAACACTCAGGGGGGTTCTGTAACTTTGCTTGCAGCAGCACCTTGGTGTGTTTTCTGTGTTCTCCAAGTGAAAATAAGCCTGTCAGGAGCCCGTGGTAGCTCCAGCTGCTTTGGAACACATTCTGCCACACTTGCTGTTTCTGCATGTCTCTTGCAGCCAGAAAGCGCTTTAAAGCTCTCTTTTGCTGAGAAAAGCAACTCTGCACACAGAGCTTGGGGCCTCTAAGCGGGGGTTCTGTAACTTTGCTTGCAGCAGCACCTTGGGGTGTTTTCTGTGTTCTCCAAGTGAAAATAAGCCTGTCCGGAGCCCGTGGTAGCTCCAGCTGCTTTGGAACACATTCTGCCACACTTGCTCTTTCTGCATGTCTCTAGCAGCCAGAAAGCGCTGGAAAGCGCTCTTTTCTCGAGAAAAGCAACACTCAGGGGGACTTCTGTAACTTTGCTTGCAGCAGCACCTTGGTGTGTTTTCTGTGTTCTCCAAGTGAAAATAAGCCTGTCCGGAGCCCGTGGTAGCTCCAGCTGCTTTGGAACACATTCTGCCACACTTGCTCTTTCTGCATGTCTCTAGCAGCCAGAAAGCGCTGTAAAGCGCTCTTTTCTCGAGAAAAGCAACACTCAGGGGGACTTCTGTAACTTTGCTTGCAGCAGCACCTTGGTGTGTTTTCTGTGTTCTCCAAGTGAAAATAAGCCTGTCAGGAGCCCGTGGTAGCTCCAGCTGCTTTGGAACACATTCTGCCACACTTGCTCTTTCTGCATGTCTCTAGCAGCCAGAAAGCGCTGGAAAGCGCTCTTTTCTCGAGAAAAGCAACACTCAGGGGGACTTCTGTAACTTTGCTTGCAGCAGCACCTTGGGGTGTTTTCTGGGTTCTCCAAGTGAAAATAAGCCTGTCCGGAGCCCGTGGTAGCTCCAGCTGCTTTGGAACACATTCTGCCACACTTGCTCTTTCTGCATGTCTCTAGCAGCCAGAAAGCGCTGTAAAGCGCTCTTTTCTCGAGAAAAGCAACACTCTGGGGGACCTCTGTAACTTTGCTTGCAGCAGCACCTTGGGGTGTTTTCTGTGTTCTCCAAGTGAAAATAAGCCTGTCAGGAGCCCGTGGTAGCTCCAGCTGCTTTGGAACACATTCTGCCACACTTGCTCTTTCTGCATGTCTCTTGCAGCCAGAAAGCGCTGTAAAGCGCTCTTTTCTCGAGAAAAGCAACACTCAGGGAGGGTTCTGTAACTTTGCTTGCAGCAGCACCTTGGTGTGTTTTCTGTGTTCTCCAAGTGAAAATAAGCCTGTCCGGAGCCCGTGGTAGCTCCAGCTGCTTTGGAACACATTCTGCCACACTTGCTCTTTCTGCATGTCTCTAGCAGCCAGAAAGCGCTGTAAAGCGCTCTTTTCTCGAGAAAAGCAACACTCTGGGGGACCTCTGTAACTTTGCTTGCAGCAGCACCTTGGGGTGTTTTCTGGGTTCTCCAAGTGAAAATAAGCCTTTCTGGAGCCCGTGGTAGCTCCAGCTGCTTTGGAACACATTCTGCCACACTTGCTCTTTCTGCGTGTCTCTAGCAGCCAGAAAGCGCTGGAAAGCGCTCTTTTCTCGAGAAAAGCAACACTCAGGGGGACTTCTGTAACTTTGCTTGCAGCAGCACCTTGGTGTGTTTTCTGTGTTCTCCAAGTGAAAATAAGCCTGTCTGGAGCCCGTGGTAGCTCCAGCTGCTTTGGAACACATTCTGCCACACTTGCTCTTTCTGCATGTCTCTAGCAGCCAGAAAGCGCTGGAAAGCGCTCTTTTCTCGAGAAAAGCAACACTCTGGGGGACCTCTGTAACTTTGCTTGCAGCAGCACCTTGGTGTGTTTTCTGTGTTCTCCAAGTGAAAATAAGCCTGTCCGGAGCCCGTGGTAGCTCCAGCTGCTTTGGAACACATTCTGCCACACTTGCTCTTTCTGCATGTCTCTAACAGCCAGAAAGCGCTGTAAAGCGCTCTTTTCTCGAGAAAAGCAACACTCTGGGGGACCTCTGTAACTTTGCTTGCAGCAGCACCTTGGTGTGTTTTCTGTGTTCTCCAAGTGAAAATAAGCCTGTCTGGAGCCCGTGGTAGCTCCAGCTGCTTTGGAACACATTCTGCCACACTTGCTCTTTCTGCATGTCTCTAGCAGCCAGAAAGCGCTGGAAAGCGCTCTTTTGCCCGAGAAAAGCAACACTCAGGGGGACTTCTGTAACTTTGCTTGCAGCAGCACCTTGGGGTGTTTTCTGTGTTCTCCAAGTGAAAATAAGCCTGTCCAGAGCCCGCGGTAGCTCCAGCTGCTTTGGAACACATTCTGCCACACTTGCTCTTTCTGCGTGTCTCTAGCAGCCAGAAAGCGCTGGAAAGCGCTCTTTTCTCGAGAAAAGCAACACTCAGGGGGACTTCTGTAACTTTGCTTGCAGCAGCACCTTGGTGTGTTTTCTGTGTTCTTCAAGTGAAAATAAGCCTGTCAGGAGCCCGTGGTAGCTCCAGCTGCTTTGGAACACATTCTGCCACACTTGCTCTTTCTGCATGTCTCTAGCAGCCAGAAAGCGCTGTAAAGCGCTCTTTTCTCGAGAAAAGCAACACTCAGGGGGACTTCTGTAACTTTGCTTGCAGCAGCACCTTGGTGTGTTTTCTGTGTTCTTCAAGTGAAAATAAGCCTGTCCGGAGCCCGTGGTAGCTCCAGCTGCTTTGGAACACATTCTGCCACACTTGCTCTTTCTGCATGTCTCTAGCAGCCAGAAAGCGCTGTAAAGCGCTCTTTTCTCGAGAAAAGCAACACTCAGGGGGACTTCTGTCACTTTGCTTGCAGCAGCACCTTGGTGTGTTTTCGGGGTTCTCCAAGTGAAAATAAGCCTGTCCGGAGCCCGTGGTAGCTCCAGCTGCTTTGGAACACATTCTGCCACACTTGCTCTTTCTGCATGTCTCTAGCAGCCAGAAAGCGCTGTAAAGCGCTCTTTTCTCGAGAAAAGCAACACTCTGGGGGACCTCTGTAACTTTGCTTGCAGCAGCACCTTGGTGTGTTTTCTGTGTTCTCCAAGTGAAAATAAGCCTGTCTGGAGCCCGTGGTAGCTCCAGCTGCTTTGGAACACATTCTGCCACACTTGCTCTTTCTGCATGTCTCTAGCAGCCAGAAAGCGCTGTAAAGCGCTCTTTTCTCGAGAAAAGCAACACTCAGGGGGACTTCTGTCACTTTGCTTGCAGCAGCACCTTGGGGTGTTTTCTGTGTTCTCCAAGTGAAAATAAGCCTGTCCGGAGCCTGTGGTAGCTCCAGCTGCTTTGGAACACATTCTGCCACACTTGCTCTTTCTGCATGTCTCTAGCAGCCAGAAAGCGCTGTAAAGCGCTCTTTTCTCGAGAAAAGCAACACTCAGGGGGACTTCTGTAACTTTGCTTGCAGCAGCACCTTGGTGTGTTTTCTGTGTTCTCCAAGTGAAAATAAGCCTGTCAGGAGCCCGTGGTAGCTCCAGCTGCTTTGGAACACATTCTGCCACACTTGCTCTTTCTGCATGTCTCTAGCAGCCAGAAAGCGCTGCAAAGCGCTCTTTTCTCGAGAAAAGCAACACTCAGGGGGACCTCTGTAACTTTGCTTGCAGCAGCACCTTGGTGTGTTTTCTGTGTTCTCCAAGTGAAAATAAGCCTTTCTGGAGCCGGTGGTAGCTCCAGCTGCTTTGGAACACATTCTGCCACACTTGCTCTTTCTGCGTGTCTCTAGCAGCCAGAAAGCGCTGTAAAGCGCTCTTTTCTCGAGAAAAGCAACACTCTGGGGGACTTCTGTAACTTTGCTTGCAGCAGCACCTTGGGGTGTTTTCTGTGTTCTCCAAGTGAAAATAAGCCTGTCCGGAGCCCGTGGTAGCTCCAGCTGCTTTGGAACACATTCTGCCACACTTGCTCTTTCTGCATGTCTCTAGCAGCCAGAAAGCGCTGGAAAGCTCTCTTTTCTCGAGAAAAGCAACACTCTGGGGGACCTCTGTAACTTTGCTTGCAGCAGCACCTTGGTGTGTTTTCTGTGTTCTCCAAGTGAAAATAAGCCTGTCCGGAGCCTGTGGTAGCTCCAGCTGCTTTGGAACACATTCTGCCACACTTGCTCTTTCTGCATGTCTCTAGCAGCCAGAAAGCGCTGTAAAGCGCTCTTTTCTCGAGAAAAGCAACACTCTGGGGGACCTCTGTAACTTTGCTTGCAGCAGCACCTTGGGGTGTTTTCTGTGTTCTCCAAGTGAAAATAAGCCTGTCCGGAGCCCGTGGTAGCTCCAGCTGCTTTGGAACACATTCTGCCACACTTGCTCTTTCTGCATGTCTCTAGCAGCCAGAAAGCGCTGTAAAGCGATCTTTTCTCGAGAAAAGCAACACTCTGGGGGACCTCTGTAACTTTGCTTGCAGCAGCACCTTGGTGTGTTTTCTGTGTTCTCCAAGTGAAAATAAGCCTGTCAGGAGCCCGTGGTAGCTCCAGCTGCTTTGGAACACATTCTGCCACACTTGCTCTTTCTGCATGTCTCTAGCAGCCAGAAAGCGCTGTAAAGCGCTCTTTTCTCGAGAAAAGCAACACTCAGGGGGACCTCTGTAACTTTGCTTGCAGCAGCACCTTGGTGTGTTTTCTGTGTTCTCCAAGTGAAAATAAGCCTGTCCGGAGCCCGTGGTAGCTCCAGCTGCTTTGGAACACATTCTGCCACACTTGCTCTTTCTGCATGTCTCTAGCAGCCAGAAAGCGCTGTAAAGCTCTCTTTTGCCCGAGAAAAGCAACACTCAGGGGGGTTCTGTAACTTTGCTTGCAGCAGCACCTTGGTGTGTTTTCTGTGTTCTCCAAGTGAAAATAAGCCTGTCAGGAGCCCGTGGTAGCTCCAGCTGCTTTGGAACACATTCTGCCACACTTGCTGTTTCTGCATGTCTCTTGCAGCCAGAAAGCGCTTTAAAGCTCTCTTTTGCTGAGAAAAGCAACTCTGCACACAGAGCTTGGGGCCTCTAAGCGGGGGTTCTGTAACTTTGCTTGCAGCAGCACCTTGGGGTGTTTTCTGTGTTCTCCAAGTGAAAATAAGCCTGTCCGGAGCCCGTGGTAGCTCCAGCTGCTTTGGAACACATTCTGCCACACTTGCTGTTTCTGCATGTCTCTAGCAGCCAGAAAGCGCTGTAAAGCGCTCTTTTCTCGAGAAAAGCAACACTCAGGGGGACTTCTGTAACTTTGCTTGCAGCAGCACCTTGGTGTGTTTTCTGTGTTCTCCAAGTGAAAATAAGCCTGTCCGGAGCCCGTGGTAGCTCCAGCTGCTTTGGAACACATTCTGCCACACTTGCTCTTTCTGCATGTCTCTAGCAGCCAGAAAGCGCTGTAAAGCGCTCTTTTCTCGAGAAAAGCAACACTCAGGGGGACTTCTGTAACTTTGCTTGCAGCAGCACCTTGGTGTGTTTTCTGTGTTCTCCAAGTGAAAATAAGCCTGTCAGGAGCCCGTGGTAGCTCCAGCTGCTTTGGAACACATTCTGCCACACTTGCTCTTTCTGCATGTCTCTAGCAGCCAGAAAGCGCTGGAAAGCGCTCTTTTCTCGAGAAAAGCAACACTCAGGGGGACTTCTGTAACTTTGCTTGCAGCAGCACCTTGGGGTGTTTTCTGTGTTCTGCAAGTGAAAATAAGCCTGTCCGGAGCCCGTGGTAGCTCCAGCTGCTTTGGAACACATTCTGCCACACTTGCTCTTTCTGCATGTCTCTAGCAGCCAGAAAGCGCTGTAAAGCGCTCTTTTCTCGAGAAAAGCAACACTCTGGGGGACCTCTGTAACTTTGCTTGCAGCAGCACCTTGGTGTGTTTTCTGTGTTCTCCAAGTGAAAATAAGCCTGTCAGGAGCCCGTGGTAGCTCCAGCTGCTTTGGAACACATTCTGCCACACTTGCTCTTTCTGCATGTCTCTTGCAGCCAGAAAGCGCTGTAAAGCGCTCTTTTCTCGAGAAAAGCAACACTCAGGGAGGGTTCTGTAACTTTGCTTGCAGCAGCACCTTGGTGTGTTTTCTGTGTTCTCCAAGTGAAAATAAGCCTGTCCGGAGCCCGTGGTAGCTCCAGCTGCTTTGGAACACATTCTGCCACACTTGCTCTTTCTGCATGTCTCTAGCAGCCAGAAAGCGCTGTAAAGCGCTCTTTTCTCGAGAAAAGCAACACTCTGGGGGACCTCTGTAACTTTGCTTGCAGCAGCACCTTGGTGTGTTTTCTGTGTTCTCCAAGTGAAAATAAGCCTTTCTGGAGCCCGTGGTAGCTCCAGCTGCTTTGGAACACATTCTGCCACACTTGCTCTTTCTGCGTGTCTCTAGCAGCCAGAAAGCGCTGGAAAGCGCTCTTTTCTCGAGAAAAGCAACACTCAGGGGGACTTCTGTAACTTTGCTTGCAGCAGCACCTTGGGGTGTTTTCTGTGTTCTCCAAGTGAAAATAAGCCTGTCTGGAGCCCGTGGTAGCTCCAGCTGCTTTGGAACACATTCTGCCACACTTGCTCTTTCTGCGTGTCTCTAGCAGCCAGAAAGCGCTGGAAAGCGCTCTTTTCTCGAGAAAAGCAACACTCAGGGGGACTTCTGTAACTTTGCTTGCAGCAGCACCTTGGTGTGTTTTCTGTGTTCTCCAAGTGAAAATAAGCCTGTCAGGAGCCCGTGGTAGCTCCAGCTGCTTTGGAACACATTCTGCCACACTTGCTCTTTCTGCATGTCTCTAACAGCCAGAAAGCGCTGTAAAGCGCTCTTTTCTCGAGAAAAGCAACACTCTGGGGGACCTCTGTAACTTTGCTTGCAGCAGCACCTTGGTGTGTTTTCTGTGTTCTCCAAGTGAAAATAAGCCTGTCTGGAGCCCGTGGTAGCTCCAGCTGCTTTGGAACACATTCTGCCACACTTGCTCGTTCTGCGTGTCTCTAGCAGCCAGAAAGCGCTGTAAAGCGCTCTTTTCTCGAGAAAAGCAACACTCAGGGGGACTTCTGTAACTTTGCTTGCAGCAGCACCTTGGTGTGTTTTCTGTGTTCTCCAAGTGAAAATAAGCCTGTCAGGAGCCCGTGGTAGCTCCAGCTGCTTTGGAACACATTCTGCCACACTTGCTCTTTCTGCATGTCTCTAGCAGCCAGAAAGCGCTGTAAAGCGCTCTTTTCTCGAGAAAAGCAACACTCTGGGGGACCTCTGTAACTTTGCTTGCAGCAGCACCTTGGTGTGTTTTCTGTGTTCTCCAAGTGAAAATAAGCCTGTCCGGAGCCCGTGGTAGCTCCAGCTGCTTTGGAACACATTCTGCCACACTTGCTCTTTCTGCGTGTCTCTAGCAGCCAGAAAGCGCTGTAAAGCGCTCTTTTCTCGAGAAAAGCAACACTCTGGGGGACCTCTGTAACTTTGCTTGCAGCAGCACCTTGGTGTGTTTTCTGTGTTCTCCAAGTGAAAATAAGCCTGTCTGGAGCCCGTGGTAGCTCCAGCTGCTTTGGAACACATTCTGCCACACTTGCTCTTTCTGCGTGTCTCTAGCAGCCAGAAAGCGCTGTAAAGCGCTCTTTTGCCCGAGAAAAGCAACACTCAGGGGGACTTCTGTAACTTTGCTTGCAGCAGCACCTTGGGGTGTTTTCTGTGTTCTCCAAGTGAAAATAAGCCTGTCCAGAGCCCGCGGTAGCTCCAGCTGCTTTGGAACACATTCTGCCACACTTGCTCTTTCTGCGTGTCTCTAGCAGCCAGAAAGCGCTGGAAAGCGCTCTTTTCTCGAGAAAAGCAACACTCAGGGGGACTTCTGTAACTTTGCTTGCAGCAGCACCTTGGTGTGTTTTCTGTGTTCTTCAAGTGAAAATAAGCCTGTCAGGAGCCCGTGGTAGCTCCAGCTGCTTTGGAACACATTCTGCCACACTTGCTCTTTCTGCATGTCTCTAGCAGCCAGAAAGCGCTGTAAAGCGCTCTTTTCTCGAGAAAAGCAACACTCAGGGGGACCTCTGTAACTTTGCTTGCAGCAGCACCTTGGTGTGTTTTCTGTGTTCTTCAAGTGAAAATAAGCCTGTCCGGAGCCCGTGGTAGCTCCAGCTGCTTTGGAACACATTCTGCCACACTTGCTCTTTCTGCATGTCTCTAGCAGCCAGAAAGCGCTGTAAAGCGCTCTTTTCTCGAGAAAAGCAACACTCAGGGGGACTTCTGTCACTTTGCTTGCAGCAGCACCTTGGTGTGTTTTCGGGGTTCTCCAAGTGAAAATAAGCCTGTCCGGAGCCCGTGGTAGCTCCAGCTGCTTTGGAACACATTCTGCCACACTTGCTCTTTCTGCATGTCTCTAGCAGCCAGAAAGCGCTGGAAAGCGCTCTTTTCTCGAGAAAAGCAACACTCTGGGGGACCTCTGTAACTTTGCTTGCAGCAGCACCTTGGTGTGTTTTCTGTGTTCTCCAAGTGAAAATAAGCCTGTCTGGAGCCCGTGGTAGCTCCAGCTGCTTTGGAACACATTCTGCCACACTTGCTCTTTCTGCATGTCTCTAGCAGCCAGAAAGCGCTGTAAAGCGCTCTTTTCTCGAGAAAAGCAACACTCAGGGGGACTTCTGTCACTTTGCTTGCAGCAGCACCTTGGGGTGTTTTCTGTGTTCTCCAAGTGAAAATAAGCCTGTCCGGAGCCTGTGGTAGCTCCAGCTGCTTTGGAACACATTCTGCCACACTTGCTCTTTCTGCATGTCTCTAGCAGCCAGAAAGCGCTGTAAAGCGCTCTTTTCTCGAGAAAAGCAACACTCAGGGGGACTTCTGTAACTTTGCTTGCAGCAGTACCTTGGTGTGTTTTCTGTGTTCTCCAAGTGAAAATAAGCCTGTCCGGAGCCCGTGGTAGCTCCAGCTGCTTTGGAACACATTCTGCCACACTTGCTGTTTCTGCATGTCTCTAGCAGCCAGAAAGCGCTGGAAAGCGCTCTTTTCTCGAGAAAAGCAACACTCAGGGGGACTTCTGTAACTTTGCTTGCAGCAGCACCTTGGGGTGTTTTCTGGGTTCTCCAAGTGAAAATAAGCCTGTCCGGAGCCCGGGGTAGCTCCAGCTGCTTTGGAACACATTCTGCCACACTTGCTCTTTCTGCATGTCTCTAGCAGCCAGAAAGCGCTGGAAAGCGCTCTTTTGCCCAAGGAAAGCAACACTCTGGGGGACCTCTGTAACTTTGCTTGCAGCAGCACCTTGGGGTGTTTTCTGTGTTCTCCAAGTGAAAAGAAGCCTGTCCGGAGCCCGTGGTAGCTCCAGCTGCTTTGGAACACATTCTGCCACACTTGCTCTTTCTGCATGTCTCTAGCAGCCAGAAAGAGCTGTAAAGCTCTCTTTTGCCGAGAAAAGCAACTCTGCACACAGAGCGTGGGGCCTCTCAAGGGGGGTTCTGTCACTTTGCTTGCAGCAGCACCTTGGTGTGTTTTCTGTGTTCTGCAAGTGAAAATAAGCCTGTCCGGAGCCCGTGGTAGCTCCAGCTGCTTTGGAACACATTCTGCCACACTTGCTCTTTCTGCATGTCTCTAGCAGCCAGAAAGCGCTGTAAAGCGCTCTTTTCTCGAGAAAAGCAACACTCTGGGGGACCTCTGTAACTTTGCTTGCAGCAGCACCTTGGTGTGTTTTCTGTGTTCTCCAAGTGAAAATAAGCCTGTCTGGAGCCCGTGGTAGCTCCAGCTGCTTTGGAACACATTCTGCCACACTTGCTCTTTCTGCATGTCTCTAGCAGCCAGAAAGCGCTGTAAAGCGCTCTTTTCTCGAGAAAAGCAACACTCAGGGGGACTTCTGTAACTTTGCTTGCAGCAGCACCTTGGTGTGTTTTCTGTGTTCTCCAAGTGAAAATAAGCCTGTCCAGAGCCCGCGGTAGCTCCAGCTGCTTTGGAACACATTCTGCCACACTTGCTCTTTCTGCGTGTCTCTAGCAGCCAGAAAGCGCTGGAAAGCGCTCTTTTCTCGAGAAAAGCAACACTCAGGGGGACTTCTGTAACTTTGCTTGCAGCAGCACCTTGGTGTGTTTTCTGTGTTCTTCAAGTGAAAATAAGCCTGTCAGGAGCTCGTGGTAGCTCCAGCTGCTTTGGAACACATTCTGCCACACTTGCTGTTTCTGCATGTCTCTAGCAGCCAGAAAGCGCTGTAAAGCGCTCTTTTCTCGAGAAAAGCAACACTCAGGGGGACTTCTGTAACTTTGCTTGCAGCAGCACCTTGGGGTGTTTTCTGTGTTCTCCAAGTGAAAATAAGCCTGTCAGGAGCCCGTGGTAGCTCCAGCTGCTTTGGAACACATTCTGCCACACTTGCTGTTTCTGCATGTCTCTAGCAGCCAGAAAGCGCTGGAAAGCGCTCTTTTGCCCGAGAAAAGCAACACTCTGGGAGACTTCTGTAACTTTGCTTGCAGCAGCACCTTGGGGTGTTTTCTGTGTTCTCCAAGTGAAAATAAGCCTGTCAGGAGCCCGTGGTAGCTCCAGCTGCTTTGGAACACATTCTGCCACACTTGCTCTTTCTGCATGTCTCTAGCAGCCAGAAAGTGCTGTAAAGCGCTCTTTTGCCCGAGAAAAGCAACACTCTGGGGGACCTCTGTAACTTTGCTTGCAGCAGCACCTTGGGGTGTTTTCTGTGTTCTCCAAGTGAAAATAAGCCTGTCCGGAGCCCGTGGTAGCTCCAGCTGCTTTGGAACACATTCTGCCACACTTGCTCTTTCTGCATGTCTCTAGAAGCCAGAAAGCACTGTAAAGCGCTCTTTTGCCCGAGAAAAGCAACACTCTGGGGGACCTCTGTAACTTTGCTTGCAGCAGCACCTTGGGGTGTTTTCTGTGTTCTCCAAGTGAAAATAAGCCTGTCCAGAGCCCGTGGTAGCTCCAGCTGCTTTGGAACACATTCTGCCACACTTGCTCTTTCTGCGTGTCTCTAGCAGCCAGAAAGCGCTGTAAAGCGCTCTTTTCTCGAGAAAAGCAACACTCAGGGGGACTTCTGTAACTTTGCTTGCAGCAGCACCTTGGTGTGTTTTCTGTGTTCTTCAAGTGAAAATAAGCCTGTCAGGAGCTCGTGGTAGCTCCAGCTGCTTTGGAACACATTCTGCCACACTTGCTGTTTCTGCATGTCTCTAGCAGCCAGAAAGCGCTGTAAAGCGCTCTTTTCTCGAGAAAAGCAACACTCAGGGGGACTTCTGTAACTTTGCTTGCAGCAGCACCTTGGGGTGTTTTCTGTGTTCTCCAAGTGAAAATAAGCCTGTCCGGAGCCCGTGGTAGCTCCAGCTGCTTTGGAACACATTCTGCCACACTTGCTCTTTCTGCATGTCTCTAGCAGCCAGAAAGCGCTGTAAAGCGCTCTTTTCTCGAGAAAAGCAACACTCAGGGGGACTTCTGTCACTTTGCTTGCAGCAGCACCTTGGGGTGTTTTCTGGGTTCTCCAAGTGAAAATAAGCCTGTCCGGAGCCCGTGGTAGCTCCAGCTGCTTTGGAACACATTCTGCCACACTTGCTCTTTCTGCATGTCTCTAGCAGCCAGAAAGCGCTGTAAAGCGCTCTTTTCTCGAGAAAAGCAACACTCAGGGAGGGTTCTGTAACTTTGCTCGCAGCAGCACCTTGGTGTGTTTTCTGTGTTCTCCAAGTGAAAATAAGCCTGTCCGGAGCCCGTGGTAGCTCCAGCTGCTTTGGAACACATTCTGCCACACTTGCTCTTTCTGCATGTCTCTAGCAGCCAGAAAGCGCTGGAAAGCGCTCTTTTCTCGAGAAAAGCAACACTCTGGGGGACCTCTGTAACTTTGCTTGCAGCAGCACCTTGGTGTGTTTTCTGTGTTCTCCAAGTGAAAATAAGCCTTTCTGGAGCCCGTGGTAGCTCCAGCTGCTTTGGAACACATTCTGCCACACTTGCTCTTTCTGCGTGTCTCTAGCAGCCAGAAAGCGCTGGAAAGCGCTCTTTTCTCGAGAAAAGCAACACTCAGGGGGACTTCTGTAACTTTGCTTGCAGCAGCACCTTGGGGTGTTTTCTGGGTTCTCCAAGTGAAAATAAGCCTGTCCGGAGCCCGTGGTAGCTCCAGCTGCTTTGGAACATGTTCTGCCACACTTGCTCTTTCTGCATGTCTCTAGCAGCCAGAAAGCGCTGTAAAGCGCTCTTTTGCCCGAGAAAAGCAACACTCTAAGGGACCTCTGTAACTTTGCTTGCAGCAGCACCTTGGTGTGTTTTCTGTGTTCTCCAAGTGAAAATAAGCCTGTCCGGAGCCCGTGGTAGCTCCAGCTGCTTTGGAACACATTCTGCCACACTTGCTCTTTCTGCATGTCTCTAGAAGCCAGAAAGCACTGTAAAGCGCTCTTTTGCCCGAGAAAAGCAACACTCAGGGGGACTTCTGTCACTTTGCTTGCAGCAGCACCTTGGGGTGTTTTCTGTGTTCTCCAAGTGAAAATAAGCCTGTCCGGAGCCCGTGGTAGCTCCAGCTGCTTTGGAACACATTCTGCCACACTTGCTCTTTCTGCATGTCTCTAGCAGCCAGAAAGCGCTGTAAAGCGCTCTTTTCTCGAGAAAAGCAACACTCTGGGGGACCTCTGTAACTTTGCTTGCAGCAGCACCTTGGTGTGTTTTCTGTGTTCTCCAAGTGAAAATAAGCCTGTCAGGAGCCCGTGGTAGCTCCAGCTGCTTTGGAACACATTCTGCCACACTTGCTCTTTCTGCATGTCTCTAGCAGCCAGAAAGCGCTGTAAAGCGCTCTTTTCTCGAGAAAAGCAACACTCAGGGAGGGTTCTGTAACTTTGCTTGCAGCAGCACCTTGGTGTGTTTTCTGTGTTCTCCAAGTGAAAATAAGCCTGTCCGGAACCCGTGGTAGCTCCAGCTGCTTTGGAACACATTCTGCCACACTTGCTCTTTCTGCATGTCTCTAGCAGCCAGAAAGCGCTGTAAAGCGCTCTTTTCTCGAGAAAAGCAACACTCAGGGGGACCTCTGTAACTTTGCTTGCAGCAGCACCTTGGTGTGTTTTCTGTGTTCTCCAAGTGAAAATAAGCGTGTCTGGAGCCCGTGGTAGCTCCAGCTGCTTTGGAACACATTCTGCCACACTTGCTCTTTCTGCATGTCTCTAGCAGCCAGAAAGCGCTGGAAAGCGCTCTTTTCTCGAGAAAAGCAACACTCAGGGGGACTTCTGTAACTTTGCTTGCAGCAGTACCTTGGTGTGTTTTCTGTGTTCTCCAAGTGAAAATAAGCCTGTCCGGAGCCCGTGGTAGCTCCAGCTGCTTTGGAACACATTCTGCCACACTTGCTGTTTCTGCATGTCTCTAGCAGCCAGAAAGCGCTGGAAAGCGCTCTTTTCTCGAGAAAAGCAACACTCAGGGGGACTTCTGTAACTTTGCTTGCAGCAGCACCTTGGGGTGTTTTCTGGGTTCTCCAAGTGAAAATAAGCCTGTCCGGAGCCCGGGGTAGCTCCAGCTGCTTTGGAACACATTCTGCCACACTTGCTCTTTCTGCATGTCTCTAGCAGCCAGAAAGCGCTGGAAAGCGCTCTTTTACCCAAGGAAAGCAACACTCTGGGGGACCTCTGTAACTTTGCTTGCAGCAGCACCTTGGGGTGTTTTCTGTGTTCTCCAAGTGAAAATAAGCCTGTCCGGAGCCCGTGGTAGCTCCAGCTGCTTTGGAACACATTCTGCCACACTTGCTCTTTCTGCATGTCTCTAGCAGCCAGAAAGCGCTGGAAAGCGCTCTTTTCTCGAGAAAAGCAACACTCAGGGGGACTTCTGTAACTTTGCTTGCAGCAGCACCTTGGGGTGTTTTCTGTGTTCTCCAAGTGAAAATAAGCCTGTCAGGAGCCCGTGGTAGCTCCAGCTACTTTGGAACACATTCTGCCACACTTGCTCTTTCTGCATGTCTCTAGCAGCCAGAAAGCGCTGTAAAGCGCTCTTTTCTCAAGAAAAGCAACACTCAGAGAGGGTTCTGTAACTTTGCTTGCAGCAGCACCTTGGGGTGTTTCTGGGTTCTCCAAGTGAAAATAAGCCTGTCCGGAGCCCGTGGTAGCTCCAGCTGCTTTGGAACACATTCTGCCACACTTGCTCTTTCTGCATGTCTCTAGCAGCCAGAAAGCGCTGTAAAGCGCTCTTTTCCTGAGAAAAGCAACACTCAGGGGGACTTCTGTCACTTTGCTTGCAGCAGCACCTTGTGTGTTTTCTGTGTTCTCCAAGTGAAAATAAGCCTGTCCGGAGCCCGTGGTAGCTCCAGCTGCTTTGGAACACATTCTGCCACACTTGCTCTTTCTGCATGTCTCTAGCAGCCAGAAAGAGCTGTAAAGCTCTCTTTTGCCGAGAAAAGCAACTCTGCACACAGAGCGTGGGGCCTCTCAAGGGGGGTTCTGTCACTTTGCTTGCAGCAGCACCTTGGTGTGTTTTCTGTGTTCTGCAAGTGAAAATAAGCCTGTCCGGAGCCCGTGGTAGCTCCAGCTGCTTTGGAACACATTCTGCCACACTTGCTCTTTCTGCATGTCTCTAGCAGCCAGAAAGCGCTGTAAAGCGCTCTTTTCTCGAGAAAAGCAACACTCTGGGGGACCTCTGTAACTTTGCTTGCAGCAGCACCTTGGTGTGTTTTCTGTGTTCTCCAAGTGAAAATAAGCCTGTCTGGAGCCCGTGGTAGCTCCAGCTGCTTTGGAACACATTCTGCCACACTTGCTCTTTCTGCGTGTCTCTAGCAGCCAGAAAGCGCTGTAAAGCGCTCTTTTCTCGAGAAAAGCAACACTCAGGGGGACTTCTGTAACTTTGCTTGCAGCAGCACCTTGGTGTGTTTTCTGTGTTCTCCAAGTGAAAATAAGCCTGTCCAGAGCCCGCGGTAGCTCCAGCTGCTTTGGAACACATTCTGCCACACTTGCTCTTTCTGCGTGTCTCTAGCAGCCAGAAAGCGCTGGAAAGCGCTCTTTTCTCGAGAAAAGCAACACTCAGGGGGACTTCTGTAACTTTGCTTGCAGCAGCACCTTGGTGTGTTTTCTGTGTTCTTCAAGTGAAAATAAGCCTGTCAGGAGCTCGTGGTAGCTCCAGCTGCTTTGGAACACATTCTGCCACACTTGCTCTTTCTGCATGTCTCTAGCAGCCAGAAAGCGCTGTAAAGCGCTCTTTTCTCGAGAAAAGCAACACTCAGGGGACTTCTGTAACTTTGCTTGCAGCAGCACCTTGGTGTGTTTTCTGTGTTCTCCAAGTGAAAATAAGCCTGTCAGGAGCCCGTGGTAGCTCCAGCTGCTTTGGAACACATTCTGCCACACTTGCTCTTTCTGCATGTCTCTAGCAGCCAGAAAGCGCTGGAAAGCGCTCTTTTGCCCGAGAAAAGCAACACTCTGGGAGACTTCTGTAACTTTGCTTGCAGCAGCACCTTGGGGTGTTTTCTGTGTTCTCCAAGTGAAAATAAGCCTGTCCGGAGCCCGTGGTAGCTCCAGCTGCTTTGGAACACATTCTGCCACACTTGCTCTTTCTGCATGTCTCTAGCAGCCAGAAAGTGCTGTAAAGTGCTCTTTTGCCCGAGAAAAGCAACACTCTGGGGGACCTCTGTAACTTTGCTTGCAGCAGCACCTTGGTGTGTTTTCTGTGTTCTCCAAGTGAAAATAAGCCTGTCCGGAGCCCGTGGTAGCTCCAGCTGCTTTGGAACATGTTCTGCCACACTTGCTGTTTCTGCATGTCTCTAGCAGCCAGAAAGCGCTGTAAAGCGCTCTTTTGCCCCAGAAAAGCAACACTCTAAGGGACCTCTGTAACTTTGCTTGCAGCAGCACCTTGGTGTGTTTTCTGTGTTCTCCAAGTGAAAATAAGCCTGTCCGGAGCCCGTGGTAGCTCCAGCTGCTTTGGAACACATTCTGCCACACTTGCTCTTTCTGCATGTCTCTAGCAGCCAGAAAGCGCTGGAAAGCGCTCTTTTGCCCGAGAAAAGCAACACTCAGGGGGACTTCTGTCACTTTGCTTGCAGCAGCACCTTGGTGTGTTTTCTGTGTTCTCCAAGTGAAAATAAGCCTGGCCAGAGCCCGTGGTAGCTCCAGCTGCTTTGGAACACATTCTGCCACACTTGCTCTTTCTGCGTGTCTCTAGCAGCCAGAAAGCGCTGGAAAGCGCTCTTTTCTCGAGAAAAGCAACACTCAGGGGGACTTCTGTAACTTTGCTTGCAGCAGCACCTTGGTGTGTTTTCTGTGTTCTTCAAGTGAAAATAAGCCTGTCAGGAGCTCGTGGTAGCTCCAGCTGCTTTGGAACACATTCTGCCACACTTGCTCTTTCTGCATGTCTCTAGCAGCCAGAAAGCGCTGGAAAGCGCTCTTTTTCTCGAGAAAAGCAACACTCAGGGGGACTTCTGTAACTTTGCTTGCAGCAGCACCTTGGGGTGTTTTCTGTGTTCTCCAAGTGAAAATAAGCCTGTCCGGAGCCCGTGGTAGCTCCAGCTGCTTTGGAACACATTCTGCCACACTTGCTCTTTCTGCATGTCTCTAGCAGCCAGAAAGCGCTGTAAAGCGCTCTTTTCTCGAGAAAAGCAACACTCAGGGGGACTTCTGTCACTTTGCTTGCAGCAGCACCTTGGTGTGTTTTCTGTGTTCTCCAAGTGAAAATAAGCCTGTCCGGAGCCCGTGGTAGCTCCAGCTGCTTTGGAACACATTCTGCCACACTTGCTCTTTCTGCGTGTCTCTAGCAGCCAGAAAGTACTGTAAAGCGCTCTTTTGCCCGAGAAAAGCAACACTCTGGGGGACCTCTGTAACTTTGCTTGCAGCAGCACCTTGGTGTGTTTTCTGTGTTCTCCAAGTGAAAATAAGCCTGTCCGGAGCCCGTGGTAGCTCCAGCTGCTTTGGAACACGTTCTGCCACACTTGCTCTTTCTGCATGTCTCTAGCAGCCAGAAAGCGCTGTAAAGCGCTCTTTTCTCGAGAAAAGCAACACTCAGGGGGACTTCTGTAACTTTGCTTGCAGCAGTACCTTGGTGTGTTTTCTGTGTTCTCCAAGTGAAAATAAGCCTGTCAGGAGCCCGTGGTAGCTCCAGCTGCTT